>NC_090256.1:76433930-76646430 GCF_037325665.1 Littorina saxatilis | reverse complement strand
CTTCCTGGGGAAAAATATTGTTCAAGACGGTTTGCCTCTTCCTACAGTCTGTGTAAGGTCAAATAAATACAGTTGAATGATTGTTTGAACTATTATGTGTCTTTAGTTTTCAGCTTCCGTCCGCTGCAGGTTGTTTTTAACCATCATTTGGACGAATCTTCGTTCGCGAGCCGCTAATCCACTTCGGGACAAATCATGTATCCGCACCGAATATGCATACCAGCGCTCATTGGTCTAAAACATATGTAAATATTGTGCAGCAAAGGGAAGCTACCCACGGGAAAATAATCATCGAATATCCTGTTATTAACCAATGAGCGCTGGTATGCATATTCGGTGCGGATACATGATTTGTCCCGAAGTGGATTAGCGGCTCGCGAACGAAGATTCGTCCAAATGATGGATAATAACAACCTGCAGCGGACGGAACCTGAAAACTAGACACATAATAGTTCAAACAATCATTCAACTGTATTTATTTGACCTTACACAGACTGTAGGAAGAGGCAAACCGTCTTGAACAATATTTTCCCCAGGAAGCGACTCCAAGAACACAGAAGACTCGAAGGTGAGTGACAGACCTTGTAGTCTTTCTGTGATAGTAGTAGTCCAGTGGACGATACCTTCCGCCTGTGCCTTGTCCTTGTTCGGTCCGTCAGTGTTGCTTTTGCTTTTTGTTGTTATGTCTGTTACCTGAAGAAGCTTCTACAAGCGAACATTCGTACAATTTTGCTGTCCATGTAGTCTATGGGTGAGTACAGAATTCTTTTGTTTTTCAAATTTAGACCTAGAAACTAAGGACAGTACGCCTGATACACCGCAGCCTTGTTGCCATAAGCCTTCTCACGGGGAAGTGATGGGCAAAATGTTTCTATTGAAGAAGCTAAAATGTGCAAATGATTTTGCTTGTGTTCCATACATTTTAACCGTGTATCAACGGCCAATCCTTTATTCCAAAAGGTTGAAACCGGTGTTTGGATGGTCTCTCGTTTTCCCCCCGCGGGTTAGGGGGAAGAATTTACCCGATGCTCCCCAGCATGTCGTAAGAGGCGACTAACGGATTCTGTTTCTCCTTTTACCCTTGTTAAGTGTTTCTTGTATAGAATATAGTCAATTTTTGTACAGATTTTTAGTCAAGCAGTATGTAAGAAATGTTAAGTCCTTTGTACTGGAAACTTGCATTCTCCCAGTAAGGTCATATATTGTACTACGTTGCAAGCCCCTGGAGCAAATGTTTGATTAGTGCTTTTGTGAACAAGAAACAATTGACCAGTGGCTCTATCCCATCTCCCCCCTTTCCCCGTCGTGATATAACCTTCGTGGTTGAAAACGACGTTAAACACCAAATAAAGTAAAGTAAAGGTCTCTCGTTTGTCTGGACTGCAGAAGTAAATCAGTGTTAGAACCTTCTTTATTTCACGAACTTTAATGGTGTACTTATATAAGGGTCCATCAAACTGAAGACTGTTCGACTTAAAAAGCGTCATCATGACAGAAATTAGAAGTGATTCAACAAATTAGTGGTATCTCCCTAAAAATCGGGTGCCACAAAAGACTGAACACATAAGAATAGTTTGTGGGGATGTGTTTCTAAAACAATATATCTTATCAAAAATCGTGTCTGATTTTTCTTTAAAGTTCATACTTTCAACTTAGGAAGTAACTGCTTCGCTTTTCTTTACCGTGGGCATCCATCATGTAATTTGCTAAGACTCATCAGGATAAAATAGATCCAAATCGCCCCAAGAGCTATACAGTTCTAATGAGTGTTTGAACGTTCTATTATCTAAATCTAAATGCTGTGTTTGGTAGTCTTTCGAGACGGTGTGTATTCTCCAATAGACAGTGTATTCATTTACACTGTGTAATGCGTTTTATCCCCGCACAACATGGAATGTTGATGCGTTCGCTAGACTAAATTTTTGAATTCCTGCTTCGACGAATGCGTACACATCAGGACTGACTAAAATATGACGACGAACGAACGGAAGTCGGCATTCCTGGCACAAAAAGAATTTCACGAAGGAAACCGCTCGCCGATTGAAACTGATTAGCATAGTTACGGAGCATTTCCTCGCAGGTGGATCTAAACTACAGCACAATGGCTGTCCTTAGAACTCTTTAAGATCCAGTTCGCAAGAAAAAAAATCGAAATTGCTCCTTAGATAGTATACTTTTAAGTCAGATTTGTTTTGTTTTGGAAACGTGCACGACAAAGGACACCTCATTAACTATACCAAATGAAGAATCGCAAAGTCCCAACATATACATAAGTGCGTGAAAGAAAGCATAGTTATCTTTTGTAATCCCTCAAGGTCTATACCATGCTCTACGAAGACGAGTTTTTGATATCTTTAGGCTGTAACTTGATATTAGTCAAAGTGTCCGCCTACCCTGCGTTTCTACATGTTGATGGAATTGGACTGTGTGCCAAACCCTACCCGGAAGAAAAAAAAGAAACAGTGTAAAAAAAAAAGTGCAGAGAGAACAGAGCCCGTCCTCTATCGAGATCGCTGTGGATTAATTTTTCGCGTCTTCTGCAGACTCATTTTTAACCAGGGAGTGCGCAGGTGTTTAATCGAAGGTCGGTGTGAAGAGACGAAATGAGACGACTGACGAGACAGTGGCACGGTTAAAAAAAAAATGCGTGAAAGAAAGCATAAACTATTTTCCAATCCCACAACATACAAAAAAAGAAGAAAAAAAAAGAAAAAAAATACTGAACAAGAAAAGAATTGAGCAGAAAAAAATTCTGTGAAAAAGTGTTTCCAATGAAGACAGGAGCATGTCAACGCAGTTTAATCGAACGTGTAGGCAAAGGTGCACAGTTCAAGACGCGATCGGACTTTTTTTTCTTGACGGCAAAATATAGAACATATATCACATTTCTATTGAATACGTCAGAACTGGCGCCTGATGTTTTCACAATGTAAGCCTGCTGAAGTAATCAAGCTTACGCGCCGGGCATATGTTCTTATGTTCATTTGATGTCCAAATGTTCAACTCATCGACTAACGATTTTGATTCAGCTTACATTTTTTCCCAAGAGGCGAATGTAGTCTCGACGATACTTTTGTTCAAGTACTTACTGCATACTGCGAAAAGACCGTCTGAAGCAGTGCTGCAGTTGGAACATTACGGAGAACAGGTTTTTCATTTAGGGGTCATGCTCTCGCCCTTATGATCAAAGAAAGAGTATGGAAAAATAGCTCTCGTAACTGCACGTATGTCATACTGCTTGATGGCTGGGTCCTGCCGGAACCTAACCCAGACAACCTGTGTCTGTGTGTGTTGTAAAGCCTTCAATACACTCCATTACGACAGTCGGTAAAAGATTGTTCCTGCAGGAGGTACACGAGTGTTCAGATCGTCTTCAAACCACACGTACAAGTACGCTGAGTATTACTACAAGTCTGAGATAGACCTCAACAAAAGAAATCGTTGCGTGATGTCATACTGCAAGCTTCCGGCACAAGAGAGAAACCACCGACCTCCGTCTCGTCAGGGACAGTGAATACAAAGAGTCACGCACGTGCGATCTGACACTTGGTGTGGAAACAATAGAAGATTTTCGGAAACAACTCTGTCCGGTTTGTAAGCCTATACAATTTGAAAGAGTGAATATTCTCACTTTTGTAAAGGCAAACTTTCCCACGTGATATTATAGGCCAGTCACTAGCGAGGGCTGTGTCTTAAACACGTGAGCAAGGCGCACGTGTGGACAGTTTGCCTCAATAGAAGCAAGAGTTTTCACTCTTTGACAAGCCATTACTTACTTACTTAGGCCCTTTGCCCCCAGCGGAGCATAGGCCATTGACGACATTTCTCCATCGCACCCTGTTCTGGGCTGTTCTCTCCGCTTCTGCCCAGCTGTTGCCTTGCCCCTTCAGTTCTGCCTCTGTGCCCCGCCTCCAGCTGTTTCTCGGCCTCCCTCTCTTTCTTTTCCCCTGCGGGTTCCAAGCGAGAGCCTGGCGGGTGATGCTGGATGTTGGTTTCCTGAGGGTGTGTCCAATCCAGCCCCATTTTCTCCTCAGAATCTGTTTGACAAACCATACAAACCCGTTATTTCTGGAGTTCATCTATCAGGGCTGTGCATGTAGGTTACTATAATTATGTGACCCTCCACCACGAAATGAGTCGCATGTCACCTTTGCATGATTTTCATATTTGTACATTTTCCTGAAGAGTTTTTTATGCTCTATCCAGTGGTGAAACCCGTTTTAGAAAAGAGCGAAAACTGTTTGAGTTATAAGCCTGTGACTAAGGTGACCCTCACACTGTTACCATACATTCCCCGGATTTATATTAAGCCTAGCGCAGAACCGTACGAGGTGCCATGCGACTCATTTCGTGGTGGAGGGTCACAATTATATGCGATTTATTCTCTTTGAAAAAAGTTTACAAATGACCAAAAACGTTTCCGCAAATTTGAAAGTTTAGTGGTAGTCCTAGGCATACCCTTCTCCCCACCGTCAACAAGTTTGGTGGTAGTCCTAGGCATACCCTTCTCCCCACCGTGAACAAGTTTGGTGGTAGTCCTAGGCATACCCTTCTCCCCACCGTGAACAAGTTTGGTGGTAGTCCTAGGCATACCCTTCTCCCCACCGTCAACAAGTTTGGTGGTAGTCCTAGGCATACCCTTCTCCCCACCGTCAACAAGTTTGGTGGTAGTCCTAGGCATACCCTTCTCCCCACCGTGAACAAGTTTGGTGGTAGTCCTAGGCATACCCTTCTCCCCACCGTCAACAAGTTTGGTGGTAGTCCTAGGCATACCCTTCTCCCCACCGTCAACAAGTTTAGTGGTAGTCCTAGGCATACCCTTCTCCCCACCGTCAACAAGTTTGGGAAATAGGCGAATTCCGGAAATCTTCTTCTTCTTCTGCGTTCGATGTTGGTGGCTGTGCTAGATCCTCAGACCAGTGGCTGCCAGGAAGTCCGCAGTCTTGCGCAGTTCGTCGGCAGGACCCCAGAGTTTGGCTCCAACACTGGTCTCTTCTTGACAGAACTTCTGGCGTATTGTCTCTAGATGGGGGCAGTTCTGGAGAATGTGCTCCGGAGTTTGCTCTTCCGAGCCACATTCACAGTGTGCGTCATCCGCAAGGCCCTGTCTCTTGAGGTGTTTCTTCAGTCCACAGTGCCCTGTCTTTAGACGGAAAATGGTGGTTTGGCTTCTCCGGTCTAGTTTGTTGATGGGGTCTTCCTGTGGGTTGTAGTCTCCGTTTCTCTTTTTCCAGTTTTCTTTCTTCTTCCGTTGTAGAAGAGTCTTGGCTTCTTTGTACGATTCCGGAAATAACTATCGGGTTTGTTTCGGTTGTGAAAGCAGAGCTCCCCATATCGCGCGTCCCTGCGTCCTATACGCACTAGAAGCCGAAAACACGTACTAGAAATATATGGAAGGGGTCCCTGGACGCACTAGATTTTAAAAGAGCAGGTCCTAGGACGCGCTAAATTTCCTCTATCGTGCGTACCGTAGATATCATGTTCAGACTGCAATCGACACTTCGCAATACACTATACGTGACCACAATGTTTTACAAGTACACTGGGACTTTTCGGCTTTTGGATCCTTGGGGCCCTCTAAAATACTGCAGTGGGGGTCCATGGACCCTCTAAGATTTAAAAGTTGGGCTCCCGGGACGCACTAGGAGGGGCGTCCGTGGGGAGCCCTGGAAAGAGTGAGTACCTTTGCTTTTTCTCGGCCAAACTTACGACACGTGGTTCCTGTAAACGTGTATAAGACACACCCCATTACTAGTGACCGGCCTGTAATGTCACGTGGGAAAGTTTCCCCACGTGCCATTATATATATATATATATATATCCCATGACCTCCCTTCTTTGTCTCTGTTACTTCAGTATGGGTATATATGTTGTATTTTTATAGCTCAATAAATACATCATGGACTCCAAAAAATATATGATAGTGCAGATTCCGATTTGGGCAAAGGACTACTTTCCTCCCGACCTTTGACCTCGCGCCGAACAATGTGACACATTTGTATGAAGTTCTAAAATCGTATTGCACGGCTCAGAAAACCATATCAGTTGCACGCAAAAATGAATCTCAGAACTGATCTGATGTATGAGATGCAATAAGCAAAAGTTTCTTTCATTATGAAAGCAATGCAGGTCGAAAAAAACGAACATTCAACTTACAAGATAACCAGATGCTAGCGAACCAAAACAAAAACACGAGTACCCTCCCCTTGCATCGTTAGCAGACGACTTTTGAGAATCTGTCGGTAGTGTGTTTTGGTGTGCGCCTTCAGCTATCACACATCGGCTGTTTCACGTGTTTTGCGAGCAAGTCTACTCTTTTGCCTGGCTCTGCAGTAAGTCCACATATTTTTCCGTAATCCAGTCATATTCCTTCAAAATGCAATCAATCGGCGGTGACAGACGTGTCGGTCGCGTTTTCCACACACCCATACCAGTTTAAGTTCATCCATGCAAACACACTCGCAAAACAGTTTATCACGTAGATACATTTCAAATAGGGAGCAAATGGTTAAATCTAAACCTACATATTTGTTCCCTAAAATTTGCTTCTCTGTCAATAAGCCTAATTACACACGTTCGAGAAAAACAACGTGGAATCGATTCTGAATCGAGTAAGCCAAATGGGTCCCAAACCCGTTTCGCCCGTTCTGCCGACCTGAAACGCAAAACAAAAGAATTGTGCGCTTCAACTAAATTAATTTCTATTCGACTTCATTACTTTCTTGCAACTTATGAACCTTTACTTAAAGCTTTTAAATGGTCTGAAAGTAGTGTTACCGCGTACTTATCGATGCACTCATTCGTTTTATTTTTTCAGCGACGGTCACTTAGTTTAAGGTTGCAAAAGGGCTAAGTCTCGCTGGCAACAGTTTTACCCTGCACAGATCGCAACAGTGCCGCTAGTAGTCTACACTTTGTGTTTGATGGTAGAATGGGATATACAGATTACAACACTCGTGGTTTTTTATATGGCTTGTATTTCAGTCAAGACCCAGCGGGAATATCAATCGAGAGCCACTCGCCAGAGGCTCGTGTCTCCCGATGATATTCATCCGCTGAGTCTTGACTGAAATACAAGCCATATAAAAAACCACTCGTGTTGTAACCTATATATATATATATATGTTCTTTGGTCATGATTTTACTGTGGTAGAGCTTTTGCTCTATCAAAATCAGTAGTCTTTCTTTCTTTCTTTATTTGGTGTTTAACGTCGTTTTCAACCATTCAAGGTTATATCGCGACGGGGAAAGGGGGGAGATGGGATAGGGGAAAGGGGGAGATGGGATAGAGCCACTTGTTAATTGTTTCTTGTTCACAAAAGCACTAATCAAAAAATTGCTCCAGGGGCTTGCAACGTAGTACAATATATGACCTTACTGGGAGAATGCAAGTTTCCAGTACAAAGGACTTAACATTTCTTACATACTGCTTGACTAAAATCTTTACAAACATTGACTATATTCTATACAAGAAACACTTAACAAGGGTAAAAGGAGAAACAGAATCCGTTAGTCGCCTCTTACGACATGCTAAATAGCATCGGGTAAATTCTTTCTCGTCCCAACCAATATGGGGCTCCCCCTAACCCGCGGGGGGTAATCAGTACCAGCTATTGTGTTTTCAGCGTAGCAAAAGGGCCCGATATTTAGACGAGACAAGTATAATGCCGACGAGTCGAAGACGAGTCGCATTATACTTGTTCGAGTCTAAATATCGGGCCCTATTGCTACGATGAAAACACAATAGCATTTATATAGCTATTCTGACATTAAATTCTGTGTTCAAATCATGTTTTTGTCAGCAACAAGTACCAGAATGGTCCATGTCGTTGATTGCAGACGACGGTTCCCTTTCCGCATGAAGCCACGGAAATAACCGAACATTGAAAAACCCACGGACATGTATTACGGAGAAAACTCGAGATAACCGGATGTTTAGCATTACGTCAATATGCTAGGAATCATATGACGTCATGACGTATCATGCTTGCCTACGTATATAGTATGTTCGAAAGTCTGACTTCTGTTGGGAATTCGCGTGGTGAAAACTGCGGTAAATCTGTAGATGATAAGAGAACAAGGATTGTCTCAGAAGAAACGACTAAATGTTTCAGACCTGTAACTTCATTTCAACATTGCACTATACAATGGACGTTCTATGTGACAGGAGAGTTTGCTGATTTTGTGTTAAACATTGGAGAGATCGTCTGCTAGAATCAGAGATAGGTCGCTTCAGATAGCAGCTTCTGGAAATTTGCAAGGTTTGTTGCCTGTTAAAGAACTGGATTTTACACGTAATGTATGTCATGTACAGTAAGCAACAACAAAAACACACACAAAGCAAATGGCATCGTCTGTCGACTAGTCACAGAAACAAACCTGGCGAGGTATGCGTGTACTTTATACACGTGGAAGAAACCGGAACCATGCGTCTTTGTTATCGACAATATGCTTTTGGATATTGAGTAAAATGGCCGACTTCCGCCGCATTATGCTTTGATGATCGGAAGAGACCATCCAATCACAGCCCCCGAATTCCCCCACGTGTTCATCAGAATAGCTATATTAGTCGCTGAAAATAAACTTCAGCGACAGAAACATCAATGTTGAAGTGTTATGAATGTGTATTCAACAGGTGATGAGAACAAGGTGTGTGCATGATGCGTGTAAGTTATGCGTATGATTTGTGTTAATGCGAGTGGCTAGGGAGCGTCTGTTTTAATTATTTTCTCCAAAAAATATATAGAACATAAATTAATTGATGATTAAATCATAAATATGTTTGCATTGTGAGTACGTCCAAAAGAAAGCCTATCGTGTTTTTAGCACTTTGTTAACGTTCACTGGGAAGACTTTACTGTAAAGCTTGTACACATCTGGATAATTCTGCGATAGATCTCGTGCTAATTGTGCCGGTCTCTATAAATATTTAAAATGTAGCAATAATGCATGAGAAGTTGTGGTGATTTCTGTAGTCTGTTGTTCTCTGCCTTTGATTTTGGTTTCCTCGTGATTTTTTTTCTCAGGCAGTTTAATTCGTCTTTGTCATTGTTGTTGCCGTTGTTGTCTTTGACGTCGTTGTTGTTGTTGTTGTTGTTGTCGTCGAAGACATAAAGTTAACATTGGCTTTTGTGCTTAATCTGTCTTAGCAATATTTCGTCTATAAATCAATTATTAACACTGACCTCCCCCCCCCCCCCCCAATAACAAAATAACACGTTCCTCTACAATATCTTATGAAATCTGACGTACACTTTCTTCAGATCGCCATGCCACGCTCGTTAGATGTCAAGGCAATGAACTCATTAGTTTTAACTATTCATTCAGGTGTAGCCAAAATGTTTATTTTGAAAGTAGGGTACGCAAGGCTACCTTGCACATGAGCACAGCAACCGGTCATCATGTGTTATTGGCGTTAGTGACCAGGACAGGGACACTGCACAGGGGGGACATTAGTGACCCTCATGGGACCTCATCAAGCTTAAGTAGTGTTCACATGGCCGATTTACCATCAACTTCTGAACGTTTTTTTGTTGGTACAAAATCTTTGGAAAGTTCGTCTCGTTGTAAATGGATCGGCGAATACCGACCCATTTTGGACATCGAGGGCCGGGTTGCAGAGGGAAACATGACGAAATGGAAGAGTTCGCACACACTCGGCTAAATATATCTAGACAACGAGCGTGTCAGCAATGGTCGTCCCAAAGTCGGTTAAGAGTCAAAATGCTGTTTAACTTTGCTTCAAAGTTAGCTGACAGTTTCCCAACTGGCGACTTAAATCAAGGAGACTGTTCACGTGGATAACTTTAAAAAAAAAACCACTTTGACGACTTCTTACACAAAAATAGTCTTCAAAATCGGTCGAAAATGGTTCATGAGGAAAGTACTTTACCTATCAAGCGACTTGGGGGCAAAGTGTTGAAGGCCTGAATCACCCTCTGTTCCAGGTGACGATGGCAATATATAGATGAGCACTTACCCGTTTATTCTCTAATTAATTACGAAGTAACAAGAATGGTTAGACTGACAGATGTACGAATACGGATGTAGTTTACTGGGAATCGCTACACACACACACACACACACAAACACACACATACACACACACACACACACACTCACACACATACACACACACATACAAACACACACACTCACACACATACACACATACACACACACACACACACACACACACACACACACCACACACATACACACGTACACCTAACGTGCCTCCTCTCGATTCCCAGCCTGTCCGAATACCTTTACTAGGCTTTCGCCAACATAAACGTAAACATACAGAAGATAGATAAATATGTTTCTATTAAGAACACTTACTGCTCTTCCTTATCGAATCGAAACCCAAAATATTATATCTGACTTTTGTCTCTGTTTCAGCTGCCTTCCAACAACCCTTCAACTATGGTGTCTAGAGGTCACATGATGTGCGTCATGGCGCTGATGTTGCTGCTGTCGGTCACGTGTCCCGTGACGTCACAAATCAACTTCTCGCCCACGTGGGGCACGGGAAAGCGGTCAGGTCGCGGTGACTCTCCCGGCCCCATCCCCCTAGTACAGTCCAACAGCGACAACTGCTGGACACAGAATGACCTGCGCATAGTCAGCCAGCTCGCTCAGATGATCAAGGTGACCCTTTATATTCCAAGGCCTGACCTTTTTCCAGAGTTAAATACTAAAGCCGTATCTTAACCAAGACTGAGTTCCAAGTCAGTTTGTTTCATATGATTTTAGGTGACATTATTGATTTGTATGGCCTCTCATTTTCTGATCGGATAATTAGATGTGCAAATTACCAAAAGCAACACACGCCGACACTGGCAAAAACAAACAACAACTGAAACTGAACAATAATAACTTAATAAATAAATCATTAAATAAATAAATACAAACTTAGACAGAAGTTGTATCGCGAATGAAGACATCGTTGCCAGATAGGCCTAAATATGCCTACCCAAATGTTTGAGTATGGCTGTCCTAATGGTAGGGTAGAAAACTGTCATGCACATTAAAGTCGAAGACATTCGAGAGTACGTAGGAGTTACAGCCCACGAACGAAATGGAAAAAGAAGAAGAAGACGAAGAAATGGCAAATATGTCTGCACCGCAATTGCAATGTGTAACGAAATATCCTGCATGAAGCTGTCCCGGTAATTCGAACTCTCAACGCGATAACGGGTTTTCTCTTCTTTTTTCACGGAGAAAAACAATAGGACTGACGCGCGACACAAAAATAAGGCGTCAAACCCTCTTTCTAACTTCTGATCTCTTTCAAATTGTCCGCGATGACGCAAACCGCGACGGCAGATTTGTGGACGGTGCAAAACCCACGTGGCGCAGCTTAACTGAACAGACGGCGGCTTATCGCTCGCGACTCCCACTGACCCATTGTGGAGTGCAGCAGTGAAGCCCAAATGTGACGGACATGTGCATGGCATAAACGCTCCGAATTCAATGAACGTCCCACTGCATTGCCAACAGGCTTGAAGGCAGGACCTTTTTTGTGTTTAGTTCCAGACCGCTTGTTCTTTGCACATGCAAATTAGGCGCATGCGCTGATGCTCAACTTTTGTATGCAGAGGCGACACCTGAATGTCTTGTCTGTCGGCCAGTGGGTGTTCAAAAGAAAAAGGACGAAATCCAAGACGGAAAGCTCATTCCCAGGGGCGGATCCAGGGGGTTTCCAGAACGCCCCCGCCCCCTAGCCTAAACATTTTTAAAAAAATGAGAATAAAGAAAAACTGATGGCTCAGATTGCTCCATTTTCCTTGATTTTTATCAAACATTTTTCGGGGGTGGGGGGGGGGGTGCATGCCCCCGGACTCCCCTAGGAGCCGGCCTTTGTCTTCTTAATGACGGTTTTGGTAAGTAGTTGGGTAATTTGTTGGTTCAGCTTGCACCAGATCGATTAATTGTCCTTGTTTTGATCCAAATTTGTCTTCTTAAGTTTACTTTTTGGAAGGTGTATTAGGGGAAGTTTCTTGGCTCAGATTGCTCCATTTTCCTTGTTTTTATCAACATTTTTCGGGGGAGCATGCCCCCGGAACCCCCTAAGGCTAAGAGGTTCGAACTCTTCGCGCGCTCTCAACTACACGCTTCGCGTCGTCGAATTGTCCCTAAAATAAATTTGGAACCCCCCACCCCCTAAAAATGATGTGATCCGCCCCTGATTCCTGTGTGAAAAATGGAGTCAGAGACTCCGCTGATTTATTCAAAGGAGGCCTTTGAATGAACTGTTAAAACATATTCTAAAATTACAGTTAACACATATGAAGCAAGTCGAGTAATGAAGTATGGCGAATTGGTGAAATCATTTTGGTTTGGATTTGTTTCTGTCTCACGAAGAAAATATATGTTTGCTCGTTGTGTCATTTGAATTCAAAGACCAGTAGTGTAATGCTGTTGTTGAATATGAATGCTTTTCGATCCGGAAATGCAATAAGGTGTCCCGTATTGAAGAAGGTTGTCTTTGGTTGTGCCGTTGGTTTTGTTTTTGTTTGTTTGTTTGTTTGTTTGTTTTTGTTTTGTTTTTGCTGAAGCTTTTTAATCGCTTCTTACGACCAAGATGAAATTCAGACAAAGGGAGATGTTCATTTACAGTGTTCGAAGATGTGCAGTTTGTGCGGGAGTGTGAGTCATCGCGCTTTTCTTTTTTAAGCCGCCATTAGTATAATGGATTTGCTCTGTCTGTTTGTTTGTTTCTTTGTTTGTTTGACTGGGCGGGCGGGCGGTCGGTCGGTCGGTGTTTGTCGGGTAAGACTTGTATCTCTGGGTCAATTAAGCTCAAATTTCGTGAAATTGTTAGGAATAGGGTTAGACGGGTGTATGCAAAACATTACATTCCTAACGGTAGTCAAACGGAAGATATTAGCTTTTAACGCTTTTACAAACCGAGCCAGGGGACGAAACCCACTGACAGACTGATACGTTTGCGGGAATTCCCGCACCCAGAACTCCGAGTTACTTTCTTTTGAGTCTCGTTCTCTGACAGCATGCGTTGGATTAGAACTCCGGACAAAAACAAGTGTTGACCTTAACGGGGTCAAGAAGCCCGCCCTTGGTAATATGGGGTGGGACATGGATTTTTGATCGAGACTTCATGTAAATCTCAAACACCATAGATCCTTCATAACGACCGATTTTTGAAGAATTATTCCGTAAATAAACAAATAAATAGTGACGTCATTTGAACTACACAGTCTATATGTGGTGGGTTGTGGACGACCCACTTTTGAATTAAAGAAGGCATTTTACTTTGTTTATTTCTATTTGGATGGCGTGGGTTGTGTAGAAGGATACTTTTTATGTTGAATATTTCTTTAGAAAGTATGGGCTGTTCATGAGTAATATCATTGGTCCTGTGAAAAATCTCCCTCCCTCTGTCTGTCTGTCTGTCTGTCTCCGTGTCCCACCCCCATATTACCAAGGGCGGCTTCTTGACCCCGTTAAGGTCAACACTTGTTGAGTTTAGAATGTTTTGTTTGATACAACAAGAGTTGACTTTGCATTATTATGGTGTGCAGCACGAGGCGGAGAGATTGAGCGGTTGTATGCAGACAGGACAGCCCATGCCCCCCTACAAGGAAAAGCGTCAGTTCCGCTACTCCGACTGAGCCAGTCTGTCACACTTCAGGTGAGGGAATGATGGTGGTGGTCGTGATCACACACACACACACACACACTCGCGCGCGAGCGCACGAACGCGCACGCACACACACACACACACACACACACACACACACACACACACACACACACACACACACACATATACATACGCAAGCCCTCGCGTCTGCGAATAAATCACATACAAACATAGCGTCGAAATAATCAGTTTACCTGTATTAATACAGTGTTAAGCTACGTTTCCATTTAGCGGCGCGTCGGCAACGCGACGGCAACAAAAACGCGATGTCGCTAGCGAATTTCGCCGTGAGTGTTTCCATTAATCTGGCTTGACTTCTTCTGACAAATCGGTCAAAATCTCACACAACCATGTAGTAATTAAGAGAAACTATATTTGAAGCTACTTATGTTGGTTAGAAAATTGAAAAGACGAAAAATGTAAGAAAAAACTCTTTTATTTAGGGTTAAGGTTAGGGTTAGGGTTAGGGAGACAAATGTCCCTCCCTGGACCGAACACAATCTTGCCGCCGAACCGTCGCGCATATATGGAAACACGCGTTCTTTGTTACTGCTGCTGCGATCGTTTTTTGCCGCTGCTGCCACCACGCCACAACCATCGTGCCGCTATCGCGTCGCTATATGGAAACATAGCTTTATGATTGAAAGCTGCTGTCATTAGGCGTTATTTATTGTGCCTCGTACTACATAATTATATATCTCATAAAACGTTAATTAAAACTGGTCATTCAAAAAACTGTTCTTATGATAACATGTTATTAATAATTACATACAACAGGCGCATTTAACACGGATTTTTTTCTTGCGTATAAATGATAAATCAATCAAGATATATGACGACTGCAAGATATTCCCCCGAGAGAAAAGAAGAAAAAAATCACTGTTTCGAAAACATCGAAACGAAGATCGGAAGAGACAATTATTTCGTCATACATGTACTGTTTGTGAGTCAGCTGTTCTTGTACATTTACAAGTTCCACCGAGACAATAGAAAATGTAAGTTAAGACTAATCTCCAACAGAGACATACTACAAATAGAAACAGAAGCCAACGTCCTTGCATGCTAATGACAAAGTCGTACCTCTGACTTTTTGTACGAGAGTTTTGAAGCCCCCAACAAACACACCCAGCGAAACTAGACGACCCAAAGGAAAGAATGTTTCAGTAAAAGAAGAACAAAGAGCGTTGTGCGGTGTTGTCCCAGCGCTGAATAAAAAGTTCAGCAGAAAATTCACGATGTGTCTTTAGCGAGAATAATTAGAGAAAGACAAGACTCTCGTGCAGCTGAGCCCCTGTCGCTCTTCTACGCTGTCTTGTTGAAACCCAGCAATGTCCAATCCCGTCCAACTATTGTCTGCCGTACCCTGTGGACCTTACCTGCTAGTAACAAGAAACACAATGCAAATCAGATTGAAGAGAAATAATAAAAGAAAGGGGAAAAAACTCGGCTGCTGTATTTTTAGGCTTCTCAAAGGGTCAACGGTAGTAATGCTTGGGTCACACAAAACGTACGCGACAAAAGCGTGCGTGTTCGAAGAAAAATATTCCTGTTTATTACCAATTCAGTGCCCCTTATGGCTTTTTGACCAATCAGGACGGATTCTAGGTGACCCTCTAAATGTTATAACGTTCAGGCAGGGACCCTTTTTGTTTATCACGCTAAAAATTAACAAGACAAAGTAAATATGTAATTCAACAATATCAGCGTGATTTATTCTAAAGAATGACACTTCAAATGCTGTCAGATAATACTCTCTTTATCTAAAAAAAATACCTAAAAGCGAGTTTTGTGGGTGGGTGCGTTACGGAACAGCAAGGCACCGCCCATCGTCTGAGTGTGCAATGCCGACCGCTCACTTGAAATCTAAATGATCAAAGTTCACAAAAATCAAGTGAAATTGCGTCACTTTCTACACATCAAATGTATCTTTACGTCATTTCCCATCCGTCTGGAGTCGGTTCTAAATCTGTCGCTCTCTGTTCAACGAGAAAAAGAGAAGAAACCGAAACGTATGTTCAACATGGTTTATCTTGTGAGATTGTTGTGTGTCAAACGCATTTGACCTGTGAATATTCATCACGTCAGGTGTGTTACTCTGATTGGCTGACTCAGGTCACGAGAATTCTTTGACTGACAGGCATAATCAGGTAGAAGCCCTCAAGTTCCCATTGCGGCTGTTCTGTCTAATTCGCGGGGTTGCTTCGAAATTTCTTTTGGTCGAATTAAACGGTAATAAAACCGTTATTTCTAATATGCTGACTGTTAGCAAATGATAACAGACATGTCTCACAAACGATATCAGCATTCGCCTAAAAGGCTCATGCTTGATATCTTTTTTCTCGACATGTCTTTTTATCATTTGCTAACAGTCAGCATATTAGAAATAACTCATAATGTCGTTGAGAATGTGCAGACCTGCCGTAATTTTCCCCAGAGCCTTTACTTCTCACAATAGGCAATATACGAAAAGACAAACTTTACAGCACAGGCTCAACATTCAGCAAAAACGTTAGCTTTGCGACAAAAATGCACAGTAAAAAATATTACACGACGAGAATACATAAATATGGACATTTTTAGAAAGGGGTTAGATGCGTACTTGTCATTCAAAGAAAATAGAAGTACAGAAAAAGAAGAAGCAGGCCACAGAAATGTACAATAGCACTTCAATAACTGGTTTGTTTCAATTGCAAAGGACACAGAGAACCATTAAAAAGTTATCGCCCCTCAAATATTGATTTAAGCCTAGTTTGGTTGCTAAAATCACAGAAAATCATGAAGAAAATCTTCAGCCGCGGGGCACTATAAAAATAATAATCATACCCGAAGTGTTCATTCGCTTCAGTTGACAATCCTCAGGAAGTCGTAAAATTAGTTAGTCCCGCTGAATCCCTTCAGTCCAGAATACGTCTGGATCTGTTGACAATAGTGTACACTGTCTGAGAGTCTGATAAGATCGATTTCTTTCCATTGCAGGTGCCTGCAGAGGCGATTGCCAAAAGCGTGGCTTGGATCTTCCGAGCAGCGTCGTCATTTCCGCTTTTTCTACTTTGCTGTGATTGGTCACGTTACGCTCTTCAATGGATACACCCTCCCTGGAAATGCTACTACCACCATTCAGCGTTTACAATAAGTTTTCCGAACCACAAAATCTCCCGATGATATTTTTGTTTCTGAAATAAAAGTAAAGCCATGAACGCTGTGGTTTTTGTTAGTACTTTGCTTTTTTTCTCGCACGTTTGAAAAAAGGTGATGAATTTCACCGCTAATACTTGTGCATAAAACCTGCACCGGTTTCATACAAGACGTGCAAAAGTCCAACAGACTACATTATTGGTTTCGGGGTGTGCTTAATTCCTAGCAAAACTGGAATTCAAAGGTTCATAAGACATAAGCTAAAAGCCTTTCTTGAACATAAAAAAAGCTAACTTGAAGTTAGATTAATAAATTACACAAAACAGGACCGTTTTTTTACGAAATTACCATTGACAGTTTCAGAGCATACTTGAAGAACAAATAGGCCGAAATGAAAGTTACTACAGCTACAGCAGTATTTAGCTTTGGTAAAGCTTTCTAAAACAAAACAAAACAAAAAAACATACTCCCCACGTTATAACAATATTTCCTAATTTAGGGGGTATATGGTTTTTTTCTAAAAATGTTGATTTTTTTCTCCGTATAAGAGGGTAAAGGCACCCTTCTTTCACCATTAGAAACGTACCCTATTTTAATATGCTTTTGGTCTCTTTTGTTGTATACCTTTGTGCTGTAGGTGTTTCGCTGTAATCAAACGGCACTTGCTTTCGGGTGGGTTTTGTTTTTTAATCATTACAAATTGTTTCAAGACATTTCATTTCCAGAATGCAACGAAATATTACAGAAGGGAAAAAAAGAAAACAAACAATTTCGTTATTGTGTTTTATTATTCGATTATTATTATTTTGACTCTTATTTGAAATATTTGTTTGAAGAACACCTGCTGTACCGATGAACGAATCTAACTACGTTTGACTCTCAGGATGATTAGATAGTGGTTTGTTTTGACAGTCAGGTACGATTGGGTTCCTCACTACGCAAGTACACCGCAGACTGTTCACACACACACACACACACACACACACACACACACACACACACACACACACACACACACACACATACTAAAAGTCGTCCTTGTCTTGCACGAAAAATCGAATGGTTCAAGCCTTATCTGTAAAACCTTTGAAACCGCACGCTGTTTTTGTAATCTTTGCAGTGGATATAAATAATTCATAAGTGGGTTCCACAGAAACTTTTTAAATCTCCAGCAGAAATGAAAGTGTAGTGCTCAAACAGATGAGTTTGAAAATAAAAGGCTGCAGTGCTTTATTCCTTCAACTTCTGATGTTTTCGATCAATTATATTTCTTAAATCCTCAGGTAGTAGGGTCAGCTTTCATTTCAGTTGCTATCAGTTGTTTCGCACCCACGTCATAGACGCATAAGTAGCGCGTCATAGCTGACGTCTTGGCGACCTTCTCGCTGGAAAGAAAATGACCGCCTTGTAGATTTCGGTACGATATTACGTCACCTCCACGGATTTTCCCTTTCATGTCAAATCTTTTGTGTTTTAGGCGGGGAGAAAAAATAAGTACCCACTAATTAGATTTTGGCCGAACACCATGGAAAGTGTCAGATTCTAGATACAAAGTTAGCAGCTTCACAAAAGATTATTTGAATGTGTTGGTTTTGTGTGTGTGTGTTAAAAACGTTAAACAGTACATTACAAATTCGGTTCAGCTTTCAAAAACCAGGAGTAACTGACGAAACAAGTCTTCTTTTATATTTCTGTTTGGTCTTGGGATTTATTTTGATTTTTGTGTGTGATTTTTTTTCAGCAGAATAGCCGTTCGCAGCATATTCGCCAATAATTTGTCTCCATCAAAAGTCATTGTCCCATACTTCTCTTGAATTATCCGTATGGCACCCGTAAGAATCTGTTTGTAATCAATATCTCAGAAATGGTGTACATTGCAAATGTTACTGCCCTACTAAACAATAATTGTGATCAAGGAATATGAAAAAAGAGAAAGCCACGCTGGTCGAAACACTAACCTGCACTTCTGTTGTGCATCCAATTATGTGTTTTGTGTTAAATTGTTCACAACTGTCTCCGGTGTGTGTGGGGTGTGTGTGTGTGTGTGGGGGGGGTGCAATGTTTTAAGCGTGTTTGTGCGTGCGTGTGTGCTTCCGTGTTTTTGTCTGTGTGCTTGCATGTATGTACGCATCTGTCGAAGTGTGCACGTGCGCGCACAATTAGCAGTCCGAATTATAAAGCAGCAAAAACCACTGACACGCCCCCAAGTAGAGCACTTCCCCATTTGGGATGACAGCAATCAACTGCCGGTGTGACGTTTTCATCTTTCGCCGTGTTGATATTTCGCTTCTCGGCCTCGTTGATCTAGTATAAACTCTACACTGAACAATAAAACACCCTTCGATAGTACTGATTAGCGACCTTGTGTACCTTACATTCATGGGGCCAAATTTGTCCAACCAATTTTTTTTTATTTAACTTAGAAATTTGATTCATCCTAAAATGTTTCCCTTCTTACTCAAGGCCGACGTAACCACTCGGTACACGTTTTCGAAGAATTCGATTTTGGGGGTGAAATCTATAAAAAAAATAAAATAAAATAAAAAGTTACCACCAATTTTCTTCACATGCAAGAAACTGACATGCTTTTCGTCTATAAATAATTTCACTTCTTAATTTTACCAGGAAACAACATTTCAGTCTTGAGTATATGTCGAGGGGGAAATATGTACACAGGCGAAAGATGAAATCGTGACACCGGCACTGAACTAAATCGGAGACTCGGCCTCAGCGACTCGGGAGCGACTTCAAACCAAGTAAAGTTGGGGGGAAGTCTCCCATGTGAACAGCACTTTAGATTAACACAGACATACTGTTTCAGGAGACTAGTTCATGTCACGCTTAACTACTGACTTGCAAGAAAACAAAGCAAGTCACGTGCATTCCAACGTCCGGTGTTTCGGCAAAACAAAGGGCGTGTTTTCACAAACCCATTCCCCGTACCATTCAGGTCCAAGCTCGCCTTTTCCCAAGGGAAGGACCACGACTGGGGCTCAGCTGTCGATCAATCGTCTGTGGCTGGAATTGACCGCCCCTTGACTGACCGTCTGGGGCCCTGCCCACTGGTCACTCGCTGTCCACTGTTTCACTGTAACAAGAGGCTGTATTGCCGGTAAGTTAGAAACTATGAACGATTACTTCACAAATCAAGGGACGTTGGCAACACCCTTCACAAATCAAGGGACGTTGGCAACACCTCCCTCAGCCCATCTATATTTTACCCATCCAGATAGGACTTGCCTTTCTTTTAACACTGAAACAAGCCTGATGACATTTTATTCGTATAGTATTTACACAAAGTATTTACACAAATATTTTTTAGCAGGCAGCAACAACTACAACAAGAAGCAACATCATGTTGCATTGACGAGTCTTTAAAGAGTGTCAAGCTATGTACACATTTAGCCCCCCCCCCCCCCCCCCCCCCCCAAAAAAAAAGTCTGTTTACGGTATCCCGACCGACCCTATTTTTTCGCGCGACCCTAGACTTTTTTTTTTGGCATTTGGGGGAAAAGAGAAAAAAAATGTTAAAAAAATATGTTTAAAAAAAAAAGTCTTTGTTTTTTGGCAAAATAACTTAACATGGTTTTTTGGGAAAAAAAAAATAATAATAAATCCCGACCTACCGACCCTATTTTTTTTTGCCTATGTTACCGTAAACAGACTTTTTTTTTGGCCTTACAACAATTCAGAGAAATCAAACGTATTCCGATACTCGATCTGAGCTTAGCATAGTTTAATTTGTCCTTTCTATGGAGAACGCCGAATGTTCTCAAATAAGCTTATCGCAAGAGTTGAACTATCAGAGCAAAGTAAAAGATGTTTGTGTGTGTTAACATTCATGTAAACTACGCACGCACGCACGCATGTATACACACACACACACACACACACACACACACACACACACACACATATATATATATATATATATATACTAGATGAATACCCGCTTCGCCGGGTACGGCTGCGCCGGGAAGAAGTCGATCCGAATACCCGGCTGCGCCGGGGACCCGGCTATGCCGGGTGTACGCCGGCTTTGCCGGCGCACAGCACGGAGGAAGGGAGATAATCGCGGCTAAAAACACTGCAGAAGATAAGGAAGAGTTACTGGTAGTGGATCCAGACAACAAAAAACAAAATCGGTTCAGCACAAAAAACAAAATCGGTTCAGCGCTGCGCGCTGAGAGCACGTGTTGAAATATCTCATCGACCAGGTTGTGTCCCGGGTGTAACTGAATATGCCCACCAAATTTGAAGCAGATCCATCGAGAACTTTGGCCGTGCATCGCGCACAGACACACAGACAGACAGACAGACAGACAGACACACAGACACTAGTCGTATATATATAGGGTTATATATAAAACATCAGAAATTGTGAAAGAAACAATTGAAAGTCAGCAGAGACTTTCTTCCGAGATTTGTTAAAATCTCTTAGCAGAGAAATAAGTATTCCTTCGCAGACAGCCTATTGGGAGCATCAGACCCTCCTCAAGGGGGACCGAGATTTACAGTGCAAAGTCCCCTTGTGGGGGACGTATCGCACGGTAATCTAGTCCTGAGGAGGACCATTGTTTTTGTACCTAGGCCAGGCACGTGTTTCGACACTATTGTGTCTCATCAGTGGTCAGGAGGGACTGATGGCGAGAGTTGTCAACCCATGGTATCCAACTAAGAAGCAAACCACTCTCTGAATGGTAGCTTCTGTTGGCATGGGAGACTACCCTCATCTGACAACCCCAAGGGGATATCTGTGAAGGGAAACACTTTGATTTAAGGCCAAAGTGTGGAATTGATATTTATTAAGAAAGAATTTAGAAATTTAGACAAGTTTTAACCAAGAAATTAGGTTAAAACAAGGGAAATTTGAAAAAGCCTAAAGGGAGGTAACTCTGTACCAGCCTGCAGATCCAGAAATGGATACGCGAACAAGTTAGATCTAATTTTGAAAAGGTTAAACAGAAAAAGCGGTCAACTTTTCACTGCTGTTCAACACAGGACTTGGTAAAGAAGAAGTTTTCTGCAAGACTTGTTCAATTGGATCGCTTTAAAGGCGATGCAACTTTCACGGTGACCACATTATAAAACATCAGAAATTGTGAAAGAAACAATTGAAATTATATATATAAAACATCGATCAGAAGTTGTGAAAGAAACAATTGAAAGTCAGAAGAGACTTTCTTCTGAGATTTGGTAAAATCTCTTAGCAGAGCAAAAGAGAGAGGAAAAAAAATTGTGTCCCTTCACAGACAGACCTATTGGGGAAATCAGACCCTCCTCGGACGGGACCGAGTTTCACAAAGAGAATCTGCCCCGAGGGGCATATACATACACACACACACTCACACACACACACACACACACACACACACACACACACACACACACACACACACCGGCACACACATTCTGCTCTCTTCTTCTCCAAAAAGAGTTTGTTTTGGTATTTTGATTAATTACATGTACAAATTAACATAAGTGTGTGTTCAGAAGCTAATTTAGTCAAAAGGAACAAAATATTCCCGCTCAGCACTGGTAGCCCCCATCCTGAACTCAGGTAAAACGAGTTACTTCCCTTCGGGTCTCATTTATCCCTGACAGGATGCCTTGGTTTTCTTTCTGTGGGTAAGAAATCGATTTTTTTACATATTTAGAGCTTTTCGTAATGTGTTATTGATATAAGCAGATTCGCGATCGTCGATAATGATTTTTCATGGTGTTGTGTAATTTTTAAATTACAAAGGAATTGATATGTAAGACAGTTTCAAGCGAGCTATCTTTCGCGGGTGTATTTACTGTGCAAACAACTGTAAATATGGCAAAAGTGTCACGTGATAATCAACTTTGGCTACGAAGCAGACGATACTTTTTTCCGTAACCAGTTGGGAGTGATGCAACAATATCACGGTCTCCTTCCCACAGCAGTCTCAACATTTCGACTTGTTTTAACCTTAGAACGATGTCTTTATCATAAATGTGAAGAACAGAACGGAGATCACTGTCGAAGGCGGCCAATCTGCAATCACTTTCGTCTCAGTTCGTCTCTCAGAAACATTAGCGAAAAACATATGGGAGATAACTCTGTATTCTTGGTTTGATAGATTCCGCGCAGTAATTATGCACCCGGTCAGAGAGACATGCCGGCGATACGGCATGGACCGATGATTATCAGAATGTGGTAGCACCCAGGCCGTAGATTAGTAGTATGTGTCCAAGGGGAAGGATTTCCTTATCCTATGTAAAAGTGTGGGCGGTTTTATAGCGATCTTCAATATGAGCTAAGTTCTCAACTACAACAAGAAGTCTAGCTAAGTTCTCGTTACTCATTGTTTGTCTGTGCACTGTAAAGACCGTTGGGTCGATATATTTGTGAATGTATTGTTTTGTCAATAACAAACGTTCCAACAACCTACCCTTCTTTTTTTTTGGATCTTCAATAATTTATGTTTAACACGCGATGGAAGGTGTCCCTAAGGCTAATCTACGAATGTTTCCACATGT
Organism: Littorina saxatilis; assembly: GCF_037325665.1. Taxonomy (NCBI): domain Eukaryota; kingdom Metazoa; phylum Mollusca; class Gastropoda; order Littorinimorpha; family Littorinidae; genus Littorina; species Littorina saxatilis. The sequence continues at coordinate 76,623,125 of NC_090256.1, read as the reverse complement.
AAACATTTAAGTTTCAACCCCATGTGACTCTTTGACATGTGACCGATATATCAAAACAATCTTGATCGGCTATTCCAGCGCTGACACAAAAGAAAACAAAAACAAAAATAATGACATACCGTATGTCATTATTTTTGTTTAAATTTATTTAAAAAAAAACAAAAAAAAAACAACAATCAAAGCAAGGTACATGCTTTTTCCAGGGGTGGGGTTCCGGAACCCCTGGAACCCCCCCTGGGTCCGGCCCTGCTATTTAACGACGTATGTAAATAGCAGGGCCGGACCCAGGGGGGGGTTCCAGGGGTTCCGGAACCCCACCCCTGGAAAAAGCATGTACCTTGCTTTGAGTGGTTTTTGTTTTTGTTTTTTTTTAAATAAATTTTGTGTGTGTCTCTAACAAATTTTATTCAATGTGAAATCCGATGAGAAAAAGGTACCCCCCCCCCCCCCCATCCCCACCAACTCACGCTGACAGGCCTTAACCCTCAAAACAAGGCCCAGAATTCACCAGATTGCACAGATTTTAACCGTTTTTCAAATATTTTCCGGGGGAGCATGCCCCCGGACCCCCCTACTTCGCGCGCCTGCTTTGCAGGCGCGCGCTTGTGGCTTCGCCACTTCGCTGATTTGCCCCCCCCCCCCCCAAAAAAGAAGGAACCCCCCCCCCCCTTACAACTCATTTGGTCCGGCCCTGAATAGTTACCGCCCGCATCAACGTCAAAAATACGACTGTGAAGACATTAATTCTGTTCTTACTTTCTTCAACTACTACGACTAAGAGTCTTACGACAACCACAGCGACGATGACGACCACACTGCTGCTGCTGCTGCTGATGATGATGAGGTTGTTCTTGCAGTTGCAAGGGAGAAAACCGTTACAGTTCGTAAAACAAAAGCATTTATTTCCCTTGTTACGCTGTCTTCCTGATCGAGCTCACACACGACGTTTCGAACCTAGTAGGGTCTTCTATCCGTTTGTTTTGGATAGGGAATCGTAACATCTGTAGTTCTCTTTCTGTTCTATCGTCTGTCTTCTTCTTTGTATCTGTTTTGTTTATGTGCCTGAAGAAGACACTAGGCCCGGGTCTAGACGTCGCTGTTATTTGTTGTGTCTTCAAGTCTTTGTTTACACGTGAGTACAGTCTATTTTGGACCGTCGCGATATAACCTTCGTGGTTGAAAACGACGTTAAACACCAAATAAAAAAAGTTTATTTTGGTCTTTTTATTTATCGTTCTCACGCGCGGTTACCACAGTTCCTCTATTTACTAAATGTTAGTTTTAAAACACACATTGCGTTTACTCTGTATTGGTTGTGTGTCATTGACATTTAAAATGTATATTTTGATGTTCATCGTCGTCTTCGTCCACCCCCACTGCCTCCGCAGTAGGCTAAGTGCCCAGTTCTTGTTTGCAGTTGCCGCAGCAGTGGGTCACATCCTTCATGCACTCCCACATAAAGGGTATGAAACAGCAGCACATGGACACACGATACGCATACACGAACGAGCGAGCGTCAACAGACAAACAGACACAGAGACACGCGGGACGCAGACACAGTCGCTCACTCACACGCGGCGCGCGCACCCTGTGACCGTGCACACGCACGCACGCACGCACGCACACACGCATGGAGACCACACAAATGATAAAACAAAACAAGTCGCTTAAAGCGGCTTGATTAAAACATCAGCAAATGTGTAGGCTGAACAGGTAACTGAATAGTACACCACAAAATGTGCACTTACCCCGCGAAAGTGAACGAACAGGCAAAGACGATGGCACGATCGAGGTCCCACATGCTTCTCTATGGTGGTGATGACGTTGTTCTGACAGAACGGACACTGGACCTGCACAGGCGCTGGGGACCTCATGCACGTCACGTTTGCCGGAAGCCAGTGGGGCATCTGAAGTTGTACATGTACTGTAAGCAGATTCAAGCCGAGAATACATCTGGGACATTTTAATCTGTACCTGTACTGTAATCAGATTCAAGCCGAGTATACATCTGGGACATGTTAAGCTGTACAGTAAGCAAATTGAAGGCGAGCATACATCAGGGGCATTTGAAGCTGTACTTGTACTGCTAGCAGATTCAAACCGAGTATCCATCTGGGGCAATTTAAGCTGTACTTGTACTGCTAGCAGATTCAAACCGAGTATCCATCTGGGGCAATTTAAGCTGTACTTGTACTGCTAGCAGATTCAAACCGCCGGAGTATCCATCTGGGGCAATTTAAGCTGTACTACCTATACTGTAAACAGATTCTAGCCGAGAATCGGATGGTGGTGGTGGAGGTGGTGGTGGTGGCGGTGGTGGTGATGATGACGAATCTTTATGCATAAAATTATATCCGAAACTCTACCCCAAACCATTTGTTCAAAGTTCTCTTTGAAGAATTCACACCACCTTATGAAATTTAACACTCCTCTTCCTAGGATAGACTTATTTAAGTCTAGTCTAGTTTATTCAGGTGGTCGTCTCTGGAACGCTCTTCCGAATGCCTTACGGGAAGCTACCAGCACAGATTCTTTCAAAAACAAATATATATCCCATTTAATGAAAATAGTATATTCTTGATTGTTATGTCCTTTGGGACACAGTCACTCACTTTTGATTTATTGTTTTGTTCACGAAATTAGGCCAAAAAAAAAATAGGTGTGGTTACGGTAACATAGCCAAAAAAAATAGGGTAGGAAGGTAGGCAATCACTTTTTTTTTTTTTTAACTTTTTTTTCTAATGTGTACAAATTAAACCTACTTGACAGGGAAATAAGTGTGCGACTCGGGCGCTTTCGCTTTCATTGCGTTTTCTGCACTCGTTTTTTTCTCTTTTTTTTCTTTTTTTGACAAATGTAATAAAAAGTTATAGGGTCGGCCCCTAAAGGGTAGGTCGGGTTACCGTAACCACACCTATTTTTTTTTTTTTAGGCCTTATGATGTTCTGCATAATATCCATTGTCTTGCAGAGTTGATGTACTATTGCATAGTATTCTGACTCTAATTGACTTGCCGAAATTTTTGCTTTGCACCTGGTCATGAACATTTATAAACTACAATGTTTCATATAATGCGCTTATGTACATAAACTTATACTGTTTCACTAATTATGTATGTATGTAGTAGTAGTTATTATAGTAGATTTAGTCCCTCTTTAGGGCAAGGGCCAGATGCAAAAAAGTATACCAATGCTTATTCTGTTACCCTCGTAAAATAAAGAATTGTCATTGTCATTGTCACGTCATTGTCATTGTCTCTCTCTCGGGTCTGTCTCTCTCTCTCTGTCTGTCTGTCTGTCTGTCTGTCTGTCTGTCTCTCTCTCTCTCTCTCTCTCTCTCTCTCACACACATTTATGATCGACATGCTCCATGGAGAATTAAGAGAGTAAAACACATAGTAAAACCTACGTGGTTTGATGATGAATTACAAGATGCAATTGATCATCGTGATTTTTTAAAGTCAATCGGTAAAGAAGAGGAGTATAGAGAACAGAGAAATAAAGTTAATTCAATGAAACGATTAAAAAAAAGAAAGTATTTTCAAGACCTTGCTTCTTCAAAACGAAATTCAAAGAACATTTGGAAAGCAATAAATGAACTTACAAATAAAACGACTGCACCTACTTCAAGTTGCCTAAAGGACATATCACCTGATGATTTAAACACACATTTTTCCAAAATAGCTGAAAAGGTTATTATAAACGATAAAACAACCTTAAATAAATTGGAAGTTTTGGAAGACTTCTGTAAATCAAAACAAATTTCATCTCAGTTAAATATTCCTCCGCTTACGGTGCCTGAAGTATTTCACGCACTCACTCATTTAAAGCAAACGGGTACCCGGGGAATAGACGGGCTTGATGGAAGGATTCTAAAGTTATCAGCCCCTGTAATTTCTGACACCCTCACTTACATTTATAATCTCTGTTTAGAACAAAAATATTTTCCAATAGCCCTCAAGCAGGCTAAAATCATTCCTCTGTTTAAATCTGGCGAAAAGAAAGACCCCTCAAATTATAGGCCGATTTCTATACTGTCAGTATTATCAAAACCACTGGAACGACATATAAACAAACACCTATTATCGCACTTTGACCACAATCAATTATTTCACCCTAACCAGTCTGGATTTAGAGCTCATCACTCCTGTCACACTGCCTTAGTCTCTCTTGTTGATCAGTGGTTGGAAAAGATCAACGATAATGAATTTTGTGGAGCTGTTTTTGTAGATTTTGCCAAAGCTTTTGATGTAATTGACCACAAGTTGTTACTGAGAAAACTCACATTGTATGGACTCGGGATTGATTCTGTTGAACTTATAACTTCTTTTCTTAGTGACAGGCAACAGGCTGTATTCGCAAACGCCTCAGCATCAAGTATGCAGGATGTACGATATGGCGTAGCCTACCACAAGGGTCAGTTTTAGGCCCTCTCCTCTTCTCTATATACATAAATGACTTTCCCCTTCACATTGATAATTTATGTGAACTTTTTGCAGATGACACAACCATACATTCTAGTAACACCAATTTAAGTCGTTTATCAGAAACACTGCAAGAAAGTTTAAACCAGTTGAGTGAATGGACTGAGCTAAATCACATGTCCCTTAACCCCCAAAAAACAAAAAGCATGATAATAACAACTAGGCAAAAACGACAGAACATAACCTCAATATTTCACGATCTAACGATTAATGATAAACTTGTTGAAAAAGTCGACCATCATAAAGTTTTGGGAGTGACCATTGATAACAACCTGTCTTAGTCACACCACATCGAACAACTGTCTAAACAAGTGTCCAAGAAGGTTTATCTATTATCTAGAATCAAGCACTTTCTGAATTTGGAAGCCAGGAAATTATTCTTTAATGCTCATATTCAGTCTGTTATTGATTACGCGTCTACCTTGTGGGACTCGGCAAGTCAGTGAAAATTCATTCAAACCACTAATTAGATTACATAAACGAGCGCTTAAAGTAGTCTTAGTTAAAGAAAACAACCCTATCTGAGTTAGACTACATGAACTTAGGCATTCTTCCTCTGAAGGCAAGGCTAAGTTATAATAAAGGTACCCTTATGCATAAAATTATTCATGGATGTGTACCTCAAACCATATTTTCCAAATTCACGTTAAAAACTTCACGCCAATTGATGAGACTGAACATGCCTAGCCTCTGCCTAGGATTGACCTATTCAAATCTAGTTTAGTCTATTCAGGTAGCAGTCTCTGGAACACTCTTCCGACAATCCTACGGCAAACTAGCAGCACAAACGTTTCAATAAGACCAGATATACGTCTTATCTCATGAAGTCTAAATAAACATCTGTTGTCGCTAGAATGGTTGTTAAAACCAACAACCGGTGCTTTTTAACAATGTATTATTATTTTTATACACTGATTTTTTCGAATGCAGTGTATGTCAATGGGCATGGCATTCAGTACAGCTTTGTTGCGTCAGTGCAATCTACTCTATAATTCTTAACTCATGTCAAATGAACTTACATTTTTCATTTAAGCAATGTATTGTATGTAAATTGATGATAATTATGTTCTTACTTTCATTTTATTTTAATCATGTAGCAGTAGTTTTCTTTACTTGCTTATTCTTTTGCAATTTTAGACTAGTCCCTCTTTAGGGCGAGGGCCAGATGTAAAAAAGCAGATCACTGCTTACCGTCTATTACCCTCGTTAAATAAAGAATTGTTCTTGTTCTTGTTCTCTCTCTCTCTCTCTCTCTCTCTCTCTCTCTCTCTCTCTCTCTCTCTCTCTCTCTCTCTCTCTCTCTCTCTCTCTCTCTCTCTCTCTCAATATTAACTTGAGTGCTGAACATGCCCGGTTTATACGATAATTTTTTTTTTATATCACAATACTTACTTATGAGTAAATTAGGCTACAGATCCCTTATTTCAAAAATTCGGTAAACATAGTTCTATTGGGTCATGCAAAATGTACACAAAACAGCAACTGCAGCCAGTTTTACCCTCGTCTATATGATAAATGTTTAGAAGATAAAAAAAGATCTGGGCTGGGATTTGCAGTTCAGTTCGCGGTCATGACTTGAAAAGCTCGCAGTGAAGCTCGCATTTTTCATGGTCCGCCAACTTCGACCATTATTTTTAATATTCACTGAGACTCGGCATGTAACCTCTACATAATTCCTTTCTGGTTTTGTGCGTTTGTGTTTCGTTTCTTGTTTCGTTTTTCTCTTCTGTTTATCTGCTTGTGTGTTAGTCATTTACGATAAAAATTATTGCTTTTGTTCATTTTCAGGGAGACAATCTCATTGTTCTATTCATTAGTTTCTGGTACTTACTTCCCTTGAAGTGTAACTTTCGTACTTCCGGTCCTAAAACATGTGGATCCACACGATGTTTACGAAGTGGTGAAAGACGCCACTGCATCATCGCTTGCAGGTAAGCTGCTTTAGCCGCTGCTATGAGATTTGTGTTGGCTTGTTCGCCTTTTTAAAGATGGACAATCACGAAGAATTTGTTCTTAATTCCAAGCGAAAAGAGAGCGAGATACAGCAACTGAATTATGTTCCAACACTTTCACTTACGTTACAGTTGCAGAGCGTGCCAGTAACTTGTGTACGTTCAGTAACAGATTTGTCTTTGTTAAGAACTTCTGTAAGAATTAACAAGTTTTTGAATACTTGTGACTTTGCTACGGTTAAAGTATTTGTGATATAGTGTGGACACGACAGTGACAGGCTTTAACGAATCTAAGATTCTAAGAATCATAAAATCAACACACAAAGCAATGCTCAATGTTAGTTTGTGTTACAACTTAGTTTTTCTACTAAGTACTAGGTAAGCAGTGTTGCTTTCTAGTATTGAATCAGTTGACTTGCCTGTAGCACAACATCCACTAGGGTGACAGCCATCAACAATATCACGTAAACATGAGAGCCTTGCTATCTTGCAGGAAAGGGCAAGTTCTCGGAGTGTTTACTTTTACCATACTAGTACTACCTTTTAAAAGGAAAAAGCTGAAGCTTTAATTATGAATATGAGTGGTATGTCACCAAGTTGATTTTCATATTTTCAGATACATACAATTCACAGATAAGCGGATCTATAAATCTGAAGTTCACAATGCCAGCCATCTTTCCGCGTGGAGGAAAGCGTGTTCGTGAGGAGGTGAAGGATGACAAAGAAGAGGATCTGTTCAAGGTAAGTTGAAATTAAACTTCATATTGTTCTTGTAATCTGCTGCAAGAGTCAGCAATAAAAAAAATCAACAACTATCATTCACATCAGTGTCTTATCTCTGAGGTTGACCTTCGGTGGCTGTACTTTGTGTAATTGTCAACAAAACAAAAATTCATATTCCCAGACATAAAAATTAAGAAGGAGCACAAGTTAAAAACTTAAAAGTACAACAAGAGCAACAACAACAAATGTTTGATTAGGGTATTAATAATAATACTTAATAGTAATAATGACAGCTTATATATAGCGCGAACCACAGTAGTCTATGCTCTCCACGCTTTACATATTAACTATGCATAAGATTAAGAACATACTATTTATCATAACATCAAATACATATATATATACGAGTACAATAATAGTACTAAAATGATGAGAAAATAGTAGGGTCCTGGTAGGTCCTTGTTTGTTTGTTAATTTTTTCTCTCTTTTGCATAAATGAACATGTTAAGTTTGATTTTACGTGGTGTCTTTGCAGACTGCCGAGTCCTTGGCCCCGGGGCCAAAGTCAAAGGGGAGGAAGAAATTGAAACCTGTTCACCGGTCAAAGCACACACATGTGGAGGTTCTCAACTTTCAGGTATACATTTTACCTACTCAGTGTGCGTCTGCTGCAATGTAACACTTGTGTGTCTTTTTCAGAGATATAAGTTACAGTTGGTTGTGGTAACATCTATGGTTCTAGTTGACAAGAAAGTTTGTTTTTGGCTCACGTAAGTGTAGCCTATGCGATCGTAACTTTGTCTGTCTGTGCGTGTGTTTGTGCGTGTGTATGTCTGTGGTAGAAACTCTAACATTTGAAGACGTCACATTACATTGACGTCACATTATGACGTAAGAGGGTTAGACGTCACGCGAAGGAAGCACTGAAAGTCTCGGTCATTATTATTTTGAGCGGGCCGAGACTCTGTTGGCAGTCGTGTCCCTGTAAGTAGGCTACATGCAGACAGACAGATCTAGTGTCTCGCTTTCTTGCACAGTTTCACCTATAGATATGCTCTTTCTGTGTGGTGTGTGTTATGTGTGTATGTGTGACGGAGTGATTGAGTTTGTGTTACTGTTTGTCGATTTCTTACGTGAGCCTTGATGGCTTCGCCTCTTGTTTCTTCTTCAGTGTTGTGTGTAGCTGTGTGTGCATTTGTGTTTTTGACTGGTCAATATTTTATATCAACATTGAATCAGAAATGTCATGACAGAGTGCCCATAATAAAAAATAACTTTCTTTTTTGTTCATTTTTTTTATATAACTAAAAAGTTTAAGATAAAATGTCATTTTGTGCATTCATTTTCAACTTGTTGTACTTGTAGTCTGCTGACACTGATTACTAAAGATGACAAATCATTGTGTATATTATTCGTCAGCATGCTGTATTTCTAAGACGCAGAGTAAGGGTAGAGTGCTGCTGGGGGGTTAAAGAATACAAGTGGTTGTTTACATCAAGGGTGCAACTCTTCCGTCTAGGACGGAATTTCCGTTTTTCTCAGGAGGCTGCAGACGGATTCTTCTTCAAACGTGTTGACCTTGTTCTTTGTAGACCCTCTAGCAAGAGTGATGCAACCAAACACCTTCAAGTATAGAGGTTTTTCATGTTGTGCATCCTCCTCCCCCCCCCCCCCCCCTGCCAAATTTTGTTTCAGTTTTAAAACCAGGAGAGGCTCAAATAGCCCCTCTTAAAATGCTAACATTCATTTTTGGCTGGGTGGTTACAAATACTTTCAGGTTTACAAGATTGTTCATATTATGCATATCCGCAAAGCCTGTTTGTTCTGAAATAGATTTAGAGTCAAAAGAGGCCATTCAAATCCTCCCCGAAATACAAAAATTCGGGTGGGGGGCGCTGCCCCCCTGGACCCCCCAGCAAGGGCGCTGCCCCTGCACCCCGCCGGAGCCTTGACGGCCCCTGGACCACGACCTTTTCAGTTTTTGAGTCACTTGAGAAAAAGTGACTCTATGTAATCGGTCAGTGTTAGTCTGTCCGGCCGGCCGTCCGGCCAGCCGGCCGTCCGTCCGTAGACACCACCTTAACGTTGGACTTTTCTCGGAAACTATCAAAGCGATCGGGCTCATATTTTGTTTAGTCGTGACCTCCAATGACCTCTACACTTTAACGATGGTTTCGTTGACCTTTGACCTTTTTCAAGGTCACAGGTCAGCGTCAAAGGAAAAATTAGACATTTTATATCTTTGACAAAGTTCATCGGATGCAGGGCTGAGTTTTGGCGCTCGCCCGCTCGCCAGCGGCGACTTCAAATCGCGTCGGGCGAGTTCGAAATTCCTCTGAAATCGCCCGCCTGGCGAGTTCAAATTTCGATGAACGCAGTCGATCGGAACGGCCGGCGAACAAAGATCTCGCGCGGTTCGTCTGCTATAATATCGGACGCCATGTTTCTCGCGTCTAACGCGACCACCTCCGGAAGTTCCCCACTCGCATTCAAACTTCGTACTGTACGGCTGTGCACACGCTTGTAAACATGTGGAGATTTATTGACACTGTCACTCCCCCGCCGCAAAAAAAAACAGAGAACGGACGATGAAAAAAGAGGTAAAAAGAGACAGTATGATAACGAAACACGGCAGAGAAAATGGCAGGAAAGATGGAAGAGGACAGATACCGGCGAAGAAAGAGAATGGCTCGTGTACGACGACACGAAACAGGAGATGCATTGTGCTGTGTGTCGAAAAGGAGGTAAATTTGTGTTTAGAGATTTAGACCTGCTGGTGGTGTAACACCGTGTTATTGACTTTTTAAACTCATTTGTTCAACTTTACTTGTGATCAGAATGTGATACCAGGAGGTAAATTTGTGTTTAGAGATAACTCAGATTTAGATGTGCATTTGTTCAACTTGTGATCAGAATGTGATACTTTATGTATTAAATTAAAATGTTATGTGCCAGTGACTCGAGTGAGTTTGTGTGGACTTTCAGTAACTGTTATTCTTGCAATAGATTGTGATTTGTTACTTGTAGTTATGTGTAGTGTTAATGTGTGCCTGACTGCCAGGAGGTAAATTTGTGTTTAGAGATTTAGACCTGGTGGTGGTTTAACACCGTGTTATTGACTTTTTAAACTCATTTGTTCAACTTTACTTGTGATCAGAATGTGATACCAGGAGGTAAATTTGTGTTTAGAGATTTAGATGTGCCAAAGATTCTGCAACTTTTTAAGACTGGCAATTACGAGACAGAGTGAAAGTTAATGTGTGATTGTGTGACACTGAGAAAGGGGATGACTTGTGTGTGATTGTTTCCCTTTGCATGTAAATGATTAATGGTATGACTATATAATTATGAGGGTGTGCATTTGACTACTATGAGTGAGGTTAACTGAGTGACAGTGAGTGGGTGAATGTTGATTTGATAAAATGTTTTCTTCATTGAATTGATACTTTACTGTTTGCTTTGTTATTGAACCATAGTGAATAATTAAAGCACCCCAAACATACAAAGTTTGTTTGTCTTGTGTTTGTTTGTGGCATTTAAAATAAGCATGTGAGCATTGTTTGTATAAATGTAGGTTTTTGTGTGTTTGTCGCGGCCAACGCGCGATCTACGAGCCGTTGATATGGTTGGAAATCCCGGCTGGTTGGGGGCCGGTTGGAATTTTGGGGGGCCGGTTCAAATTTTGACTTACCGGCCCCCCTGGCCGGTAGCAAAAAAAGTTAAGGTACACCCCTGTCGGATGTGATTGAAACTTTGTAGGATTATTCTTTACATCAAAGTATTTACATCTGTAGCCTTTTACGAACGTTATCAGAAAAACAAGGGAGATAACTAGCCTTTTCTGTTCGGCAACACACAACTTAACGTTGGGCTTTTCTCGGAAACTATAAAAGTGACCGGGCTCAAATTTTATGTGAACGTGACTCCCAGTGACCTCTACACTTTGACGTCTGCTTTGGTGACCTTTGACCTTTTTCAAGGTCACAGGTATGTCTTGAAGGAAAAAAATTGAAATATCATATCTCTGAAACTATTCATCGGATTTGATTCAAACTTTATAGGATTATTCTTTACATCAAATTATTTACATCTGTAGCTTTTTACAAACGTTATCGGAAACACAGGGGAGATAACTAGCCTTTCCTGTTCGTCAACACACAACTTAACGTTGGGCTTTTCTCGTAAACTATAAAAGTGACACAGCTCTAAGAGTAACAAATGTTAGTGTGTCTACTGTTAAGATGATTGCTTCGAAAAAAAATTAATGATGCTAGTTTATGTGAATTAAGTTATTGATGGGGTTTGTTTATGTGAGATTAATGAGAGTATTTTTAATGCCAAGGTAAATATTTTGTTGCTCGATCCATGCAATCTCATTCTTCAGGTATGCATTGTGTTGTGAATAGCAATTTCTTCCTGTCCATCTGATGCCTCATATAATATTCAGAACTGCGAAAGTGACTCGATCGAGCGTTTGCTCTTCTTGTTGAATTTTCCAGCATTTGCACCCATGTTACATTAATTGAGAGCTTGCATTCGCCAGACGCTGTCTGAAGGCCTGGTGTTGCTGGGGCGGGTGAAGGAGGTGCAGGACTACCGGGTGATGGTGTCGCTGCCGCACGGTCTGCTGGGCACGCTGCCAATCACCGCCATCTCTCACGCCTACAGTCAACGCCTGCAGGCTCTGGCCGACTCTGACAAAGATGACAGTCAGGTAGGATCTCTGTTAACCCTTTTTCTCCCTTAGCATTGTGTTGTCCTATACCATTGTTGTTATAATCGTTTACAGGCAGGCAGGGTGTGCCGAAGAATATTTTCCATTCTTATGTAATATTTGAATGGACAATAAAGTGCTGTTATTGTTATTGGTAAGGAACTCCGTCAATATCACTTTTTTTTAAATCGTAGCAAAGTAGATACTGCCACTTGTTTAAACTTATAAATGCTCAATGTCAAAACCAACAGAAAGGAACTAGAAATGGAAAAAGTTATACATTTGTCATTGCTTTACCCTCCTCTCTCAAAAGTACAGTGAAAGTCATCGTCTGTCTGCAAACATTAGCTGACTGAGGACGGTGACAGTCCGTTATTAGTTTGGGAGAAAATATAAAGATAAGTTGTAATCAAGAAGCCTGTAATTGCAATTAAATTACATATCTTATCTCGACTCACATCTAGCATTAACCTCTGGTTTAAGTGCCGGGACGCTGAACTACGCTTCACCCCTTAAGGGGAAGTAACCCTAAAAAAGAACAGCCTAGACCCCGTAAACTGGGTCACAGGTCAAGGCCATACCGTCACGTGACTGAGCACGCGAGACCGCCGCCGCCATATTGGAATACTTCACTCTTTCCTCAGCGGTCCTAGCGCTAGGACGTTGTTCTCTCGAGCTACGCATTTTGGCTTTCAGCCTGCTGCCTGGTTGGCAGTTTATCTTCACCCCGGTTCTTCTTCACGGTCTCTGCTTCTACGGCTGTATTGGTGAGATCGTTCTTTGTTTGTTTTACTTGAATTTTTGCCTTGTGTCCGTCAACTTTGTTGTTGTTGTTCTACTCTCTGTGAGTTGTTTTCAACATGACGGACAAAGAGAAGATAAAGCCTAATACTCGACAGTTAGTTGCTGATTCTTCCCCTGCTAGCAGTCAGATAAAGATAAACCCAAAGGGACAACGGTTACTCTTGTAAAACCGGTGTCTAATTTTTCGCTTTCGGTTGATATTGTTGTACCAGCAAGCCCTACCATGCCTGTTCTAAAAGAATCTGTAACAGGAGTAGGGCTCGTTCGGCTAAGCCTAAGAAGAGTGATAAGCAAGATTTCTCTTCCCTTTTCTCTTCTTTCTCCTCGCATATGTATACCATGTTTTCTCAACAGCAGCAACTTGCCGCCGATCTACAGGCTACGCGAGATGAGTTGCGTTCGCTGCCCAAGGGTGTTGGCGATGTTTCTTCACTTTCCCACATCCGGTTGCCTCCTTCGGCCACAGTCACGTCAGCGGACTTGCGGGCGGGAGAACTGGCGCACGCCAGCTTCGGAGAGATGGTCCCTCGGGACACTGTTGCTTCTGCGCAGCAGGCACTCTCCTCAGGTACGTTGGGTTCGCCGGTAGCCAGGCTCTTTGGCGAAAGCGTTCCGCATAGACCGCAACTAGTAGCTCCCCCGCCTCATAGGTCAGGGAGTGAAAGTTCGACATACCTGGGGCAAACGACTCACACGAAGCGGAGCTCATGGGGTGTTGACGCGGGAATGCAATCGATGTTACATGGGTTCGCCGGTAGCCAGGCTCTTTGGCGAAAGCGTTCCGCATAGACCGCAACTAGTAGCTCCCCCGCCTCATAGGTCAGGGAGTGAAAGTTCGACATACCCGGGGCATACGACTCATACGAAGCGGAGCTCACGGGATGTTGACGCGGGAATGCAATCGATGTTACATTGATCTGGAGACCAAGGTGCACACGGGCTGTCTATGACTTCCCCCGTCGGTGTACTTGCGTCACCACTTCCGCCTGGGCAGGAAGTTTGGCTCCATGCAGGCTCTGCACCGAAGTTCTACTTCCGGTTTGCAGTCAGCCTCGCTTCCGGTTGATCATGTCCAAGACTCGGCGAGTCCCGCGGACTTTTCGTCTCATACGGAAGTGGAGTCGGAGCTCGACGATCATCTCTCATTCTATGATGACGACGTTGAGTTCCAATTACCGTCAAAGCTGAAGCCAACCTTAGCTATTGCAGCACGGGTCGCTTACAATATGTTTCTGACGGCGTTGTTTCATAGGCTTGACTTGTCTTACCCCCACCATCAGCGGTGGGTGACTTCCGCCCAGCACCAACAGCAGCTGAAGGTTTTCAGTTCTCTGAGTCTTCTTTAGTTGCTTATGAGCTCTCTAATATTTTAGCAAGCTTTCCAGGCACGGCGAGCTCCCTGACTGTCGGCACGGTGCCTCTCCTCTCTGCTCATGGTCAGGCCCCAGTCGCTGCTAAGCCTTGGCTTGCCACTGTCCTACTTCCACAGGCTAGTGTATCTGCCCTTGCGCGCAGGTTTTCACTCAGCCGTCGGCCTCAGAACCTTATTGACACTTTTGCCCTACTGAGTGCAGCGCTTCCGGTCACGCCGTAGCTGTCCACTCTTGGGGAGGACGGTTACCGTCAAGACAGACCTTGTGTCTACACAGAAGGTTCTCTTATTGGTTTGGAAGAGACAGGCAGGTACCCTCTTGATCTTGCCTCTCTCTCTGAGACACTCCTTTGGACACTCTCTCGTTCTAGTAGGTCTTCCCTGGATCCGTTTGAGTTCCGGAATGACGCAAGTGTTAAAGACGTTTCGACCTTAGCTAAGGTCAACACTGAGCAGAGGTCTGTCCCGACACGCCGTTTCTCCCACGCCGTGTTTACACGAGGTCTCTCACTTCCGATTAGCATCAGTTCGCACCACCACGGTGTTGCGGGTACTTCTGCACTGGAGTTTTTCGGCTACTTCTGGTTCGTCTTCCGGCGTTCCGTGTAATCGTAGCACTTTGTTCTTTCCTGTCCGCAACTTACGACGTCAACCCTTTGGGGTTCTAGGTCGTTGGGGGCAGTGATGCCTTGTATCTTACTTCCTGTTCAGCTTCGCCTGTCTCGGATGATAAGGTTTTGTACGTGATGGCATCTTTTATACAGTTTGCATCGGTCCCCGCGTCTGACCTTTGGTTTTTCATCGATGAACAGACTAGTTCTGGTTTTTCGGCCAAACTCAGGGTTACTCTCGATTTGGCAGCAAAATTAATTCCAGGTTTTTTTCTTGAAGACACTTCGTCTTTTGAATCTTTTGACAGGTTGGCTTCCTGGTTTTCGGTATGCCGACCAGTAGTTGCTTTGATTTCTGTTTTTGGCTTTGTTACGTAGTCATTTGCCTACAAGCAGACTGACCTACGGGCACTGCGGCTTCAGCCGTTTTGTTCATGCCACTCCAGGCTTCGGCCTTTGTGTTTCCCGCACGTTCGGTTGCTGACGTTCAACCAGAATCGCGGCTTCCTCGTACTATCTCCATCTGCTCATGCATGGACTGGAGAGGATAACTTGTAGTCAGTTGGACTTATCGTTTTCTGTTTCGCTGAGCACACAGACCTCTTTTTATCACGAAACTTTTTTGAATTACTACGAGTCTGATCAGCATTCTACTTAGGTAGAAAGCGGATGACAGACTTTGTTTGAGATAGACGGTCATTCACGACAGCTGTCGGCCTTTGAATGCACTCTTTTTTGGCCTCTTTAGGAGGTCGTTTCGGACTTTCTTTTAACTTCTTCTGTTTTGGCAAGAAGATTTAAAGTCAGTTTGTGGGCAACAGGACTGCCGGTTTTGGCACTCTTGTTTAACTTACTCGACGGGTATTGACAGTCCAGTTCATAGCCATGGTCTTTCTTTGGCTTTTTCTGTCACAACCCATGAGGGTTATATTATGAGTCCTTGTCTTTCTTAGACTTGGACTCTTAACGCAGGAAGCAGGACTGCGTCATACACTCGGTCTTGCTTGGGTAGACACTCAAAGCAGGTCATGCACCAGTAGTAGCCTACTTTTGGCTAATCGTTTGGATCAAGCTGGATTCACAGCTTGGTTCTTTGGAGGTGTTTGTCCCTTATAGTTTAGGAACTTCAGGGACACTTATGCTCTATCTTGAGGGTTTTTTCCTCGCCAATGAGGGCTTGATATCTTGTACTCAGGTATCACCCGTTTATCGGGAGGAGATCGGTCACGTCTTTCTTGAGCTGACGTCTATCTCCTAGGCCTGGGGGGCTTCACGCCTTCCCGAGGTCTCACATACTTTCACATTATGTTTTGACGGTAGCCTACAGGGTTCGTCCTATTCAGTTTTGAGCGGACAGCCTTACGTACTGATCGTTCCGTGTTCGGCACAACAGCAAGCGCCCACTTTGACGCTTGCTCCCTTCCTTGTCGATTAAATTTTCATAGCTACTTGCTCAGTAGTGAAAATTAAGTTAAGACTTTTGCCGCTTTTGCTTAAGCCGCATTGGTTTGTTGATGAGCAATCTCGGTTCATTTTTTGATGAGAGGTTGCAGTCTCGCCGGTCTACAAATTATTTCCTTTGTTTACGGTTTTAAGACGTTCTTTCGACTCTTCTTTGTAAAGAGTCTAGTTTGTCAGATGGTTTTTTGTCTTGCATCTTTTCATTGAACAAGGGACAAGTGTTTGTCTCTGGTTCATTACGAACATTAGCGTCTACCTCATGGGACTATGGTGCTGTGGTTTACTCAAGCCATAATCCTTTAGTGCTTCACTCCTCGGAGGGTGTTTCACTTGTGGTCATTTGGAACTCTTTGTTCTATTCAGGCGGGAGACGCACAGGTTCGTTTTGTTTTACTCGCTCGCATCGGAAGACATGTCTTGTTGTCTTCCGAACTTTCACAGCTCTCTTTTGAGTTAGGACTGTCTTCCTGGTCTTGCTGATTGCAAGAGATTGTTCACTCTTTTCGTCAGCTACGATCAAGACAGGTCAGTGAGGTTGGCGCTCTTTTCGGCTTCTGGAAGACGTAACTCACGAATCTTAAGGCCACGGTTTTTCACTCGGCTGTTTCACTCAGGTCTCAACAGACTTTATGTGAAAGGGTTATTTATCTAATTTGACCTTATCTGGTGGTTTTTTAAAAAAAAAAAAAAAAAAGTTCACGAGGATGCTAAGATGTTCCACGAACTTTTGTTGTTGACGGAAGACGATGTTTCATTAGTCTGGAGAAACATCGTTCAGAACTAGACAAGACATTTCTCTTTTTACGCCCAGAGTGAAAAGGGCCCTGTCTTCAAGCCTTTTGTCTTTTCTTTTTCAGTCCCAGCTTGGGATTTCTTTTTTTTTTTGGAGTTCTTTTGAGGAGACATAGAATTTTTGAGACATGCAAGCCTTTCTTTTATAGGAAGGCTCGTATACTCTTTTTTTGTCGGTGCTCACTTCTCCTTGATGGGGCAGTGATTTACGTACTTTTTGGGTCTCACGCAAGATATTGAGTATTTTGGACATACTCATTCTTGCATGGCTCATTTTGGAGTGCCAGACCAGTTCTTTGGTTCTTTCGTTTTGGACGGATAGAATCGAATTTGTGCAAGGAAGCACTGGCTAGATGGGCTTTCACACTCATTAAACAAGCTTATGAGTGTGGCAGTCAATGGGGGGGGGGGGGGGGGGGGAGCGTTCTGTCCTTCCTCTGAGTTCGCCTAGAACTCATGGGGCCTGAGCTTGGGCTCTTTTATTCGGCGGTTCTGCGACCAGGCAAATCTCGATCGGCCTCACATAGGTGTTTTGGACGTTTTTTAGGACGTCTTTCTTTATTACTTTTGGCGGGTTTTCTAATACCCGCTGGGATGGTAGTGGTTGCTTACCAGTCATGGTTGAAGCAGGCCGGTTTCTTACCAGAAATAAGTGAGTTTCACTGAGAATCTGTTTACTCGTCAGGATGGGACCAACACCTTTCCGGCTTTGGTAGCCGCAGGGCAGGTTCTCTCCAACTTGTAGAGTGAGTTTCTTTCCCACCACCTACATTAGCAATCTGCTAGATGTGAGTCGGGATAAGATATGTAATTTAATCGAAAATTTTATAAGTAAATTTTGATTTGATTAATATACTTACCCGACTCACATCCTTAATACCCTCCCGCCTACCCCGCTCTAATTTACCCTAAAAATGAATGTTTCGCTTCGTTTCGAGTGAAGTATTCCAATATGGCGGCGGCGGTCTCGCGTGCTCAGTCACGTGACGGTATGGCCTTGACCTGTGACCCAGTTTACGGGGTCTAGGCTGTTCTTTTTTAGGGTTACTTCCCCTTAAGGGGTGAAGCGTAGTTCAGCGTCCCGGCACTTAAACCAGAGGTTAATGCTAGATGTGAGTCGGGTAAGTATATTAATCAAATCAAAATTTACTTATAAAATTTTCGATTTTTGTAACCCATTAGCTGTAAAGTTAAAAAACAAAGGATTACTGTACTCACCGATACAAGAACGACACAAGACGGAACGAATTTTCGCTTATGAAAGTTTCATCAGGAAATACAAGAACACAAAAGACAACAAAAAGCAGACGCAACACGGAACGAACAAGGTTTGAAAGAAAATGGAGGGGAAACACGCAAAAAAGGGAAGGAACTCTAGGAACGGAAATGAATGAAAGGGGAGAGAAGTGGTTGGATGATGTCATGGGCACAGGCATACTAGACTAAAAGTGATACATTAGCTGTATGTTTTGCTGTAACAATCTTTTATTGGAACTTATTTACTGTATGCATTACTGCAGCACAGATCTGTTAAGATTTCTTATACAGGTGTAACCTAGGTATTTCCTGAAACCAGAACAGCATGCCACAGGTAGTTGTTCTTCATCTTTTCGTCTCTGTTCATTTATTTCAGGAGGTAGCATCGCCCAAGGAGCTGTTCAGAGTTGGTGATGGTGTCCCGTGTTGCATCACCAAGGTGACCACCAAGGGCAAAAAACGTCTGGTGGAGTTGTCCTGCGACCCCAGAGTGGTCAACAAAGACCTGCCTGTCATGGCACTCAAGGCTGGCTGTGTAAGGACTGTTATTATATTCATTGTTTTAGTCACCGCAAGGGCATCATTTCTACTGAAACTTTAAAAGTGTTAGTATTCACCAGGAAATCCTGAACTTTTTTTGCAGGTCTGAACAATGAATTCGAAGAAGAAACTGCATACTGCAAAGAAAGTGCTGTGGTGAATATATGATGGTGTACAGCGAAGATGAGTTGTTAATTTTTATTTTTTTTATACTTTTTTTTTATTGATGGTGTTCAGGTTTGTATGGGTTGTGACAGAGTGAATACTCTTGAGGCAAACTTTCCCACATGACTTTATATGGTAGTCACTAACAAGGGGTCTGTCTGAAAGGAAAATTTGCCTCAATAAATCAATCAATCAATATGAGGCTTATATCGCGCGTATTCCGTGGGTACAGTTCTAAGCGCAGGGATTTTTTTTTATGCAATTTATATCGCGCACATATTCAAGGCGCAGGGATTTATTTATGCCATGTGAGATGGAATTTTTTTTTACACAATACATCACGCATTCACATCGGCCAGCAGATCGCAGCCATTTCGGCGCATATCCTACTTTTCACGGCCTATTATTCCAAGTCACACAGGTATTTTGGTGGACATTTTTATCTATGCCTATACAATTTTGCCAGGAAAGACCCTTTTGTCAATCGTGGGATCTTTAACGTGCACACCCCAATGTAGTGTACACGAAGGGACCTCGGTTTTTCGTCTCATCCGAAAGACTAGCACGTGAACCCACCACCTAGGTTAGGAAAGGGGGGAGAAAATTGCTAACGCCCTGACCCAGGGTCGAACTCGCAACCTCTCGCTTCCGAGCGCAAGTGTGTTACCACTCGGCCACCCAGTCCACCCATAAAAGCAAGTGTATACACCCATACAAACCCGACTGAGTTATTTCCGGAATTTGTCTATTTCATTTTGTATTTTATCTATTTTTTAGATTGCATGTAAGGCCAAAAAAAAAAAAATGTGTCTGTTTCTGGTCACCCGACCGACCCTAAATTTCAGCGCCGACCCTAAACTTTTTTTTTCCAAACTCAATTTTTTTTTTTTTTTTTTTTTTTTTTTTTGGTGGTAAAGGACAGGGTGAGAAAATGAACAACAAAAACGTGTGAAAACGAAAGTCCACTGACGATTTGTAAATGTGTTGAGTGTCTTGTCTCTATGTATAGTGAATCCAGTCTCTATGCGCAATTTTTAAAGTTAGTTTTATTGGTCTACATTTGGGGTAAAAATAAAAATAAAAATAAAAAATCCCTACCGACCGACCCTATTTTTTTTTGCCATGTTACCAGAAACAGACAATTTTTTTTTTTTTTTGCCTAAGCTTACTCAAGTCTTAATACTCCGTGAGTAAGGTGTTCGATAATTTTGTTTCTTGCTAGGTGCTGTATGGAGCCGTTCAGAGTGTTGAGGAGCACGGCTGTATGATGGACGTGGGTATTCCAGGTATCCAGGCCTTCCTGACGGACACAGGCCTGTCAGCTGAAGGTAAGTCTAGTGCCTTATCCCCCTCCATGTGTACACGCAAGCACAAGACCAAGTGCACACAGAAAAGATCCTGTAATCCATGTCAGAGTTCAGTGGGTTGTAGAAACACAAAAATACCAAGCATGCATCCCCCTAAAGAGGCATATGGCTGCCTACATGGCAGGGTAAAAACAGTCATACACATTAAAAAAAAAATTGTGCAAAAAAAAAAAACCACACACGAGTGTACGTGGGACTTTTAGCCCATGAACGCAGAAGAAGACGATGCGGGTAACCCAGGTATCCAGGAATTAATGGCTGACACAGGCCTGTCAGCTGAAGGTAACTCTTTACACGACAGGTGTGTGATGTTAGATGTGCAGGGGTCGACACTAACTTATTTGGCCTGGGGCCACACTGGCCCCAGAGATGGAATTTGCTGGGGCGGAAAACAAAAATCTGGGCCCCACTCTTATTCATGCTAAGTATATATACCTTCAGAATCACCACTTTTTCCAAGTGGTTCTCCGCTATAAGATCTGCACGGGCGACAATGCATTGTCTGTTTTTCTTCATCGTACTGAAGCCAGGCAAATTCTTTCAACCATTATTTTGACATTGAAATTACGACAGCGCTTCGCGCTTTTGGCTGCATCGGTCTCCTTTTTTCATTTCTCTCCACCCTGTTCTTCTTTCCATGTCTTTTTACACCAGGGATGTGTCGTCACATTTTGCGTTTGGCATTTGAAGGCGATACTTATCTCTCACGCTAAAGAGCGCAATCTGGGAGTTATTTCCCTTGCGGCATTGTCCTTCGACGATTTCAATGTGTGTTTTTTTCTTGACTGCGGCATTGATCGTAACGCAAATTTTAGTGACGACTTTGACTGGCGATATTTAGTGATTGGCTCTGGCATTAGAATTTTCGGTTTGTCATTGTTGGAATTTATCCTGGGGCGGAGTGGGCCCTAAGTTTCGGCAATGTTTGGGGCGGAACACAAAACTCTGGGGCGTTCCGCCCCCGCTAGTGTCGAACCCTGGATGTGGGTATCCCAGGTATTTAGGCCTTTCTGGCCGACACAGGCCTGTCAGCTGAAGGGAAGTCTCTTAACACGACAGGTGTGGGATGTTAGATGTGGGAATCCCAGGTATTTAGGCCTTTCTGGCCGACACAGGCCTGTCAGCTGAAGGGAAGTCTCTTAACACGACAGGTGTGGGATGTTAGATGTGGGAATCCCAGGCATTAAGGCCTTCCTGGCTGTTAAAGTCATGTCTTGTGAAGTTATATCTCTTTACGAAACAAGTATGGGCAACATTCTGTATTCACGGTTGATTCAGCTGTCAGACTGTTCTCTGTGTTTACTTCTCTCTCGCTCTGTCTGCAGTCATCTCTCTCGCTCTCTCTCTCTCTCTTGCTCTCTCTCTCTCTCTCTCTTGCTCTCTGTCTCAGTCTCTCTCTCCCTCTCCCTCTCTCTTTCTCTCTCGCTCTCTCTGTCTCTCTCTCTCGCTCTCTCTCTCTTGCTCTCTCTCTCTCTCTCTCTCTCTCTCTCTCTCTCTCTCTCTCTCTTGCTCTCTCTCTCTCTCTCTCTCTCTCTCTCTCTCTCTCTCTCCCTCTCTCTCTCTTCTCTCTCTCTCTCTCTTGCGCTCTCTCTCTCTCTCTTGCGCTCTCTCTCTCTCTCACGCTCTCTCTCTGTCTCTGTCTCTCTCTCTCTCTCTCTTGCTCTTGCTCTCTCTCTCTCTCTTGCGCTCTCTCTCTGGCTCTCTCTCTCTCTCTTGCTCTCTCTCTCTCTCTCTCTTGCGCTCTCTCTCTGTCTCTCTGTCTCTGTCTCTCTCTCTCTCTCTCTCTCTCTCTCTCTCTCTCTCTCTCTCTCTCTCTCTCTCTCTCTCTCTCTCTCTCTCTCTCTCTCTCTCTCTCTCTCTCTCAAGGACAGGTTGTTAGACAGGCAATGTGCCTTAAACCTTTATCCTTGTAATATAAAGTTCATTCGTTCTCTCTTATTCTCTTTCTCATGCTTTATGTTCTCTCTGTGTCTCCCTTGTGTATTCTTTTATGCCATTCAATTTATCTATATTTTATTTATCCTCATTAACTGATTACTAAGTGAGCATATTTAATTGTGATGGCAGAGACGCAGAGGTCAGTAGGAAGATGCATGTGGTGCACAGTGACCCCTGAAGCTGGTCTTGAGGTCATTGCCAGGGAAACCAGGGTGATCAAGGTCACAGCAACTGATGTTCTGGAATCTGAGGTAAGGATAATCTGCCTATTTTTCACAAGGGCGGAACTGGGTGAGTGTTTTTTTGTGTTGTATTGTTTCTTTTCAGAGGTAATCGTTGATAAACATTTTGTTTATTTCTAATGAGGTCTCTTGTAGTGTCACTTTTTCCCTCTGTTTTCACTTGGGGAGGGGGGGGGGGGGGGGGGGGGGGGGCTGGCTATATCTTTTATGAACAAGAGTTTCCAACTATTAGATAATAAAGTATCCTCATTCAGCGCATGACCAATCAATCAGAGAATTGTTCAAACATTTTGCCAAAAAATAGTAAGCAAGAGCCTAGTTCTTTCACTTCAAAGGAAGATTTGCAAATGTGGTTAGCAACAAAAATATATTGATTGCCTTTGAATTGAATGGTATTGGAAATTGCTGTTGATACGCTGCTGTTTTGTTTCAGGTCAGTCCACAGTCGATTCCTTCCTTCGATTGTCTGCATCCGGGCATGAAGGTCAAGGTCACTATAGAAAAGGTAACGACGCAGTGCCCTGTCCTTTGATTCTTTGTAATGATTGGAATGCTGTGTGAAGTTAGTTTCTTTTGTTATTTCTATGGTAGAGAGTGCACACAGATGTGCTTGTGGGTCCTCTGTTGTTGGTTTTTTTACTTCCCATTCCCCACCCCCCCCCCCCCCCCCCCATTTTCACCTTGCATCATTTTTGAAATGTTATGTTGCAGGTGTTGAAGGACGGACTGTACGTGAAGTGTATCAAGTACAAAGGCTGCGTGTACAAGACACACGTTACACAGGCGCTCGCCCTCTACTCTGTGGGAAAAGAGGTAAGTCCACACAATGACAAATTCTTTCATTTCAGGTCTGACTAGTCAGAAGGATTAACGGAAGGGGCTGAAAGGTTTTCTTCTTCTTCTTCTTCTGCGTTCGTGGGCTGAAACTC
The DNA here is from genome assembly GCF_037325665.1 of Littorina saxatilis. NCBI lineage: Eukaryota > Metazoa > Mollusca > Gastropoda > Littorinimorpha > Littorinidae > Littorina > Littorina saxatilis. The sequence goes on along the minus strand of NC_090256.1, from coordinate 76,599,775 downwards.
CCACGTACACTCGTGTTTTTTGCACGAGTGGAATTTTACGTGTATGACCGTTATTTAGGCAGCCATACACCGTTTTCGGAGGAAGCATGCTGGGTATTTTCATGTTTCTATAACCCACCGAACTCTGACATGGATTACAGGATCTTTTTCGTGCGCACTTGGTCTTGTGCTTGCGTGTGCACACAGGGGTGTTCGGACACCGAGGAGAGTCTGCACACAAAGTTGACTCTGAGAAATAAATCTCTCGCCGAACGTAGGGACGAACTCACGCTGACAGCGGCCAACTGGATACAAATCCAGCGCGCTACCGACTGAGCTACATCCCTGCCTGAAAGGTTTGATAAGTAAGGGCAATAATCCTTTAACACTTTCTACCCCACCTATGTTGACCAAGGTTTTTTAGCCGAGACCAGCTGTGCTGCAGCAGGTCACTTAGAATTGTAGTAACTGTGTAGTAACTGTATCAACACGCTGGAATGCAGGCGTTAGATCGACCAGGGGCGGACGAGGGGGGAGTTTCTGGGGTTTCCGGAACCCCCCCCCCAGCCAAAAAATAAAAATATTTGTTTGTGTTTTTTTGGGTTGAGTTTCAATTTTTGGGGTATTAATCAGTGACAAAATCTGCTGCCTGAAACTGGTAATGATCATCCTCAGAATGCACCATTTTGCATCCTTTTTTTCAAAATTTTCCGGGGGGGCATGCCCCCGGACCCTCCTAGCAAGCTAGGCGCTTTGCGCCGTCGGCTCGGCGCTTCGCGCCTTCACACCCATATTTTCACAATATACTTTTGGAAACCTCCCCCATAAAATGAACTGATCCGCCCCTGTCAACGCTACAGGAAGCAACTGAAGCTAACAGTCTGAGCAGATATATCCGTACCTGGTCAAATAGAGCCATATATATGAGTGGGTACGGATATATCCTTTCCTCAGAGACAATGAGTTAAGCCTTGTGTGAGTTTCACAGTACCGCTGAGTGGATCTCAAACGGTTGATCTTCTTTCTGTATGTGATGTCGCTTCCACTGGGATCATTCCGGATCATGCCCAGATGAGTAGTACTCGGTCAGTTACTGTTCTTGTTTCACACCTTTGCAGTTCAATTTTTTTATCAGGTGAGAGGGCAGTTGTGGTAGAAATTGATGCTTGTTGGACTTAAAATTCAGTATGCTATCCTCATTCAAGTTTTTGCAGTCTTAAAAGATGTCGTTTAGAGAATGTCACCACCTAAAGACACACCCATCATATTGGCACATTCCCTTCCAGTGTACAGAAGAGAATGATGAAAGTGAAAATGTGAATAAGGGCCCAGTGCCAAGCTGGTACAAGTACTAACAGACGCTTTGAGTTTGAGAAAAGATAACATAGCTTTTATTTTATATTGGATGGTACAGCAAGTATTTGATTTATTGTCCAGGATAGCCTTATCGGTTAAAATGACATTAACAAACAATAACCAACCATTGGATAATTTGATAATAATACAATATACATGTATCTTGTTTTTGTCAGGTTGAAGGGCGCATTCTCTACATCCACCCCACCAACAAAGTCATCTCCCTTTCCCTCCTCCCTGGACTCCTACACTGCGTTCAGTCAGACGAGGCGCCCTTTGCTGGTCTGTCCACTGGTGACGTGATAGAGGGCGCTGAGGTCCTGTATGTCGACAAAGATGATGCCGTCTTCTTCAGGTTTCAAGGCTACACTGCTTTGGCCCCGGTAAGAATATGGGTTTGGTTTGGTTTCTTCTGTGGATGTGTGTGTGTCTGTGTGCTTGTGAGATATTTTGAGTGAGTGTGAGTATGGGTGGTTCTCTGTGTGGCCCTGGGTAGGAGGTACACATGGGTTCATTTAAGCATTTGAAAAAAAATGAAAAAATAAAAAATGTAAATCACAAAATGTGTATCTAGTTGCTTTGAAAAGTATTTTTCAGTATCCCAATTTAGCCCCATGTGAGGTTCACCGTCACACTGAGTGAATCTCAAAAAGATAACTTTTCTTTCATTCTATGACACCACTCGGGGCTAATTCTTGAGTATGCAAAGTATTCTTGTTTAGGATTTTAGTCTTTTTTTTCCTTTCCAGATTCAGCATCTGAGTGATGACAAGATAAAAGACATCAACCGAGCATTTCCAAGGGGATCAAAACACAGGTACAAACTTGTTGCTACCAAGCCACAAGGTGTAGACTAGTCTCTTGTATGACTGCCATTGCTATTTCTGCATTCCAGTCTGTCTGGGATTCTTGATGCTTTTTTTTTTTTTGACTCACATGCGAAGCAAAAGTGAGTCTATGTACTCACCCGAGTCGTCCGTCCGTCCGGAAAACTTTAACGTTGGATATTTCTTGGACACTATTCAGTCTATCAGTACCAAATTTGGCAAGATGGTGTATGATGACAAGGCCCCAAAAAACATACATAGCATCTTGACCTTGCTTCAAGGTCAAGGTCGCAGGGGCCATAAATGTTGCCTAAAAAACAGCTATTTTTCACATTTTTCCCATTTTCTCTGAAGTTTTTGAGATTGAATACCTCACCTATATATGATATATAGGGCAAAGTAAGCCCCATCTTTTGATACCAGTTTGGTTTACCTTGCTTCAAGGTCAAGGTCACAGGAGCTCTTCAAAGTTGGATTGTATACATATTTTGAAGTCACCTTGACCCTGAACTATGGAAGATAACTGTTTCAAACTTAAAAATTATGTGGGGCACATGTTATGCTTTCATCATGAGACACATTTGGTCACATATGATCAAGGTCAAGGTCACTTTGACCCTTATGAAATGTGACCAAAATAAGGTAGTGAACCACTAAAAGTGACCATATCTCATGGTAGAAAGAGCCAATAAGCACCATTGTACTTCCTATGTCTTGAATTAACAGCTTTGTGTTGCATGACCTTGGATGACCTTGACCTTGGGTCAAGGTCACATGTATTTTGGTAGGAAAAATGTGTAAAGCATGTGAGTCGTATGGGCTTTGCCCTTCTTGTTCAACAGTTTTTTTATTCAGGCAAACACAGATTTACAATGACAAAAGCATTGATACTTATACTGATAGTAAATTGCAGCAGTAACAGAGTTAAACACATATGACAAGCTACATGGCAGTTGGTATTGTTTTATGTTCAAAGCATACATATCCCGAAATCAGAAATGCATTAACGGCTATTGTAATAGCAAATCACAACATCACCAGTCGTCTTGATGCTTTTTTAAGTAAACTTCAGTATGTGAATGTTGTGTGTTTGTCTGTCTGCTGTTTTTGTGTTATTTACTGTCTGTTAGTCTGTTTGTCTTTTGAGGGCTTTTTCAGGAGTGTGTTTTGCACCTGTTCGGTGTGTGTGTACTTTAAAGGTCCTTGTCTACATTTTTATACCGAAATCGCCATTTGACCATTAAAATGCAGAGTCTATTATCTACAAATATCAACAATACACCCCCTTTCGATCAGGAAAGACGAAGCCAGTGTAGCCGTTTGAAAATTCATTGTAGTATTCCAGCGTAGTACTCATAGTAGGATATCCTTATTTGGAAAATGCCAAGCGCAAAACTCCTCTCAAATCCCGTGCATTTCGTGCGTTTAAAAAAAAGCGTTGACATCGTCAAACTGTTGCTGCACTTGTTTAGGCGTGGCTATAAGCATAGTGATATGAATTTGATTGGTCAGTATTTTTAGGCAAAGCACATGTTCTCAGCAAACAGAAAACAAAATATTGGAAGCGTGAGTCACGCTACCCAAAAATAAAATCTTTTTTTACATATTTTTTTTTTCTATAACTTTTTTCCCCATGGTTCATTCATCATCTGACATAACTTTTTAGCGAAATCTAACCATAAGATTATTGAAAAAAAGCAAAAATGTAGACGACCACCTTTAAATCTTATTTCTTTGATGGGGTTTTATATTATATTTTTGATACCATGGTGCTTGAAGTCTAGTTTTGGCTTTGTTGTACTGAGTATGGAGGGGTGGGGGGGGGGGGGGGGTTAGGATTTCTTGTTTGTTATGTTCCTGTGTCTTTTATGTTGAGCTTTTGTCTTCTTCCTCTTTATTTGATACAGATTCTAAAATATTTCACTTTAAAGTTTTTTGGTTTTTAATGCTGTCCCTTTCATTTACAGATGTCGAGTGATCGGATTCCAGCCAGCCGATGATATGTTACTAGTCTCGCTCAAAGAGTGAGTTGAACAACTAGGTTTCCTCCACAGAAGTTGATTTCACAAAATGCTGTCTGTAGTCAGAAAAAGGATGATGTATTTGCATATCTAGTAAAGAAATATATATATATAATACATGCAGAGCTAATGATGGAAATAAATCAAAACAAACAAATAAAGTCAAAGTCAGTTTGATAATCTTTTTTGCATATTTTGTTACATATCCAATCCATTTTTTTTCGAAGCGTTTTAATTTCTTTTGTTTTTCTTGATTTGTTATAATAAAGCTATCCGGATCCTTTCTTTTGCAAAACACTTTCGGGTTGAGGTGAAGATTGTTGAGAAAAGCTATTTTGTGTGCTGTGGTTGATTTAAATGTGGAGTTGAGGCAAGGTATCATGATTTGATTTGATTTTGAATGTATTTCAGGAGTGTCATGAAACAGCGGCTTCTTTCCATCAAGGACCTCCAGCCTGGGCAGATCGTGGAGGTCAGTCCGTCATTAACTCTCTCTCTGTCTCTCTGTATCTCTCTTTCTCTGTCTGTCTGTCTGTCTGTCTGTCTGTCTGTCTGTCTGTCTGTCTGTCTCTCTCTCTCTCTCTCTCTCTCTCTCTCTCTCTCTCTCTCTCCCTCCCTCTCTCTCTCTCTCTCTCTCCCTCCCTCTCTCTCTCTCTCTCTCCCTCCCTCCCTCTCTCTCTCTCTCTCTCTCCCTCCCTCCCTCCCTCCCTCCCCCTCCCTCTCTCTCCCTCCCTCTCTCTCTCTCTCTCCCCCTCCCTCCCTCCCTCTCTCTCCCTCCCTCCCCCTCTCTCTCTCTCTCCCTCCCTCCCTCCCTCCCTCTCCCTCCCTCCCTCCCCCTCCCCCTCTCTCTCTCTGTCTCTCTCTCTCTCTCTCCCTCCCTCCCTCCCTCCCTCCCTCCCTCCCTCCCTTCCAAGGACAGGTTGGAAGATTAGGCTAAGCCTAAAACCTTTATCCTTATGTAATAAAGTTCTCAGTTCTCTCTTTCTCTTTCTCTGTCTCTCTCTGTTCCCTTCATCCTATCTCATTTTCTCTCCCTTCCACTCTCTTTCTCCCTCGTACTTACTCTCTCTATCGCTTCTCTCTCTTTCTCCCTGTCTCCCCCTCCTGCTCCCTATCTCCCCCCTCTTTCTCTCTCTTTCCCCTCCTCTACCCCCCTTTTTGAGTCACTTGAGAAAATGTGACTCTATGTAATCGGTCAGTGTTAGTCTGTCCGGCCGGCCGGCCATCCGGCCGGCCGTCCGTAGACACCACCTTAACGTTGGACTTTTCTCGGAAACTATCAAAGCGATCGGGCTCATATTTTGTTTAGTCGTGACCTCCAATGACCTCTACACTTTAACGATGGTTTCGTTGACCTTTGACCTTTTTCAAGGTCACAGGTCAGCGTCAAAGGAAAAATTAGACATTTTATATCTTTGACAAAGTTCATCGGATGTGATTGAAACTTTGTAGGATTATTCTTTACATCAAAGTATTTACATCTGTAGCCTTTTACGAACGTTATCAGAAAAACAAGGGAGATAACTAGCCTTTTCTGTTCGGCAACACACAACTTAACGTTGGGCTTTTCTCGGAAACTATAAAAGTGACCGGGCTCAAATTTTATGTGAACGTGACTCATTGTGTTGTGAATAGCAATTTCTTCCTGTCCATCTGATGCCTCATATAATATTCAGAACTGCGAAAGTGACTCGATCGAGCGTTTGCTCTTCTTGTTTCTGTCATGCCTGCATAGGCAGGAATGTGGCTCAGTGATCAGCATATCTCTCTCAGGGAAAAACATTGTCTACAAGGTGACCTGTCAAGACGCATACAACTGTATCAATAAAGTTTAATAAATGAATATGTGCTGTGATTGTATATTTCTCTCTGTGTATCCTATTTGTGTGTATATAACCCAAAATCAAAAGACAAATTCTTGTTGCGCCCCACACAAGACAATAAAGTGGTGTCGTATCGTATGACCATGTTTGGGGGTATAGCTGCTACTGTCGAACGTGCCCTCGCGACCACCTCTCGAAAGCAACCAGCTGCCCACAACAACCATCCCAAAAGATCCCTGACGATTATTTGTCTGTATGATTCCTCTTTCCATAGCGACCACCGGCCCCTTTGTATATCGACCACTTCAGTTCAGTTCCTTGGGTGGTCTGACAGTATAACAGTAAGTGTGGAATATTCTGTGTACAGGGCACCGTGGAGACGATTCACAACAGCGGGGTGATCGTGACGCTGAGCAGAGGACTGACAGCACTCATTCCTAAGCTGCACGTGGCAGACATTCCTCTCAAACACTTCGACAAGAAGTTCAAGAAAGGCAACAAGGTCAAATGTCGGGTGAGTTGAAAGGCTTTAAAGTAGGTTGGTAGACATTAGACAGGCATGAAAATCTCCCTCCTCTTGGAGGATAACCTCCTATTGAAACTCTCTCATTTTCAATGTTGGATATCGAAACTCAACAGATTAAATTCATTTTGAAGCTGTAAGCAACACTCCTCGTGTGTAAATCAATTTCCTTTCGTCTTTTACATCAGGGTTTAGAAAATGTGATAAAATCTTCATTGTACAATCTTATTTTGGATTTGGCAACCTTCCTTTGTGATCATTTTCTATTCTAATGTCTGATTACAGTGATGAGACATGAGATTCTGAACATTTATGGAATTCAGTAAATTTGAAAATCCCAATGGTCGTTCTTCATATGTGCATAAATCAGAGTAAGCCTGGGTCATGTAAATGTTTGTCCTCAGTTGGCTTGGTATCTTTCAATTTGAAGTGAAAAGATGTTGAACTTGATTACAAACGTATGGCTGCCTAAATGGCGGGAGTGTACGTGGGAGTTTCGGCCCACGAACGCAGAAGAAGAAGATTACAAAGAAATACAATTTTGGACAGCATGCTCAAATGACATGTTTGCTAAGGTTTTGCCCTGCACACACACACAAAAACAAAAACTTTTAATTAATGAGAAATGTGACTCATGACTTGCTGACTCAGGTGCTGAAAGCGGATCCTCGGACCAAGAAGGTGTTGCTTAGCAACAAGAAGTCCCTGGTGAACACCACGAAGGATGTGCCTGCATCGTTCAGTGACCTGAAGGCCGGCATGCAGATAGAGGGGTACATCATTGCCGTCAAGGACAACGGGGTTGCCGTGGGTTTCTGTGCTGATGTCAAGGTCAGTACCTGGATGTAGGGGTACTGTTCATGTGTGTGTGTGTGTGTGTGTGTGTGTGTGTGTGTGTGTGTGTGTGTGTGTGTGTGTGTGTGTGTGTGTGTGTGTGTTAATTTTTGTGCGTGTGTGTGTGCATGTGTGTGTTTATGCGTGCATGCCTCTGTGTGTGTGTGCGCGTCTGTGTGTGTGTACTTTTGTGCGCGCATTGACAGGGGAGACAGAAGGGAATGAAGAAAACATGCTTGGAGGCATCTCAGAAATGCTGGCTATTTAAGTTAAAAGGTATTAGAGAAGAGTTTAGATGTTTGAAATATAATGTGTGCAGGGTTGGGTTCCACGATCAGAGCTAAGCACAGTGGAGATCACTCACCCGGAGACGGCTTTCTACCAAGGTCAGGTGGTGCGATGCTGCGTCCTCTCGTGCCGCCCTGAGCAACAGAACTTGCGTCTCTCACTTATTGTACGTCACTTTGGCCTCAGCTACTTTTCTTTGTGTTTAAGCTTGTGGTTGCTGTTTAACATAGCGCTATGTACTTGGCATAATACATGTGTGTTTTTTCTGTACGTGCTTTTTTGTCAAAATTAAGAGATATTTTGCTGTTTCATGGTTGTAATTTCTTGCTTTGAAAGCACAAAACCTCATATAAAAAAAAACCAGAAGTATACTCCATAGAATAATGTGCTGGTTTGAAAATGATGTGTACACACAGTGTCATTTTTCCCCCCACAGATCACAGGAAAAGCAGCGATCGCCAGCAAAGCAGAGAAGATGGCCGACTTTGAAGTCGGAAAGGTAAGAAGAAGAGAATATGTGACCCTCCACCACGGAATGAGTCGCATGTCACCTTTTCATGATTTTCATATTTTTACATTTTCTTAAAGAGTTTTTTATTCTCTATCCAGTGGTGAAAACCGTTTTAGAAAAGAGTGAACACTTTTCGAGTTATAAGCCAGTGACTATGGTGACCCTCACACTGTTACTAGACACCCCGCGGACTTATATTATGCCTAGCGCAGAACCGCATGAGGTGACATGCGACTCATTTCGTGGTGGAGGGTCACATATGTTCAAAATAAGAATAAAAACCCAAGAAAGGTAGGTTGTTGGAACGTTTGTTATTGACAAAACAATACATTCACAGATATTTCGACCCAACGGTCTTTTAAGTGAACAGACAAACAAATATTCACACAAAACTTATCTAGATAGAATCAGTTTTCGCCCACTCATCAGGAAGCCAAGCGAATGAATGAGCGAGTTCAAAATGAGATTTTTGTTTAGATATAAACAGCATCATAAGGTGTTGGATGTTTGGTTCATAAGTGACTTCCATCATTACTGAGATCTCTAAAAAAATCTATGTGATATAAATGTCTGAAGGGTTATTTACAATTCAAAATGAGCTTGAGGGAACCACTGAGTCTTGTTTTCTTTTTGGGGGAGTGAAGTTGGTAGAAGCAGAAACACACATCACTCAGAATGATGGAGCACAGGAAAAGACAACTGCTGTTCTGCATGCCACCCCACTAAAGTGTGAATGAGCTCAAGTGCCTGACTACAAAAAAACATGATTCCCCCCATGAAGCGAGAGTTCCAGAATTTCACCAGGCATGCTGCACTTTCCTTAAAAACAGCATGCACATGACCTAAGGATGATCCATAGACAGCTTCATGGTGTTGTGGCTAATCAAGCCTGAGCCAGATTGCATTTTAGAACAGTGGAACCTGCCCTGGCGACCACCTCTAGATAACAACCACCTGCCCACAACGACCGCCCAAAAGATTCTCGATGCGGTGTTTTTCTCTCCATTTTATTCACCTTTCAACAGACCACCTGTCGGGAACGATCACATTTCTTTGATCTACAGTGGAACCCCAATTTAAGACTCCCTCCCTTTTAAGACCCTGTTTTTTCAGATTTTCTGTTCATAACCTCTGTAAAGTTACCCCCATTTTAAGACTCCCTCCTTTTTAAGACCTGATTGTCTCAGATTTTTGGAGGTCTTAAAAGGGGGGTTCCACTGTATTGGATGGTCGTGATAAACAGGATCAACTGTAGTTTATATATGTTTTTCAACTTTTAACCGGCTCTCCTTTTCCCCAGCTGATGGAGGCGAAGGTGAAGAAGAAGCTGGACAAAAACCTGGAAGTGGAGCTGCTGCCGTCAGGCACCAAGGCCTTGTTGCCACGGGAACACCTCTCCGACTCCCCAGACAACCAGCAGCTGCTGTGGCAAGCACTGGAACCAGGCGACTCTGTGGGCACCATCATGCTGCTCAAACAGACCAACGTCACTGTATCCTTGCTGAAAACAAGTCAATGTTCTTGTGTTGCTATAATTCAGTTGCACAGAGTTGAAGGCGCAGGGCTGAGGTACATGAACCAAAAGCGTGTGCCATCAAAACGGGAGAGAACAAACCACGGGATCTGATTCGTTGAAACCACAACAAATCTCATTGTCATCATTTTCACGAGTTTTCATTCACAAACACCTGGGAAATAAATCTCATGTTCCCCATGCAATAAATCGATGTGGTGAATGGGTTTGAGCTTTCAGGTGAAACGTGGATTGTCAAAGTAAAAGCCAATCAGGCTGATTGTTTGATGTGTGGAACCATCGCGGCTTTGGATTTGTTTCCGAGGACAACGATTGTAAGCATTCACTCTCAAAGACCCAATCAATGTTGATAATTACCGCGGCGACTCATGGTCAATTTGCAACTTATCTCTGTAATCGTAAAATCCACAACGAAAAGTCATAAACACTTAAAAAGAAAAGAAATATGCTCAACACTTACTGAACTCACACGTATGATCGCAGCTCTGTACATTTTCAGACTGGAAGAAAAGCGTCAACAAGCTACGTTTGACGTCACATACAAGGTTGACGTGTTATCTCGAGCTACTGTGACGATGCTTTGTGGCCCGGAGTTGGATTCTAAAAATTCGTCTCCCTGTGGGTTATTGTGCATTTTGTTGCACAACCAAAATGATGACAAAAACGATGTTTGGTGGCTTGTCGTCAGACCAGCATTTTGTTGTTGGTCCTCGGGGAGCATACCGCCTTTTGTCTCATATTTATCAACCGCAGCCTTCGGCCTTGGTCGATAAAGATGAAACAAAAGGCGATATGGTCCCCTTGGACCAACAAAAAAGCTGGTCTGTCAACAAGCCACCAAACATCTTATAATGTCAACCAATCCAACACCACGGCTGGCTCCCACCCGGTTGGTAACTTTGTCGTGCACCTCGGCCCTGGTGGCTCAGTTCGCAGAGCACTGGACTTGTGATCCTTGACTGACCAAATACCTGTCCACTTACTCAAACATCATAGCGACAAAACAAAACAAAACACTTTTTTTTTTTTTAAGATTTTAATTCCTGCTGGAGGTCGAAACGCAGGACGCATTGATTGGAAAGTGACAAATAATTCTGCTGAGCACGAAGGCCGCTGAAGAAAATGTGACATTGGAAGGGAAATTTAAAACCTTGATGCCCGAGTGTGTGGCTGCTGGTCGACAGTCGTTGAAAGCCTTTTGTGATCGGTATCTACCAATTATACTCAACCTATCTTGACTTACATATTACCATAACCCAATCATGAGTGGCATGAACACACACACAATTTGGGAAGGATTTGTTCAATTATGGCACACAACACACACACACACACACATGCACACGCAGACACACACACACAACACATGCACACGCACACGCACACACACACACAAACACAAACACAAACAGACACACACAGAGAATGACAACCATACATTAGATCATCAGTATTGAAGTGAAATACTTTATCAGACTTGTGTTTGTTCCACTTAACTTTACCACACAGATTGTGACGCTGAAAGAATCATTTGTGTCCGCTGCCAGGGAGGGCCTGATTCCCAAATCCATTGAAGATATTGAGGTAGGTCTGGCTCACACAGTCTGGCATGTCTGTCTCTATCTTTCTTGTTTAACTGGCTGGTTATTTATCTCTCGGACAGTATGTGTCTGTCCGATTATCTATCGGCCTGGTTGAGTATCCATCTACCTGCCTGTCTATTACTCACTCAGAACTACCAACCGCTACGCTTTCAGCATAGCATGCTACGTTTTAAGAGCAATTGCTTTGCCAAACTAAGGATTGCTACGCTTAAACAAATAATGACAAGGAAGCAACAGTTCCCTCTTTTTGCGAGTCCTGGTACTGATTTCTGCCTTCCACTCCGTGTGGCTATCACAAAATGGGTCATAATACATCGTCTATACTGAAAGGTGGTACTGCAGATACCCTCTAAATGGCATTTCATGTTCCTGCATTCTCCTGAACCTTTATTAAAAATGTCTATTCTTGTGCAAGAAGGCATAAATGCGGATGTTGGAATACATTTTAGAAAATGCTACTCTCAAACACCATTTGCTACGCTGAACATTCTAAATTGTTACTCTTGATGCTTCACAAGGGTTGGCAGGTATGCTCACTCCATATGTCTGTCTGTCTGTCTGTCTGTTGGGTTGAGTATCCATCAGCCTGCCTATCACTGTTTGTCTGTCTGTGTGTCAATCTGCCTATTTTTCTGTCTGGTTGGGTATCCACCTGGCTGCCTGTCTGTTTATCAATCTGTCTGTCTATTGGTTTCTCTGTCAGTTTGTATTGTTTATTATCTATAAATCTGTCTGTCTATTGGTTTCTCTGTCAGTTTGTATTGTTTATTATCTATAAATCTGTCTATCTATTGGTTTCTCTGTCAGTTTTGTATTGTTTATTATCTATCAATCTGTCTATTGTTTTCTCTGTCAGTTTGTATTGTTTATTATCTATAAATCTGTCTGTCTATTGGTTTCTCTGTCAGTTTGTATTGTTTATTATCTATCAATCTGTCTGTCTATTGGTTTCTCTGTCAGTTTGTATTGTTTATCTATACATATAAATAAAGGAGAGTGTCTGTCTGTTTGTGTGTGTGTGTGTCTGTCTGTCTGTGATCGCCAAAGCTCCGAGAAGGGAGGGGGCAAGAAGACGATGTCGTGCATGTGCACTCCTGTGACTGTGAAGATGTGCACCTGACCACCACCGCCGCTGCCGACGCCGCTGCGCTGACAGCCCTCCAATCCTCCTCCGCCTCCCCCCCCCCCCCCCCCCCCCCCCCCCGAAGAGAGAAACTTTTAGTTGTGGCTTGGCTCTTCTAAAAAAAAAGTAAACTTGCCCCCCCCCCCCCCCCCCCCCTTTCAATCCCCAGATCCGACCCCCCCCACCACCACCACCCCCATTCCCACCACCACCGCCGACTCCACAACTACCACTCCCACTAGCTCTACATCATCAACACCAACCCAACCACCATCCCCAGCACCCCCATCATCCCCCATCACCACCACACCAACCCCTTCCTTACCCCCTAAAAGAAAAAAGAATTACCGTACTTTCCGGGTCATAAGGCGCGACTTTTTTCCTCGAGTTCGACCCCTGCGTCTTGTATAACGAAGCGCCTAATCCGTGTATGAAATACGAAAAAAATCAAAGAGACCGCTTGAGTACCAGTCAAACAACTTGTGATAATGCATGTTTCAGCTACTAGGTACTGCCCTGCCTTTGATCTGGCCGCACACACAGATTTCCACTCTGTTAAACTCGGTCACTGACCGGTCACTGGCCCCGATGCAGGAAGTGTTTCCTCTCTCAGATATGACAGGGGAACCACCTCTCATGGCAAAAACTGGGTCATTGACCCCTGGGAAGAAGGTCGTGTCTTTTAACAAGGCCACCCAGCTATCACAATGCCTTTGATCTGGCCGCACACACAGAGCACACATATTTTCACTCAGTTAAAGTCGGTCACTGACCGGTCACTGACCCCGATGCAGGAAGTGTTTCCTCTCTCAGATATGACAGGGGAACCACCTCTCATGGCAAAAACTGGGTCATTTTGGTGCGCCCTATCGGCCCCCTGCGTCCAATGGGTGACTGGATTACAATTTATTTTAAAAAGAAGGGGGTGCGTCTTAGATAACGAAGCGCCTTGTCACCCGGAAAGTACGGTATAGCAATCTCGATGTCATCACTGCATGTCTACTAAAACGGCTACATTTCGTCTACAACACATCAAAGCACAAGCCGCGTCTGCATCCCTCAGCAGGTTCACGTCATATTCCGGAGTATTCAGATCAAAGCACGAAGCCGCGGCGTATCAGCACGATTGCAAAACTGAAGAGAATTCTCTGTCTATTGGTTTCTCTGTCAGTTTGTATTGTTTATTATCTATAAATCTGTCTATTGTTTTCTCTGTCAGTTTGTATTGTTTATTATCTATAAATCTGTCTTGTCTTTCTGCTTATGTGTCCAACAAGTCTAATCTCATCTCTCTCTCTTTCTGTTTTGCAATGTCTGTCTGTATGTATAAAGACAGACAGCATGCTGTAGGTACGTGCACAAAGTAACGATGTGTGTTTGTTTTCAGCCTGGTCAGCTCCTGCCTGGTGTGATCAAGAACCACCAGAGTTATGGCATTTTTGTGGAGTTGCCTGGAGGCCTGGGGGGTCTGGCGCCTCACAAGGTGAGTTTTCACTTCCATCTTGTTCAGTCGTAGATCTTGCACGACTGAATTTTGCTTATTTGAAGATATGCATAAAAGAGGTGAATTGTGAGTCTGATGCTCCTTTGTCGAATTCTGTCTCTGTGTCTGTCTGTCTGTTTGTCTGTCTGTCTGTCCGTCTGTTTGTGAAGCAGCAGCAACCTTTCTTTTGAAGAAAAAATACATTGACATTTTTTCTCATTTTTCAAAATGGGGTTCCCATGATTTACTCATTCTTTGTAAAACTAGTTAAGAAAAAATAAAAGTAAAAGTGTAAAATAAAATGAATTTCCAATATAGCTGTTAATGACCCTTTTCTTACATTTTGCTGGATATTAAATTCTTTCAGTTCCTCGCAATCCCTCTTACTTTTCTGTTTTGTGTGTCTTAGCTGACAATGGACCGCCCAGCGCCTGACCTGACCAAGGTCTTTGATTGCGGCCAGTCTGTGGTGGTCAAGGTCGTGGAGGTCAAGGAGGACAAAGGTCGTTTCCTGTGCAGTCTGCGCATGGTGGACTGTTACCACGATGACCCTGCAGTGGGCGTGGAGATGCTGGAGACCTACCTGAGTGAGAGGGATCAGTACCTGGACTGTGTGCTCAATACTAAAGGTGGGCAGTAGGCTGTGACTTGTAGCTACAGGGGAACCCCCCTTTTAAGGCCTCCACAAATCTGCCAAAATCAGGTCTTGAACAGGAGGGAGTCTTAAAATGGAGGTCAATTTACAGACGTTATGACCAGAAAGTCTGAAAAAACAAGGTCTTAAAGGGGGGGGGTGTCTTAAATTGGGGGTCTTAAAAAGTTTTTTTTACGGTAGTCCCATAACCAATTTTTGGAAAGCAAGATGTTAAAGATCTCAATTACTTTCGGGCCAGCTTTATCAGCGTGGTGCCCACTCGTCTCCCTTAGTCTTCCTCACTGCCTTTGCCTGAATAGCGTCATGTACCCATTTCCAGCTGAGTGGACTGGAGAGCACTCGGGGGGGGGAACGGGTATTTGTATTTGCCCATGCTGGGGATCAATCCACGATTTCAAGCATGAGAGGCAAGCACTCAACCACTGTGCCACTCCCGCTCTGTTGCTCAGTCAGCAAAGTGGTGAGATCTTAGCAGTGAGACACCCCAAACCTGTTTTTCTGATTCGTTTCTATACTTGACTCTACTTGCAAGGCTTTATTCAGCCTACTTAGCCATTCAGCCAACAGATCCCGAAACTCATGATTTCACCCCTAGACAGCATTAAATGATGCCATATGTTACAAATGTTATGAACAGTCTTTGGTTGTTTAGACCATGCATCACTTTGCATTCACCAAACATGATCCAGCTGACTCTTGCGAGTACTGTATAAAGTATTAGAGCAGACACAACAGACATAGCAAAATAGACATTTTTTGAAAATAACTCTGTCAGGTTTGTATGGTATTGTGAATACTCTTGTAAAATATGAGGCATGCTTTTCCGTGTGTCCCAATCATTAGCAAGCTTGTTCACCCGGCCGAGTTATTTCCAGAATTTGTCTATTGTGAGCATTCATTACTTCACCAGCCATACTCTCACATCTTCGTGCCTTTTACTCTAGGTCACATTTTGGCAAAGGACTGTAGTCACCTTCACATGTTTCTGACCCATTGACATCTCCTGTGTTAAAAGTTCTGTTCATTTTACTGTATTTTTCCCCATTTTACTGTATTTTTCACCATTATACAGTATTTTTCACAGTTATACTGTATTTTCACCATCATACTGTATTTTGCACCCTTTCACTGTATTGTTCTGTATTTTTCACCATTTGACTGTATTTTTTCACCAGCTGAGGGACTGAAGACAGGCAGCCTGATCACGGCTAAAGTGAAGAAGAAAACGAGGGACGGCTACATCTGTGACACAACCTTTGGTCTGCCGGCTATCATCACTGACCTTCACACTGGGGGTACGTTGGCTCTTTGTGTTTGTTTGTGACACGACCTTTGGTCTGCCGGCTATCGTCACTGACCTTCACACTGGGGGTACGTTGGCTCTTTGTGTCTGTTTGTGACACGACCTTTGGTCTGTCGGCTATCATCACTGACCTTCACACTGGGGGTACGTTGGCTCTTTGTGTCTGTTTGTGACATGACCTTTGGTCTGCAGGCTATCATCACTGACCTTCACACTGGGGGTACGTTGGCCCTTTGTGTCTGTTTGTGACACGACCTTTGGTCTGCCGGCTATCATCACTGACCTTCACACTGGGGGTACGTTGGCTCTTTGTGTCTGTTTGTGACATGACCTTTGGTCTGCAGGCTATCATCACTGACCTTCACACTGGGGGTACGTTGGCTCTTTGTGTCTGTTTGTGACACGACCTTTGGTCTGCCGGCTATCATCACTGACCTTCACACTGGGGGTACGGTACGTTGGCTCTTTGTGTCTGTTTGTGACACGACCTTTGGTCTGCCGGCTATCATCACTGACCTTCACACTGGGGGTACGGTACGTTGGCTCTTTGTGTCTGTTTGTGACACGACCTTTGGTCTGCCGGCTATCATCACTGACCTTCACACTGGGTTGGCTCTTTGTGTCTGTTTGTGACACGACCTTTGGTCTGCCGGCTATCATCACTGACCTTCACACTGGGGGTACGTTGGCTCTTTGTGTCTGTTTGTGACACGACCTTTGGTCTGCCGGCTATCATCACTGACCTTCACACTAATCCTATGCCGCAGCTGTGTAAGACCCAGTCGGGTAGGACCCAGTTTCGCTTCGTGCATCTGAGCCTAGGACCTCATTTTGTTGGTTGGATCATGGGATTTTAGCACAGCGCCTTGATACCTGTGATGTGAGAGTATTCTTTGGAACTGACTCAACCATTTTTGTGTGTGTGTGTGTGTTCTTTGAAATCTGTCTTTATCTGGAAGAGTTCTCTCTTTGGAAGGGCGTTGAATTGAAGGTATGACGTTATTGATTATGTACGTTCTGTGTGTAAATATTGCCCAGAAGCAAGGTAATGTTATGTTATTGTTTTTTCCCCCCAATGATTGTACAGTACAGCACTTTGAGAAGGGTTTAACCCTGGATACACGCGCTATATAAATATTATGTATTATTATTATGACTGGGCTGATTTATTATGTACGTTCTGTATGTCAACGTTCCACAGAAGCAGAGCTGACAGTGGGACATGCAGTGGAGGCAGTGGTGCTACACATCGCGGTCGACCAATCCCAGGTGTGTCTGGAGCTGAGTGCCGACCAATCCCTGGTGAGCTGGGTGTCGCGGCGCGCTGAGAAACGCACGATGGACAGAGCGCGCGTGGGTCAGCACATCAAGGCCAAGGTGCTGCTGGTCAAGGACGATTTTGTACTGATGATGCTCAAGCAACATGCTGTGGGCATGCTGGCCTTTGTGCCCAGACGACAGGTACTGCTGTAATTATACTTTTTTTGTGTGTGAAAAAGGTACTTACTATTTTTGTTATGAAACAGATTGAAACGTTTGTCCCTGTCTCAGTCTGTCTTTCTTTTTTTTCAAACAAGATTTTTTTTTTTTTTTAAGGTACTGCTGGGTTTATACTTTCTGTTGTTGATTTTTTATTTGTTTTTATTGATTTTGTTGTTGAAAGAAACAGACAGATTGAGACGTTTGTCCCTGTCTATTTCTTTATCAAACAAAACAAAAACTTTTCTATTTTTTTGTTGGTGTGGTCTGGATTGGTAGCTGGAATGAGTGTATGTGCCAAGAGAGATAAAGTGAGAGAGAAGGAATATGTTTGTGTGATTGTGTGTGTTCCATTAAAGAAATAAAGGAATACAAATCTGAAACACAGAGCAGTGGCTAGAAACACTTTTGAAGCATGAAAATTACAGGCAAAAAACTAAATAAAAAAAATCCAGGCGCATTTGGTACTTCAAAAACAAGAGAAATTGTAAAGGCAACATGTGCTTTTGTTATTTTGACAGTTGTAGTGTGTGTGTGTTTTCAGCATCCCAACGACGTGCTGGCCCGAACAACATCCTTCCTGACGGTGGGGGAGGAGACAAAGGTTGCCATTCAGGAGTAAGTGTAGTGCCTCATACCCTACTGGCTTGGTTTGTCCATGTGTCATCTGACTGACAGTGGGGGAGGAGACGAAGGTTGCCATTCAGGAGTAAGTGTAGTGCCTCATACCCTACTGGCTTGGTTTGTCCATGTGTCATCTGACTGACAGTGGGGGAGGAGACAAAGGTTGCCATTCAGGAGTAAGTGTAGTGCCCCATACCCTACTGGCTTGGTTTGTCCATGTGTCATCTGACTGACAGTGGGGGAGGAGACAAAGGTTGCCATTCAGGAGTAAGTGTAGTGCCTCATACCCTACTGGCTTGGTTTGTCCATGTATCATCTGACTGACAGTGGGGGAGGAGACAAAGGTTGCCATTCAGGAGTAAGTGTAGTGCCTCATACCCTACTGGCTTGGTTTGTCCATGTGTCATCTGACTGACAGTGGGGGAGGAGACAAAGGTTGCCATTCAGGAGTAAGTGTAGTGCCTCATACCCTACTGGCTTGGTTTGTCCATGTATCATCTGACTGACAGTGGGGGAGGAGACAAAGGTTGCCATTCAGGAGTAAGTGTAGTGCCTCATACCCTACTGGCTTGGTTTTTCCATGTGTCATCTGACTGACAGTGGGGGAGGAGACAAAGGTTGCCATTCAGGAGTAAGTGTAGTGCCTCATACCCTACTGGCTTGGTTTTTCCATGTGTCATCTGACTGACAGTGGGGGAGGAGACAAAGGTTGCCATTCAGGAGTAAGTGTAGTGCCTCATACCCTACTGGCTTGGTTTGTCCATGTGTCATCTGACTGACAGTGGGGGAGGAGACAAAGGTTGCCATTCAGGAGTAAGTGTAGTGCCTCATACCCTACTGGCTTGGTTTTTCCATGTGTCATCTGACTGACAGTGGGGGAGGAGACAAAGGTTGCCATTCAGGAGTAAGTGTAGTGCCTCATACCCCACTGGCTTGGTTTGTCCATGTGTCATCTGACTGACAGTGGGGGAGGAGACAAAGGTTGCCATTCAGGAGTAAGTGTAGTGCCTCATACCCTACTGGCTTGGTTTTTCCATGTGTCATCTGACTGACAGTGGGGGAGGAGACAAAGGTTGCCATTCAGGAGTAAGTGTAGTGCCTCATACCCTACTGGCTTGGTTTGTCCATGTATCATCTGACTGACAGTGGGGGAGGAGACAAAGGTTGCCATTCAGGAGTAAGTGTAGTGCCTCATACCCTACTGGCTTGGTTTGTCCATGTATCATCTGACTGACAGTGGGGGAGGAGACAAAGGTTGCCATTCAGGAGTAAGTGTAGTGCCTCATACCCTACTGGCTTGGTTTGTCCATGTATCATCTGACTGACAGTGGGGGAGGAGACGAAGGTTGCCATTCAGGAGTAAGTGTAGTGCCTCATACCCTACTGGGTTGGTTTTTCCATGTATCATCTGACTGACATCAGATCAGTCCATTACAAAAACGCATTCTTTTCAAAACTAGGAAAGAGCAGAAACAGCCAGAAAGCTTTATTGTGAACACCCCTTTTTAAGACTCACTTAACCTTTAGCCTACGCTGTGAACGTACAACGTACGTCCGCTGTAACCGGCTTCCAATGCTATATAGACGTACAACGTACGTCCAGTATAAACGCTATTACACTAACGGCTCGCATAGCAAGAAAACGAAGCAGAGAAGCACGCGAGTTGCTTCCCTTGTTAGAGATCTTCTTTCGGAAGTCCAATAAGGTTACAGCCAAGTGATGCAAAAAATCCATGTTGTTTTTTGCCGTGTTTTCGGGAATGCCATCAGTGTTTCTTGGCAAAAATGGCTGCCGTTGAAGATGAAATTTTGCACGATGCCGATAGTGGTGATCAAGACTTTGATGATGTTGATGGAGACGTGGATTATTTTTCGGTAGTGTCTGACTATTCTTCACATGAAGAGGAAGATCGCCAACTGCAAAATCTTGCCGACGATGGTACGTTGGGTTCAGTGTTTTGTTTACTTTGAGACTTGGGTAGAGATTTTTTTCCACTCACAGTTCGATTGGTTTTTTTTTTGCATTGCCTTTGAGTTTTGTTAGGTATTGTAAAACGTGTGAAAGGTTGGGGTAAGCACACAAATCGGGAGGGAATGGGTGGTGGGGGGTCTGAAGTAAGATGTTGTGCAAACTGCAGCTGGTCATTTTGTGGGCGTGCCCCCTTTGTTTCAGGTGTGTTTTGTTGGTTAAATTCACTGCTTTGGGCCTAGTGTAATAAAGTGGTAAAGGATGTTGTTGTTTTACTTGCATAAAATAGTGTTTTATTCAAATTTCCAGTTGTTTTACTAGCTTTTACTATTGGCATTATCTTTTTTTTACGTAAGTGTACAGGTGTCCGTGCATGTTTGTTTCAGAAATGGTCCATGGAGATGATGTACCTGTAATCACACACATTTTTTGGGGGGAAATGACATGCTAAAATAATCAATCTTTGTTCAATTCTCTTTCCAGTGATATATACTTTTATGGGTTTATCTTGAACATGACAGGAGTTATAGGCATATTACAATTATATATGCGATTTTTTTTATAAAAGTGCTTAGCAGTCTTAGCATACGGCTAAGAAAAGTGAATAGCAGGCTAAGGGTTAATTTAAGATTTCCGCTTTTTAAAGAACTTGATTTTTCAGATTTTCTTTTAATAAATTCGGTAAATTTACCTATATTTTTAAGACTCCCTCCTTTTTAAGACTTATTTTGTCCGATTTTTGGAGGTCTCAAGGGAGTTTCTGCTGTAGTGTCTTCACAACCAATAGACCTTTACCAAGCTGACATCCGCTTGCAGCAGACTTATGACAGGAGAGTATAGCCTCTGACTAAGCCTGCCTATGTAAGCACACCAATCCATCCAGACAAAACTGGTTTGAATTTTGTGTTGAATGTTGCACTTTTCCCCACCTACAATGCAGTCGGCCAACAGTTGTTTTTAAAGATGTACGTCGTCTACATCATGATATGCTCGGTCATACCAAGATCTGTTCTTATGCATTCTTCTTCTGAGGATGAATTCATAGTCTGCAAATCCCACCTACACTTGCGTTTTGCACAAGCGGGTTTCTACTTGTATGACCGTTTTGTCCCCGCCATTTAGGCAGCCATACTCATTTTTCAGGGAGTGTATGCTGGGTGTTTTCGTGTTTCTATAACCCTGCAAACTCTGACATGGATCACAGGATCTTCACTGTGCGTAGTGATGCATGTATTTTTCTGCAGTTATGTTTTTGTCACGTGCATGTTTTGTGTGTGTAACAGATCCGAAGGGGACAGAGTGTTGGCCATTCTGTCCTCACTGGCCAAGGAGGAGGAGGAACGTCCCAGGCACACACTGAAAATGGGGGACATTGTTACAGCTCAGTGAGTAGTTTTCCCTCTATCTCTCCATTTGTCTCTGTCCCAGTTTGTCTGTTTCTCTCCTTTTGGTCTAAGTGTCTGGGATCCTATGCAGTTTTGGGAGTGTAGATTGTGCCAAGCACCTGCATTGCAGTTGTTCAGTTTAACATTGTTTCCCTCAGTGATTTCTTTCTCAACTTGCAAGTATTCAGACTCCTGTCAATCCCTGCCAGGCATCCAGGAAGAATGATGAATGTTTCTGTCACTGTACCAGTTTGTTTGTTTGTTCGTTCATGGGCTGAAACTCCCACGACTTTTACGTGTATGACCGTTTTTACCCCGTCATTTAGGCAGCCATACGCCGCTTTCGGAGGAAGCATGCTGGGTATTTTCGTGTTTCTATAACCCACCGAACTCTGACATGGATTACAGGATCTTTTTCGTGCTCACTTGGTCTTGTGCTTGCGTGTACACACGGGGGGTGTTCGGACACCGAGGAGAGTCTGCACACAAAGTTGACTCTGAGAAATAAATCTCTCGCCGAACGTGGGGACGAACTCACGCTGACAGCGGCCAACTGGATACAAATCCAGCGCGCTACCGACTGAGCTACATCCCCGCCCCACTGTACCAGTGATAACTGGATCTAGAAGTACAGTGGAACCCCCCCCCCCCCCCCCCAATTTAAGACTCCCTCCTTTTTAAGACCTTGTTTTCTCAGACTTTCTGTTCATAACCTCTGTAAAAGTACCCCCATTTTAAGACTCCCTCCTTTTTGAGATCTGATTTTCTCAGGTTTGTTGAGGTCCTAAAAGGGGGGTTCCACTGCAGCACATAATGGTTTCATTTGGAGCATGCTCTCTTCTCCATCACAGGATCCAGACGATACTGCCAGCCCAGATGAACCTGAAGATAGGAGGTGTCAGCGCTCGTGTCCATGTCACTGAAGCTGTTGACCGTGTTGAAAACGTAAGTCAATCACAGAAGGATGAAATGGTCGAAGCAGCGGCAAAGAAAAAGCCTTCCTACGAGAGTGACGAGTGTAAGCAATGACCACACGGGAGGAGAGAGACAATCAAACCTTGTTATACTAAGCTTGTCACTTGAATAGAATCGTATTCAAGTACTGAGACTGCTCTGCATACATGCATCTTTTCGTTTCAGGGAATTTTCCCGTTCAAAGACTACAAGAAAGGCCAGGAGGTCAAGGTCAAGATCGTTGGCTTCAGGCATTTCAAATCCTTCAAGTAAGTTTTCAACATTTTGAAGTATTTGCATTTGTTGTCATCATTGTTTGTTTCTTTGTTGATCACGTCAAGATGCTTCTGTACGTTCAACAATATCACCTGCCAGTTTTCATGCCTGTAGGCAAGCACTTTTCCAAGGAAAATAGTGTGGATTTTACATTTCTTTGAGACGATCAACCAATTAGTTGAAAACAAGATTGAAGTGAAACCAGTGCCACAGATAGCCTCATGTACATTCAGTATTTTGATTGGTGATGTTGATATTGATGATTTTCAGGTATCTCCCCATCTCACACCCACGTCTGCACAAAGCCATGCCGGAGTGCACCTTAAAACCAAGGTAAGTTCAGCGCTTCAATACATCCATGGGAAACTATTTCACAGAAAGATTAGTTTGGAATATCAAGAAGGGATGTGCTTGTTTTGCTTCATTAGTTATCAGTTGCCCGGAGCTGCGGGTGTGAGTCTGTAATACCTGTGTGACTTGGAATAATAGGCCGTGAAAAGTAGGATATGCGCCGAAATGGCTGCGATCTGCTGGCCGATGTGAATGCGTGATGTATTGTGTAAAAAAATTCCATCTCACACAGCATAAATAAATCCCTGTGCCTTGAATATGTGCGCGATATAAATTGCATAAAAATAAAAAATAAAATAAAAAATAATTAAATCCCTGCGCTTAGAACTGTACCCACGGAATACGCGCGATATAAGCCTCATATTGATTGATTGATTGATTGATTGATAGCCATGTCAAGTCAAGTGTTGACCTATTCATCACTTATATATTGGTGGGATGGATTTATATACTGGTGGGAAGGGGGGGCTGCAGAAAATGGAAGTATTACTTTGATCTTAAAGATCAAAAAGCCTTTCAGATTTTATTTGTCTCTCATTTTATTTGCAGGCTTTATAATGATAAGTCCAAGCCACGCTGACAGTCCTCTTTGCAGTATAATGGAACCCCTGTTTATGACCCCCCTCCCTATTTAAGATCTTACTTTTTCGGATTGTCTGTTCATAACCTCTGTAAATTCACATCCATTTTAAGACTCCCTCCTTTTTAAGATTTGATTTTTTAAGATTTTTGTAGATCTTAAAATTGGGGTTTCATAGTACATGTATGAGGGTAGCTATCAATTTATATCAGCCGCCTTATGGTACATGTATGAGGGTAGCTATCAATTTATTTCAGCCGCCTTATGGTACATGTATATGATATCTTCGTCTACTTGCTTTTCTCAGTAAAGTGCAGCAGGCTGGATGTCCCAAGGAACAGCAAGCATCCCACACTCACTCCTACCAGCCTGGGGACAAGGTTCCTGTCTTTGCCATCAAGGTAAGATTGCTTGTCAGACTTTTCTCTGCAGATGAAATATGGCTGCTCTAGTGAAGCGAAGGGGAGGAATTAGAATCTGTAACATACGCAAGAATTGTCACTCCAAAAATAGGACTCTGCGGAAGAGAATTGATGAGTATGCTTCAAACAGTGCTAATGTCAAATGAGCTGGTACTGCAGAGACAAAAAAAAAACCAAGGCCAAGGCCTCAAAAATGTTTCTGATTCCCCGACCGACCTTACTTTTTTCTTCAAGAACTTTTTTTTTTACCATTAAAAAAAAAATTTAATGAAAAATTATGAAACTCGATTTTTGACCTAAAACAACATGATAACACAATTTTTCTTTGAACACCTGGAAAGTATTCTAATTCAACTTTTGCTATCTATGTTATCTGTGTGTTTCAGTATGAGAACAACAAGTTATGGGTGAACATCACCCCAGCACAGAGTGGGGTCATCTCCGTCTTTGATCTCTCACGAGATCTTGGGGTAAGTCTCTTCTTTTTTGTCTGCCTTCACTTTTCCCCCCGTCATTTTTTATTCTGAAATACACGTATTGTAAACAAAGTGTGGAATTGCCTGATCGAGGTTGGATGAACTTTGGAGTTAACTTAGTTTATTGAAGAAGAACATATCAGATATTTTATTCTGTCCACAGAGTAGCTTTATGTGAAGTTTTTTCTTCAGTCAGTTTCTTGTTTTGGAGTCAGCCTATCAACTCATCTATCATGATCAAGGATGTAAAAAAAAACCAATTATAGTAACAAAAGACCCCATTGAAACTATGATTAGGGTTTTAGATACCTTCTTTGTCTGAACCTAATTATATTATGAGGTTTGGGTGCAGATAAATGATAGCGATTTTAAAATGGACAGTCCACTTTCCAGAGTCAAATAATTCGGTTGTGTGCTTTCGGATATCCTGAAGTGTTGTAATTGCAGCATTGTGCAGAGAATCCTGGTGACTTGTTTGGGCTGGTTAGATCTGAGTTGCCTTCTGTGCAGCATTGTGCAGAGAATCCTGGTGACTTGTTTGGGCTGGTTAGATCTGAGTTGCCTTCTGTGCAGCATTGTGCAGAGAATCCTGGTGACTTGTTTGGGCTGGTTAGATCTGAGTTGCCTTCTGTGCAGCATTGTACAGAGAATCCTGGTGACTTGTTTGGGCTGGTTAGATCTGAGTTGCCTTCTGTGCAGCATTGTGCAGAGAATCCTGGTGACTTGTTTGGGCTGGTTAGATCTGAGTTGCCTTCTGTGCAGCATTGTGCAGAGAATCCTGGTGACTTGTTTGGGCTGGTTAGATCTGAGTTGCCTTCTGTGCAGGTCCTCAAATATGCAGAGAAGAACTTTGCCCCTGGTCACGGTTACCTAGCAACAGTGCTGGGGGTGGAGGATGACGATGGTGTGATTCACCTCTCTCTCACTGGTAGGTCCCTTTGCTATGGTGTTTGTGTGTGTATGTGTGTGTGTGTGTGTGTGTGTGTGTGAGTGTGTGTGTGTGTTCTGTCATGTTCAACTCTTCATCCATACCAGTTTGCATTTTTCCAGTGATTTTATCAAACTCAGTATTCACACCTGGTAGAAAGATCGTATATTTGTAGCTCATAGTATTCAGAAAACTTAACGCAGGTAAATTCAGACAAAATTGTACCACATTTCTGATCAAAATCAGCGCATAGTATTAAAAAAACTAAACGCAGGTAAATGCAGACAAAATTGTACCACATTTTTGATCAAAACATGACTTGAGAACACA
Source organism: Littorina saxatilis (assembly GCF_037325665.1). Taxonomy (NCBI): domain Eukaryota; kingdom Metazoa; phylum Mollusca; class Gastropoda; order Littorinimorpha; family Littorinidae; genus Littorina; species Littorina saxatilis. The sequence goes on along the minus strand of NC_090256.1, from coordinate 76,574,137 downwards.
ACAAAAGAATCTTTTAACCACAGTTTGATAAGCTACCAGGTGCATTCCACACAGCTCAATAAGGTAACAAAACAAGTATTCTTAATCTCTTCTCATCCTCACCTGTTCACCCCAACAGGTAAAAAGGAGGCGGTGAAGAAGAACCAGGTGGTGACAGGCAAGGTGACAAGTGTCTCAGACCAGGGGGTGGCGCTAAGACTGCCCGGTGACTTCCGCGGCATGGTGCCCCCGTCAGACAGTGAGGAGGACTGGCAGAAAGCGTGGCATCACCTGTCTGTGGGCGCCTTCATCAGGTGTCTGGTGCTGTGCTGCAGGCACACGAACCGGTGTATGCTGTCGCTGAACCTGACACACAGGTAGGAGAGTGTGGTGTGTCTAACCTCGACTCTGCATATGGGTCTTTGTTTTGTTTCTCTAACCTGCAGAGAAAAAGAAATAAAGAGTTTTCAAATAGATGTGTGTGCATCACTCTAGAAAAGTGTCAAATGAAGGTTAATTTTACATTCTGAAAAGTGTCAAATGAAGGTTAATTTTACATTCTGAAAAGTGTCAAATGAAGGTTAATTGAACATTCTGAAAAGAATGAATGTGGTAAGCTTTTAATCCCGTGATAAAAATGTTGAATTTACCTGATGATTTTTCAGATATTTACCTGATGATTTTTCAGATCTGAGGATGAGCTGAAGAAAATACACATGACAGTGAAAGGGCAGAAAAAGAAACCGCGCCAACAAAAACGAAAGCAAAATTCAGAGTCCGAGATAGCTTCAGAGGTAAGTATATCAGTTTTGTGCTTATTGTCTACTAAGTCGGAATGTTGACTTGGGTGGATCTTTCACAATAATGCCAGTTTTGCATCATCTTAAACTATTCAGTGATTTTATATTATTCCTATGATTCAAATGCTGCACATCAAACTTGGTTTAAACATTTTTTATTGAGATACATGTAATTACAGATAACAATGCTGCATCCATTAAATAAATGGAGCACAACAAACTAAGCTTATGAATTTCTCTTAAAAGCAATATAATATCTGGTTTGGCGGACGAATATAACGTATGTCGGATAACAATAGGAGGATGACATTTTGTAAAAGGGGAAGGAGGAAGAACACAAAAAGCAACCAAATACACAAATAAAAACAACAAAAGCAAAAGCAGCATGAAATTAACAACAAACAAGTCGCATGAAGCGATATCAAAACATCTAGTCAATATGTCGGGTTAAAACTAAAAGATCAGCATTAAAAACCAGCCATGCATCACCGAGACTAGACGTAGGAAGTCTTGGCTAGCAGAAAACCGAGATGGGTCACGCTCGACTCCACGAAGCATGCCAACGTAGTACCTATTTTCTTTAATTGTGAGCACATTTTTGGAGTAAACATGGCATACCTATATATTTCTGGATTTGATACAAAATAAGGTAAAATAATTTTGTATCAATTACTCTAATTTTAATTATCATGATTTTGCCTAATTAACATACTTTCGTTAATTGTAGGTACATTTTCAGAATAGACAAGGCATATCTATATATTTTTGGATTCAGGAGATAATAAAGAATAAGATGAAATCATTTTTGGTTCGATTTATATAATTTTATTTTTAATTACAATTTTGAGATTTTGAATGACCAAACTCATTCATTAATTTTTAAGCTTCTACGGTGAAATGCAATCCCATAGTCCCGACTGAGTCGAAGATTGATTGACCTAAATATCAATCAATTTCATTGAAAAATGAGGGCGTGACAGTGCCGCCTCAACTTTCACAAAAAACTGGATATGACGGCATCAATGACAGTTATCAAAAAAAGGAAAAAATGGTCTGGGGATATCATAACCAGGAACTCTCATGTCAAGTTTGATTAAGATCAATGTAGTAGTTTTCTCGGAATCGTTCTACACGCACACGCACATACAACACACATACACACACACACATACAGACATACACCACCACCCTCGTCTCGATTCCCAGTCTATGTTAAAACATTTAGTCAAAACTTGACTAAACATAACAAAATGACTCGCACAAATCGAATTTCACTGTGAAAATGGATGATCTGTTCCTCAGACAGCAGCAGGCCCCACATCACAGAAGCGAGCCAGGAGAAGAACAATTTCCGCCAGCTCAGAGGAGTCGGAAAGCCCCAGCACAGAAGCGGAAGAAGAAGAAGGGGAGGAGTTTCTGAAGGTGGACTCTGGCTTTACGTGGAACGAAACTCCCACCCAGCCCAAGGTGAAGGACAGCAAGGAAGATGAAGAAGATGATGATGGTGAAGAAGAAGAAAAGAAGGTGCGTATGTTATGATTTAGGTGTGGTAGTGGTTGTTGTTGTTGATGGTGATGGTGGTAGTGGCAAAGTTTTGTCAGTTTTCAGTAGAAGAAAACATTTTCTGGTGTGTCTGTGTGTGTGTGTGTGTCTGTCTCTCTGTCTGTCTCTCTGTCTGTCTCTCTGTCTGTCTCTCTGTCTGTCTCTCTGTCTGTCTCTCTGTCTGTTTATTTTCTTTAGTGTTTTTGCTGTTTGAATGGGGTGTTGTTTGTTTGGTTTTGTCTGGGAGACTGTAAGTTTAAGTGCCATTCCCATGAAACTGAAAGAAAATTGCTCCCTCTTTGATGAGTGTGAATTTCTCCAATAATTATGTGTTTTTGCTTTTCAGCCACCCAAGAAAAAGAAAAAGAAGGCTGCTGCTGAGCCTAGTGCAGTTAGCAGCGTGAGTATCATTGGGGATTTAAAAAAAAAAGACGTTTTTATTGAGTAAGCTTCAAATTTGTTCATAAGAAAAGTATGTGACTAGTATTTTTAAATCTTGTAAGAAAGGATTACAGATTTTTGTTATTAAAGAGAGGTGGATACAGTAATGGGCATGTACGTCAGCTGGTGTTTTAAGAAACGGCACTGTTTGGGTCGTTCAAATTAGTTGACAAAATATATTATCTGCATGCTGCTTTTCAAGTCCCAGGAGATGTAATTTGGTTACTTCAGTAGAAATAATGTTAGAACATTGACAGGGTACATATATAATTTCCAAACCTCTTCTAAATTACAACACAAAAGCTGTGCTGAGTCATGTCAGCCATATATCTTACAAGGATGAAGTGAAAGATGACTGAAAGAAGATTACGTGTAATCATTGAACAAGCTGAATGCTCTACTGAATAACTTGAGCCATGCTAGTATGAAGAGAAAAATGACTGCAAGAGGAGATTGCTGATGATAATCATAGCACGTTGTGAATAGGGGCGTGCAGATAGCTCAGTGGGTAGAGGCGCTGGAATTGAACCAGTTGTTGCTATCGGCGTGGGTTCGACCCTCACATTTGGCGAGGGATTTTGTTCCCATAGTCAACTTCGTGCAGACTGTCCTCGGTGTCTGAACACCCCTGTGAGCAAGCATGCGCAGGATAAAGATTGTCACGTTTCAATATATCACTTAAGGTGATTATGAACCGGTTAATTACTACTAATTAACTAACCACACCACGATCCACTCTCGCAGTCATACAATTAAATAGAGTCAACAAAAGTATAAGTTTCAGACGCCTGTTTATGTATAAACTCGCCACCTCCCTCGAGCCTTCACTCAAAATATGTTCCTTTTACGTTCTCAACACGTAAAAAACCCGTGATCACTGACAAAATGCCAGTAGTATATAGAAAATTATAGTAACACGCTGATCCCGTGTAAATACAGTCAAATGAGAATGTTCTGTTCAAAAAGCTCTAGTTCATGCAGGGGTCAACACCCCACGTTGTCACTACTCCAATGAAATCACAGATAAGAAAAGACAACGGTGGTCAACGGGGTGCGTACGACATGGTGCACTTAGCTTTCTTTCTGTATGCTGGTTAGCCGGTATGCTGGTTAGCCGGGTTGCTGGTTAGCCGGTCTGCTGGTTAGCCGGTTAGCGTAGCTTCCTCAGGTCCCAGCTCCAACGTCTGCAGCTAGCAAAGTCCCGCCAAAGGCAGCCGTGCAGCAGGTACAGGAAAACGTAACGAACGAACGAACGAAACGAAACGAAGGCTGCAAACAGAAAGCATCGGTGCACTAAACATGTCAGCTACCCCTCACCCACCACCTTTAAACATGTCATCTTTAAATATCTCATCGAGCACGTGGGCCTGCACAAAACGGACTTTTTACAACAACAAAACAGTCATTTTCCGTCCTTCTCTCCCTATCTGCAAAAACCATATACAGATTAGTATTTTAGCGTCACAGAGAGTAAATTATGCGCTAACCTGGAAAGAACAACAGAGAGTATTTCATTCCACAACACAGACTCATCAACAGCGTTAAATAATGATTTATTACCTCAAAAGCCTATGATTGTACTCTCAATGGAAGCAAAGTCCGCTTCCTCCCTGGACCAGCCTCTGTTCGTCAACAGTGACCAAAACCGTCCAGAACCCCTTGTCGAATCCTTATGCGAAAGCCATCGCCGACGAAGGAAAGTTGACGACTTGTCCTCAGCAAAATACGTGGCAGAGAGAAGAAATAACTCGTGGAAGTTCCCCTAGAGTGCCGAATATAATACTCGGTGAAAAACCATCATACTCTAGAAACTGTGTATACGATCCTTCCCCTTCTGCCGCTGGGTGTCAAGTGTGCCGTCCTTGAGTCTCTGACAGACCACCTAGCCAAATACACGTGACTGACCTTGTCACAAAACCAGTCCAGCTATACACAATTCTGCCTCCCAAGCAGAAAAAGACACGAGAAACTCAATCCGTGAAAATCCCGTGTGCGCTGTCAGCGAAAAACCGTCAGCCCTAGCTATGACAGCAGAAACCTCCACTGTGAAACTCGTGCGCTACAAAACATCCGTGCTCGTTAGGCACTGTCAGCAAACTCTGCTGTGTCCAATATCACGCACAGGCGCTTTCTATCATAACCGACCAAGAACAGGCACTCCACTGAGTGACACTTTCTTGGTCTCTGTCACCCGATCGTGACAAAGATCCCAAATTTACAGCGAAAGTCTCAGGGTTTGGAAACATGAATACACGCATTGCGGAAAAAAAGTGAACAAATTGGGTAGCACTGTACTGTATGGCAGCTCTCTTTCCCCACTATGGAGAAAGCAGCCCCAATTTCCTTGAGGGTAACCTTACAGGACAATATTCCCCCGGAAGTGGCGTATGACTGCCCAAATGGTTGGGTAAAAGCGGTCATACAGGTAAAAACCCACCTGTGCAGAAAAACATGAGTGTACGTAGGAGTTACAGCCCATGAACGCAGAAGAAGAAGAAGAAGAACAGGACAATATGATACCTTATTCTTATCCTTAGTGTACTGCACATTTCAGGCCAGCCAGGAGGATGTAAAGGAGGACTACGAGAGACGCCTGCTGACGACGCCCAACAACTCCCAGCTGTGGATCGAGTGGATGTGTCTGCAGCTGAACGAGGGCAAGGTGGACAAGGCCAGGGGCATCGCTAACCAGGCCCTGCAGACCATCGCACTCACGTCAGTTCTGCTCATTATTCTCACTCATGCACATCAAAGTCAACACAGCCCTGAAAGGGGGGAGTATTTTACTCGCCATGGCCAGTGGAAACATCAGGCATGGTAATTGTCCGCCGAAAGGCAAATTTCCGCCGATTATTTTATTTGTTCCGCCAAAAAAGCAAAAGTGTCCGCCGAAAAAATAAATGGGGGAGGCAAAAATGGTTCTAAAAACTGAATTTAATGGCAAACTTGGAGCTCAGATGACACCAAATTGCACAATTTGGGTTCTTTGGAGAATTTTTTTCCGGGGGAGCATGCCCCCGGACCAGGCTAGGCGCATCGCGCCGTCGACTTTGATATTACTTACACATTTTCAGCTTTTTTTTACTTTTTCCAATTCCCATGCCTGAAACATGTACCTGGCAATTAGAAAGGTTAATCTACTCGCCAAAATTGCGAGTAAAGTTGGTTTGGCTAGTAAAATTTGCTCTCTGGCTAGTAAATTTGTATGGCACCATTTTTGGGAGTTTCCGGGCTGTAATACACCATGTTCGGTCGGGTTTGTACGGGTTGTGAGAGAGTGAATACTTTCGCTTTTAGTGAGTCGAACGTTTCCACTTGACATTATAGGCCAGTCACTAGCGAGGGGTGTGTCTGAAACAAGCGGACAAGGAGCATGTGTAGAAAGCTTGCCTCAATAAAAAAAAACAAGAGAATTCACTCTTTCACTACCCATAAAGATCCAGAATTCGTCTATTAAAGGCACAGTCCTTCCCCTGACAACAGCTCTGCTTGTTCAGATCTGTCCAGGTGTTTTTATTAGATACGGTGACCATGTGTCCAGCTTTGCCACATTCGAGATGCTGAAAGTTGTTTACACGGGAAGGACTGTGCTTCTACTTGCAGTTAGCATCTGTCTTTAATCAGTTGTTTTGTTGTAATCTTTCTTGAGTTTTAGACATGACAGGACCATGTTATGGCTGTCATTTTATGAATTTATGTAGGTGTTAGTAAGCAACTTACAGATCCTGTATTGTATAGAAATTAATGCGATTAAAATGGTGGTTTAGTTTTTGCCAAATCATGCAGCTAGGTTTCAGTATTCAGCCATCTACAAAGAAGGTCACCACGCCCAGTTGATTTCTTCTCTGTACTAAATTGTATGTTGAGACAACCAGTTGAACAGTTTGGTGTGACTGATGAAGTAAGGCCAAAAAAAAAATTAGGTGTGGTTAAGGTAACATAGCCAAAAAAAATAGGGTAGGAAGGTAGGCAATCACTTTTTTTTTTTAACTTTTTTTTCTAATGTGTACAAATTAAACCTACTTGACAGGGAAATAAGTGTGCGACTCGAGCGCTTGCGCTTTTGCTTTCATTGCGTTTTCTGCACTTTTTTGGGTTTTTTTTGTTTTTTGTTTTTTTGTTGACAAATGTAATAAAAAGTTATAGGGTAGGCCCCTAAAAATAGGGTAGGTCGGGTTACCGTAACCACACCTATGTTTTTGTTTAGGCCTAATAAGGTTGTGACAGAGTGATGCAGTTGTCCCCCTTTTACAACTGCTGCTCTGCACTGACGGAGTTGCTAGCCTTGTGTTTGACCTATTTATAGTAGCTCTACGTTTCTTGAACTTCGGTGACAGCAAACCCATCATATGTAGAGAGCTGTTTGTGATATCATAGGGTGTGGGTCTGGCTGCAGTTTTCTCCTTGTATGCGCTTGTAAACGTTCAAGTTCAGCAACAGCAGATTTCTGTAGGGCTATTAATTTAGCCTGAAGTCACTCCTGTTTGTCTGCCTTTGCCTCCAAAGGCGATTTGAGTGTTTCACGCACTTGGTTACATGGTGATGTTCTCTCCAGAGAGGAGCAGGAGAAGCTGAACATGTGGATCGCGCTACTCAACCTGGAGAACCTGTATGGCAGCAAGGAGGACGTCACCAAGACCATGCAGCGTGCGCTTCAGGTCACAGACCCGCACAAGCTCTACAGACGTGTGGCAGCCATGTACTCTGCTTCTGGAAACACAGAGGTGTGTGTGTGTGTGTGTGTGTGTGTGTGTGTGTGTGTGTGTGTGTGTGTGTGTGTGTGTGTGTGTGTGTGTGTGTGTGTGTGTGTTAGATAGGAGGGTGGGGGTGTTGGCAGAGGTGTTGGTGTGTTAGTTAAAGGGTGGGGGTGTTGGCAGAGGTATGTGTGTATGTTGGTGTGTTAGTTAAAGGGTGGGGGTGTTGGCAGAGGTATGTGTGTGTGTTGGTGTGTTAGTTAAAGGGTGGGGGTGTTGGCAGAGGTATGTGTGTATGTTGGTGTGTTAGTTAAAGGGTGGGGGTGTTGGCAGAGGTATGTGTGTGTGTTGGTGTTTTAACTAGGGGTGGGGGTGTTGGCAGAGGTATGTGTGTGTGTTGGTGTGTTAGCTAGGGGTGGATACTATGTGTGTGTGTTGGTGTGTTAGCTAGGGAGTGGGAATGTGAGCAGAGGTATGTGTGTCTGTGTTAGCTAGGGGTGGATACTATGTGTGTGTTGGTGTTTTAGCTAGGGGGTGGGGATGTTGGCAGAGGTATGTGTGTGTGTTGGTGTTTTAACTAGGGGGTGGGGATGTTGGCAGAGGTATGTGTGTGTGTTGGTGTTTTAGCTAGAGGGTGGGGATGTTGGCAGAGGTATGCGTGTGTGTTGGTGTGTTAGCTAGAGGGTGGGAATGTGGGCAGAGGTATGTGTGTTTGTGTTAGCTAGGGGTGGATACCATGTATGTGTTGGTGTTTTAGCTAGGGGGTGGGGATGTTGGCAGAGGTATGCGTGTGTGTTGGTGTGTTAGCTAGAGGGTGGGAATGTGGGCAGAGGTATGTGTGTTTGTGTTAGCTAGGGGTGGATACTATGTGTGTGTTGGTGTTTTAACTAGGGGGTGGGGATGTTGGCAGAGGTATGTGTGTGTGTGTTAGCTAGGGGTGGATACTATGTGTGTGTGTTGGTGTGTTAGCTAGGGAGTGGGAATGTGGGCAGAGGTATGTGTGTTTGTGTTAGCTAAAGTGCTCTATGGAAATAATTATACTCCCTGCCAGTTGAATGAGATCAAGAAGATCAGGAATGACAAGCAGTGAACTTTGCAAGTGTGCAAGGACAAGTAATGTGAAAACAAAACAAATGACCTTTCATTAGACTCATTACATATTTTCTTTGTACATTTGTTGTTGTCAGTGTGTGGAGTTCTTATCCCTGTCACCCTCGTCCCCGTCACCCACCCGCCTGCAAGCTAGCTTTGATTTTATGCTATAGTGGAACCCATTAACATTTTGAGACCTCCAAACATTGGAGAAAATGTGGCCTTCAAAAGGAGGGAGTCTTAAGATAGAGGTAAATCAACTGAGGTTATGAACAGAAAAACTGAGGTGTGAAAAAAAGGGGGAGAGTCTTTTATTGGGGGGTCTTAAAAGGGGGGTTCCACTGTATGACCAATTGTGTGGACTATGCAGGAGGCGGAGACGATCCACCAGACGCTGGTGCGGAAGTTCAAGCAGGACCGCCAGGTGTGGATCGACTTCGGCCTCTTCCTCTTCAAACAGGGCCGACTCGAACCCGCTCGCAAACTGCTGCAGCGAGCGCTACTCAGCCTGGAGCGCAGAGACCGTGAGTGTGCATCATGTTGTTGTTTTATGAATTTTCTGTTGTCAGAATGTACAGTTCTTTTTGGAGAGCAGAGACCGTGAGTGTGCATCATGTTGTTGTTACACCCCCGGTATAGGGGTGTGTATAGGATTCGGTCGATGTGTTTGTTTGTTTGTGTGTTTGTGTTCGCATATAGATCTGAAGAATGAACGGACCGATCGTCACCAAACTTGGTGAACAGGTTCTATACATTCCTGAGACGGTCCTTACAAAAATTGGGACCAGTCAAACACACGGTTAGGGAGTTATTGGTGGATTAAGATTCTACAAGGACTTATAGAGGGACATATTAATGGTCAAAGGGAAATACAGACCTGGGAACCCATACGATTTGGCCGTATTTTGTATGCACGATTGTCTAGAATACGATCAGTACGGTCAGTGGTAAACAAAATACGACGAGAACAATTCCTAGACTACTTTTCTTCACACGCCCATCCCGAAGCCGATCTAGTATTTTGTCACATGATTGCAGTTTTTGTCCGTAAACATTGAAAGAAGCATTTGTTTTAAATGTATTGGTGAACTTAATTAATGGTGCGGCGGACGCCTGTGAAGTATGTTTGAATCATGGATTATCTAATATTGTGTGGCGTACGCTCACTTTCGGAAAATACACCAAGTTTGTTTGAGAATACCCCAAGTGCAAAACAGGAGTTCCCAGGTCTGGAAATAACCTTCTCAGTTGGTGGCAGTGAGAATGGTAAGGACGGGGGTGTTTTTCCTACCTCGGAGAAATTTCTTGTTTTATGTGTTTTCTGTTGTCAGAATGTACAGTTCTTTTTGGAGAGCAGAGACCGTGAGTGTGCATCATGTTGTTGTTTTATGTGTTTTCTGTTGTCAGAATGTACAGTTCTTTTGGGAGAGCAGAGACCGTGAGTGTGCATCATGTTGTTGTTTTATGTGTTTTCTGTTGTCAGAATGTACAGTTCTTTTTGGAGAGCAGAGACCGTGAGTGTGCATCATGTTGTTGTTTTATGTGTTTTCTGTTGTCAGAATGTACAGTTCTTTTTGGAGAGCAGAGACCGTGAGTGTGCATCATGTTGTTGTTTTATGTGTTTTCTGTTGTCAGAATGTACAGTTCTTTTTGGAGAGCAGAGACCGTGAGTGTGCATCATGTTGTTGTTTTATGTGTTTTCTATTGTCAGAATGTAGTTCTTTTTGGAGAGCAGAGACCGTGAGTGTGCATCATGTTGTTGTTTTATGAATTTTCTGTTGTCAGAATGTACAGTTCTTTTTGGAGAGCAGAGACCGTGAGTGTGCATCATGTTGTTGTTTTATGTGTTTTCTGTTGTCAGAATGTACAGTTCTTTTTGGAGAGCAGAGACCGTGAGTGTGCATCATGTTGTTGTTTTATGTGTTTTCTGTTGTCAGAATGTAGTTTTTTTGGAGAGCAGAGACCGTGAGTGTGCATCATGTTGTTGTTTTATGAATTTTCTGTTGTCAGAATGTACAGTTCTTTTTGGAGAGCAGAGACCGTGAGTGTACATCATGGTGCATCATGTTGTTGTTTTATGTGTTTTCTGTTGTCAGAATGTACAGTTCTTTTTGGAGAGCAGAGACCGTGAGTGTGCATCATGTTGTTGTTTTATGAATTTTCTGTTGTCAGAATGTACAGTTCTTCTTCTTCTCGTTCGCTCCTTCTAGACATTCACTCCTGCGGCACACACGAATGCCGCCGTCTTCTTTAGGGCCGCCAGGTTGCCAAACAGTTGTTCTGATAGTTTCATAACTTGTGATTATGCGTGATACCTTTGATGGTTTGGGGCTGTGCGTTGTTAAAGGCATAGGCCTTGCTATGTAAACGATTCAGCTCAGCATCTCGGATCTGACCAGGCTTTTACATGAGATAAGGCCATCTCGCCACTTGGACACAGATCTAAAATCAACACTACTGTGGCTTTACGCAAGGGTTTACATTGCAATAAAATAAACATCGATTTTAAAGTTTCCTTACCTTATACCAAAGTCATAAAAATTTGAAGGCACAAAGTGATTCCCTGCTGTTCAAATGTTATGATCATTTTAAAATTGCATTGAAGTGGGACATGAACTAAAATCACATTATGACAGTTTAAAGGTCTCACCTCTAGCATCGATTTGATGAGAAAAACAAGTTGTCAAGTTGAGATGAAAACTTCTCACCTGTCATTTACTCCATTAGAAAATAATGTGAAGTCAAATTGATAGTATAAAGGTCACCTCTGGCATTTATTATTTTGTAGAAAATCAGATGAAGTAAGTTAAAAGTCTCACACTTGGCATTTATTTTCTTGGAAATGAACTGAAGTCAAGATGGTAAAGTGTGAAGTTGTTTCCTACAGACGTGGCGACCATCACACAGTTTGCCAGCCTGGAGTGTAAGCATGGAGAGTCGGAGCGCGGGTTCACCATGCTGGAGAAAACCATCTCCGAGTTTCCCAAGCGCTCTGACGTCATGTCAGTCTACATCGACATGGTGGTGAGAGCTGGCGATATGGACAGGGCCAGGTATGTTGTTTGTGCCTGTGTGTGTTAATTTATTTGTTTATGTTGAGGTTTACAGGTGTTAGAGAATACTGGGCTCACGTTGATGTTTAGAGGTGTCAATCAATCAATATCAATCAATATGAGGCTTATATCGCGCGTATTCCGTGGGTACAGTTCTAAGCGCAGGGATTTGTTTTTTTATTTTAATTTTTATTTTATGCAATTTATATTGCGCACATATTCAAGGCGCAGGGATTGTGCAAGGTGTCAGAGAGAATACTGGGCTCACTGTGTATCTGTTTGTGTGTGTGCTTGTTGTTGTATGTTTGTGTGTTGGTTTATGTTTGTGTGTGTTGGTGATTGCCTGTGTTTGTGCGCGTAACCGTTTGTTGAGTTCATTAAGAAAAGATCACAGAATGTGTTACATGTAGTATAACAATTATCACTACATGTATGTATGCGTGTGTCTGTCAGTGCCTGTGCCTTTGATCAGCAGTGTGTTTCACTCCACTACAAGATCATTGTCAGTGCCCTTTCTTTTTACTTGGTAGTGTGTACAAGCCAGCAGTACAACTAAAAGAGCAAACACAGAAGGGTCATTTCTTGAACCTCTTTTTTTTTGCAGGGAGCTGTTTGAGCGTGCACTGACATTGAAGAACACCAAGTTTTTCTACAAGAAGTACCTGCAGTTTGAAGAGAAACACGGCACCGAGGACACGCTGGCAAGGCTACGATCCAGGATAGAGGAAGAGTGCTAACTGAAGAATTCATTCATGTGATTGTGCAAGATGTTGAACTGCATGTGGACTTCTGAGGTGTGCAAGATGTTGAACTGCATGTGGACTTCCGAGATAAACACATCAAGAGCTTGGAGCCCTATATGTTGAATAGTTTTTTGGGTGAATTTCTTGATGAAAAGTGTAATATTTCATGTTAAACTCTGTGCTTCTTGTTGTAACCATTGTCTGTGTCAAGAAGTTGAATCGTTATAATTGAGTGGAACCTGTCAATAACGACCACACAAGGGATTGACCAAAAGTGGTCGGTATAGACAGGTGGTCGCTGTGAAAAGGTGAATTATGTTGGAAAGATATCGCCGGGGATCCCTTGAGGTGGTCGTCAGGACAGGTTCGACTGTATACTCATGATTTTGAAATTGCAATTGTTTGATGAAAAACGAAATTTTTAGTGTGGACATTGTTTTGTTAGATGGGAAGTGGGCTGAGAGAGAGAGAGAGAGAGCTAGAGAGAGAGAGCTAGAGAAAGAGAGCTAGAGAGAGAGAGCTAGAGAGAGAGAGAGAGTTAGAGAGAGAGCTAGAGAGAGAGCTAGAGAGCGAGCTAGAGAGAGAGAGAGAGCTAGAGAGAGAGAGAGCTAGAGAGAGAGAGAGCTAGAGAGAGAGCTAGAGAGAGAGAGCTAGAGAGAGAGAGTGCGAGAGCTAGAGAGAGAGCGAGAGAGAGAGAGCGAGAGAGAGATGTGAATCACTGAATGGTTAAGCATGGTCAATTCATAAGCATGTACAACTCCTAAGCACCTTGTCCAAGTACAGTGACCAGCAGACGTAAAGTGTACAAACATTAATAGTGACATCAGGCACAGTCAAAGATGCTTGGAACTCTTGAGCTTTTTCTTTAAAATAAAATTGAAGCAAAATCATTTGTGAGTTATTTTGATTGTTTTCATGGCTTAGTATTTGTGGTCACATATGATCGAGGAGCATAGATTGACGATAGAAAACGGTAAGCTGAAAACACACACACAATCAATCAATAACAGCAAATCAGCTTGTCATGATTTTATGAAAAGTCGAAACGTTATTGCAAACAAATCATTTCGCAACAATGACCAAATAAAGAAGTATCTTCCTGCAGGTTTTGTTGTCATAAAATTTTGCCCATACCATCGATATGTAAACTTGACATGTACTTGAAAGTAGGTAAGTAATTATAAAGAACACTTACATCAAAAAACTGTTTTTTAAAAAAATGATAGTAAAATTGTTACATCGAATATAAATGTAAAACTAATCAACAATGGTACATGTATCAACAAAAATCTCATATATACATATATATAAGAGTACACAATGAGAAACAATTAGTTTGTGTATTGCTGTAGTCAACAGCTTGTTCTAGACGCACTGATACTATCAATTTCAGTGCATCTCCAACTACAAATACAAATTATAGCAAATCCTGACATTTGCACATTAAGTTCATTCAGCTGAGCAGCAGACATCTTCATTCTTCCTCCGCATACATGTTCATTTCACATGTTTTGAGACTGTTTAACATGGTACACACAATCAAAATGAATGTATAATTCAACTTGTTGACATTCCTCAGCAGAAAGTCTAAAAATCAACACAGGCGAGGCAGGACAGAATGCATACATTGTGTTTCCGAAAATGCAGCAGCCAGAGCGATCGTAAGGAGTCCTTCAATTTCAGTTTCATAACTCGGGCTCCTGTACTTCTATTGCATGCATGGTTTCCACGAATGAAATGGATTTTTTTCGTACAATTACTTGTTTCTGCCTCACCTTGGATTGACTAGATGACCAATCAGCATGTCTTTCAAGCGGACAAGCTTTAGAAAAAAAGCTGTAATTCCTCCCAGACTTTGTACATCCCTGGCATTGTTCTAACCACGTGAATTAACAATTGTTCATCAGCTGTACAGACTGTACAATATTTTACTTTGATATCAAAGCAGTTGCGTAATAAGTGTACATACATTGCCATTACACAGGCACTTGATATTTGACCCGAAATTGCAGCACCAAACAAAATAAGTTGGGTGTAAAACAAAACCTCAACTCACTCAGCACATAATTTGACATACATGGAGACATCCACCTACAGCATCCCAATGAAGCCAGATGATTGGTAAGTTCCCCAACATGATAAACATAATTTAAGTTAGTCTACCATCATCACATGGCCGTTTCATAACTGAAGCATCAAAAGCACCAAAAAAGTTCAACATGTATAGCGTTCAAAAATGACAAGAATTGTTTGCGAGATTATTTCCCTTCTTTTGTATTAATCTTCATAGTTCTTGTACAACTGTGTGAGTGTGAGAAAGCAAGTATGCACATTTGATTAACAGGCGTCAAAAGATCAACATTTTACAACTCCTGTTTTAGCATCTCATAAACTCCTCGCACACTTTCAATTTTACATTAAATCCTATGCTCAGCTGCACAACCCACATAGGATGAAGCCGTACCTGTCTTCTCTGACTGAGGCAACTTTTCTCATTGAGAACGCTTTGTGCACAGCTAATTCAACACAGCTGCCTTTGCCTGTTTTGTCACTCATTGTTGGGATGAACAAGCCACTCAGAAAGTTCTACCATAACCTAACGCTCTAAACCAAAACCTACAGTACTTAACGACAAGAGAACTCTGAGAAGTCTCAGATCTCCGTGCCTAGACCATGGTGTTCACTGCCACAGATGCATCCAGACAGTGTTATGTATTCCACAAATATCTGTCCACTGTTTATCTGCTTCTTAATGCTGACACTGACAGTGGCTACTGAAGCTCACATGTCTAGAGATATGACAAAAGCCTTCTCAATTTTACATGATTCATGATTTCAAAGCACATCTTGCATGGAATTAACAAACAAATTTTAAACCCGTTCTTCTCTTTGTGTAATGAAACAGATCAAGTCTCTCCCCTCCCCTCCCCCTCCCCCCCCCCCCCCCCCCCAACTTTATTCTGACATGTTACGCAGACAAACCAATGTTAGTAATGTACGAAGACACCATAAGAATTACAGCACATAGCATGATTGATCATTCCTATAACTTCATCAGCAAATGAAATTTTGTTACATATTGCTATACTAACTAACAAAACCAACAACAAGTCGCGTAAGGCGAAATTATCACATTTAGTCAAGCTGTGGAACGCACTGCATTTTTTCACAATGACCGTAGTTCGACGCTTGTGCATAACGGAGTGAAACTGACGAGCCTGTTCAGCGCAGTATAGTGGTTTCGCTGTGCTGCATAGCACGCTTTTCTGTACCTCTCTTCGTTTTAACTTTCTGAGCGTGTTTTTAATCCGAACATATATCTATATGTTTTTGGAATCAGGAACCGACAAGGAATAAGATGAAATTGTTTTTAAATCGATTTCGGAAATTTAATTTTGATCATAATTTTTATATTTTTAATTTTCAGAGCTTGTTTTTAATCCAAATATAACATATTTATATGTTTTTGGAATCAGGAAATGATGTAGAATAAGATGAATGTAGTTTTGGATCGTTTTATATAAAAAAAAAATTATTACAATTTTTAGATGTTTAATGACCAAAGTCATCAATTAATTTTTAAGCCACCAAGCTGAAATGCAATACAGAAATCCGGCCTTCGTCGAAGATTGCTTTACACAAATTTCAATCAATTTGATTGAAAAATGAGGGTGTGACAGTGCCGCCTCAACTTTTACAAAAAGCCGGATATGACGTCATCAAAAGTATTTATCGAAAAAAGAAAAAAACGTCCGGGGATATCATTCCCAGGAACTCTCATGTCAAATTTCATTACGATCGGTCCAGTAGTTTGGTCTGAATCGCTCTACACACACACACACACGCACAGACAGACACACACACACACACAAGTTCTAAAACTATTCAGAAACAAAACAAGTTCTTGTAAATGTTTATGAAAACAACTTGCTCAAACAAGTTTATAACTATTATTACATGTACTTGGAACTGCATGGCCATCTGCTACTGACCAGCTGCTAGTAGTGCTACCAACTCTGCTTATAAGGGCATGTTACAGTGGCTGCTTTAATGTTTATCCCCCCTGTCTAAACTCTTGAAAATGGAAAAAAAACAAATGCAGAGAAAATATGTTTCCGAGAGTCAGTTAGCAGCTTCTTCTGCGTTCGTGGGCTGAAACTCCCACGTACACTCGTGTTTTTGCACGAGTGGAATTTTACGTGCATGACCGTTTTTTACCCCGCCATTAAGGCAGCCATACGCCGCTTTCGGAGGAAGCATGCTGGGTATTTTCGTGTTTCTATAACCCACCGAACTCTAACATGGATTACAGGATCTTTTCTGTGCGCACTTGGTCTTGTGCTTGCGTGTACACACGAAGGGGGTTAAGTCACTAGCAGGTCTGCACATAAGTTGACCTGGGAGATCGGAAAAATCTCCACACAACCCACCAGGCGGCCGCGGCCGGGATTCGAACTCTCAACCTTCTGATTAAGAGGCTGACGTCTTACCACCCCGCCACAGCGCCCGTCAGTTAGCAGCAAAATATTACCTGTGGTAATTGGCATACCCCTTATAGTTATACAAAATGAAAAAAAAGGAAAAATGATATTAAAAAAACAAGTCGCGTAAGGCGAAATTACTACATTTAGTCAAGCTGTGGAACTCACAGAATGAAACTGAACGCACTGCATTTTTTCACAATGACCGTAGTCCGCCGCTTGTGCATAACAGAGTGAAACTGACGAGCCTGTTCAGCGTGGTAGTGGTTTCGCTGTGCTGCATAGCACGCTTTTCTGTACCTCTCTTCGCTTTAACTTTCTGAGCGTGTTTTTAATCCAAACATATCATATCTATATGTCTCGACATGTATTTCTCTCTCTCTCTCAACTGTATACAGAGATAAGAACATGTTCCGACTCGGCGTAATGATTCCAAAAGGACTACTTTTTAGCGGTCAAGTTCAGTCGTCCGCATACTCGAAAGTGAAAAAAAAGATGAAACGTTTTGCTACAGTATCGGAGGATGAATTGTCGAAGAAGAAAAAGAATCTCGTGCCAACCACTACGCAGAAGACCATCCGAGTTGTCCAGAAGAAGTTCTGAAACACGTCACGTTCCAAATCAAAAGACGACATTCTATTCTCTTACGTCACTATTCTTGGTTTACGGTACCATTCGGCGGCTTTGCTACGAGTATGCCATAGTCTTAGTTGGCCGAGACCTTGAGGTGGAATGCGAGTGATTAGGTTTGTTGATTTTGCTCGGAGAAGTGGTCCGTGTTCTAGCAAGTTTCTTTCTTCTTTGAAAACAAACCCCTAAGACCAGTGAATGTCGAGATATATATACATGTTAATTGGATCTGTGATCCAAACATGGCTTTTGGTCAATCTCGATGGCAGTTTATTCCACTCGCCCTTGTGGAATAAACTTCCATCTCGATTGACCAAAAGCCATGTTTGGATCACAGATCCAATTAACGTATAATGTTTTTGGAATCAGGAACCGACAAGGAATAAGATGAAATTGTTTCTAAATCGATTTCGGAAATTTAATTTTGATCATAATTTTTATATTTTTAATTTTCAGAGCTTGTTTTTAATCCAAATATAACATATTTATATGTTTTTGGAATCAGGAAATGATGTAAGAATAAGATGAACGTAAATTTGGATCATTTTATATTAAAAAAACAATTATTACAATTTTCAGATTTTTAATGACCAAAGTCATTAATTAATTTTTAAGCCACCAAGCTGAAATGCAATACTGAAATCCGGCCTGCGTCGAAGATTGCTTTACAAAAATTTCAATCAATTTGATTGAAAAATGAGGGTGTGACAGTGCCGCCTCAACTTTTACAAAAAGCCGGATATGACATCATCAAAAGTATTTATCGAAAAAAAGAAAAAAACGTCCGGGGATATCATTCCCAGGAACTCTGTCAAATTTCATAAAGATCGGTCCAGTAGTTTGGTCTGAATCGCTCTACACATACACACGCACAGACACACACAGACACCACGACCCTCGTCTCGATTCCCCCTCTATGTTAAAACATTTAGTCAAAACTTGACTAAATGTAAAAATGAGGATAATGAAGCATGTGTCGCTGTACAATCTAAAACCGATATCATTCATACACCGCTAATGCTGTGTACTGTACCGTACTTTCCGGGTCATAAGGCGCGACTTTTTTCCTCGAGTTCGACCCCTGCGTCTTGTATAACGAAGGTCTAATCCGTGTATGAAATACGAAAAAAATCAAAGAGACCGCCTGAGTACCAGTCAAACAACTTGTGATAATGCATGTTTCAGCTACTAGGTACTGCCCTGGCCAAGTTTCCTCAGCTCTCAAGCCACCCAGCTATCACAATGCCTGCCTTTGATCTGGCCGCACACACAGAGCACACATAATTATTTCCACTCTGTTAAACTCGGTCACTGACCGGTCACTGACCCGGTGCAGGAAGTATTTCCTCTCTCAGATATGACAGGGGAACCACCTCTCATGGCAAAAACTGGGTCATTGACCCCTGGGAAGAAGGTCGTGTCTATAAACAAGGCCACCCAGCTATCACAATGTCTTTGATCTCGCCGCACACAGAGTTCGACTCTGTTAAACTCGGTCACTGACCGGTCACTGACCCCGAAGCAGGAAGTGTTTCCTCTCTCAGATATGACAGGAACCACCTCTCATGGCAAAAACTGGGTCACTGACCCCTGGGAAGAAGGTCGTGTCTATAAACAATGGACCTGGCTTTGATCTCGCCGGTTAAAAACCGGTATACTTTTTCAATTTTGGTGCGCCCTATCGGCCCCCTGCGTCCAATGGGTGACTGGATTACAATTTTTTTTAAAAAGAAGGGGGTGCGTCTTAGATAACGAAGCGCCTTGTCACCCGGAAAGTACGGTACTTCAGTGTAAACATTGACACACTCACACACACATTCTTACAGAAACCCCTCACCACCGCCCTTTCTAAACCAATCCAAGCAGCAACAGTTACAAGCAATGTTACATTATAATGTTGGCACCGCCTGCAGCCTGCTGCTCTTCACGTATTTCCCGCTTCCACCGGTAGAAAGTGCGCAGGGACACTTTGGGGAAGCGGTTGAGAAACTCCTGCACGTCAACGTCCGGGTTCTGCTCCACAAACATGTACTCCACGCGCTGCAGTTTGCGCTGTCGCTGTGAGCTGTAAACCAGCCCCTCCATCCCCCTCTCCTCCCCGCCCCCATCCTCGTCTTTTGCCGAACCAGAACCAGCGTCAGACGTTGCGACGACCGAGTCCTCCAGGTGTGAAGCACCCACCACGCTGTCAGAGACGGCAGCGTGAGCGAGAGATGCGTACAACTGAGAGTCGTGGTGAAGGCTACCACTGGTGGCCGAATGACTTGGGGCTGTGGACGATTTGGGCGTGCTGTGTCTGGCTGTGTTGGAATAGCTGGAGTTGAGAGTGTCGGCCACACTGGCTGCTGATGTGGTGTGAGGGTACAGCAGAGCAGAGGCTGGAGTGAGGGTCAGGGCTACAGCCTGTTTGGGCTGAGGGAGGCGGTGCTGTACCATGGCACTCAGGCGGCCCAGGTTGGACACCGTTTCTGTAAACGAGGGCAGGGGGGTGTTGGGTGAGGATTCCAGCTTCACTCGCACCCTGGCCGTACCTGACGCGTGAAAGTCTTCCGCAGTCAGCCCCTCCTCTGCCAATTTGGCGGGACTTGGCTGCAGGCGCGGCGAGTGAGAAGCAGACGGCACAGTCTGGTACACAGAGGGCAGAGGAGACTTGCCGCGCCTGGACTGAAGACTGTAGTGTAAAGAGGAGCCTTCATCATGTTTGGCGCCAGACCCTGCGTACAGCGACGCAGTCTGAGGATAGAACGACTGAGAAGAGTGAGAGCTGGCAGTGAAGGCAGACGACTGTGTGGGAAGGGCAGAGGCCGCAGATTCCCCTCCTGATGTCTGTGGGAACAGAAAGTTTTCCCCTGACGATTGCCCGCTCAGCACCTTGGCCTTCCAGATGAGGAAGATATCCTCCTTGACGTCTGGGAAAAGGCTGTGGAAATCGTCAAAGTTTGTAGTGGGGATGCTGCGGATGTACTCCAGCTTCATGTCCACGCCTTTTTTCCACTGCTGGAACACGTCCACTGTCACCGATGGGAACTGCGGTGTCAGCGCCTCAAACTGCATGTCAGGGTGGCGCTGGTAGTGGTCGTACGCCGCACACAGCACCTCCAGCTGGCTGGCGTGGGGGTGGGGGTTCTTCCACCCTTCACTCTCCCCTGACCCTCTTCCTGCTTGTGACGTCAGCTGGCTTTGTGGTGGTGTGGGCTGGCTTTGTGTTGGTGTGGGCTGGGAAGTGGGGTGCAGCAAGCTGTCATAGCCGTCGTAAGATGAGCTTGTATTGTGAGGGTTCTCTGCTCGCGTTTCCCACTCCCTCCAGACTTGGAACACAGATTCCGGTACGTCCCGTGCTGAACGCGAAAACGTTGCGTAGTCCATGTGAGGGTCTGCTCGAATGGCTGCTCGCCAGTCCCTGATGTGCGCCCTCCAGCGATAGAAGGTGCGCTGAGACACCGTGCCGAAACGACGCGCAAACTCAGCATAGTCCATGGCTGGATTCAACATGACGTGGATGAATTCGTCCCGAGTCTGGCGCCGGCTTTTGGCAGAGGAGCTTTCCTCATCCTCTCCCAGTGACAGAACACTAACATGTGGCTCTGCTGCCTCTGACAGGGACGAGCTGGAGGACACAGCAGGCACAGTCTCTCTGGTCACAGCATCCTGACCAGTCTCTCGTGTACCAGCATCCTGACCAGTTCTCAACAAACTGTCAGACAGTGAGTGAGACCCACCCTCCTCCACATCACCCACCAGACTGGATGCTGATAGGCCCTCGTACGGTTGGCTAGTTGCTTCTGTTTTCACCTTGCTGACGTTCTGTTGTGCGAATTTCTCCAGGTTGAGCAGGTGCTGCCACATAAGGAAAGCCTCTCTGGAAACCGCCGGCAGGACCGAGGCGATGTCTTCGTACCGCACATCGGAGCGGTCGCGCATATAGTCCATGATCTGTCTAACTTCTTGTTTCCAGCGGTAGAAGGTGCGCTCAGAGACGTGAGGGTAGGTGCGGCTGATCTCGGCGTAGTCCAGGTTTGGGTTCATGTGCACCAACCACTGCTCTGGTCGACACTGACCGCTCACGTCCCTCAGCTCTGCAGCTCTCTCTGCACACAGCGAATGCAATGCAACGTAAGGTCAAGTGGGGAAAGACAAAGAAAGGTAAGGTGTTAGTATCATCCTTAAAACATCAACCTTCACAGACAGCTTTTCATTATTTACATAATCCTTAAAACATCAACCTTCACAGACAGCTTTTCATTATTTATATAATCCTTAAAACATCAACCTTCACAGACAGCTTTTCATTATTTACATAATCCTTAAAACATCAACCTTCACAGACACTTGGGTGAAAGAAAGGGCTTAGAGTTAGAACAATATTTTCAAATTTCACAGCTTTTCATTATTTACATTAGTTAAGGTGTTTGCATAATCCTTAAAACATCAACCTTCACAGACACTTCAACTAAAGACAGGGCTTAGAAAAATACTTTCAACTTCAACAGCTTTTCATTACTTACATAAGCACAGCAGAACCAAACAAAACCCTTGCTAAAACCTGACATTTATTTCAGCATTCACAATCACAAGTGATAATCATGCAAAAGATTTTCATCGTTAATGATACAGGGTTTCATTTACTAGTGCACCCTGTGCCATTGGCGCATTAAATCTGAAAATGTCCCATCACAATTCCCTTCACTGCGCCACCAAATGTACACTTTACATCGGATTACACACACACACACTTTCACATACACAGAGATAACACGATATAGCGTCTAATTCTCAGATGGCACCATATTGCACCGTTTTGCATTGGCCAAAACGCGTACAGGCCTCTTTGGCGCTTCTTGCCTTCGACTATGTCCCATCGGAATTTGGTTGAGGGGGACAAATGTCCCATTGCCTTTTTCTCCCAGACTAAACCCTATAGATAAACAACATACCTGCAGTAGGTAGGTGTGACTGGCTGGAACTGGGGGTAGGCGCTGCAGTATCTGTAGCAGAAGCACTGGACTCCTCCCCAATCCCATCAAGAACAGCCCCACCTCTCTCCTTCTGGTCCTTGGCCTCCTCCCTCACCAGAGCCTGCCACGCGTCAAACACGTCCTCCGTAACCTCAGGAACTAGCTTCTGGAACTCCGGCAGCGTGAGCGAGGGGTTGGTACGCAGCATGTCAATGGCGTCACGGATCTGTCGCCGCCAGCGGTAGAAAGTCCTAACGGAGATGTTGGTGTAGTACCTGCTGAAGGTGCCAAAGTCCACGTTAGGATAGCGCTGCACGAAGTGGAACTCCTCCCTGTTCAGCTTAAACTGTTTCCGTGACGACATGCTGGCTGGGGAGTCATGGTGAGCGTAGTCCTTTCCTCTGTCCTCTTTGGAGACTCTTTCCCCCTCCCCGTCCCTGTACTTCTCCAACAGAAAGTTTGGTGTTTCGTTGCCGGCACTTCCTGCGTCTGTGGTCAGGTCCTGCGAGTGTCGGTCGCTCTGTGCCGGGCTGGGAGACGGAGACAGCTGATGGTGCGAGGTGGCCAGGTCATCGTCTGCCTCGTTCCCAGCCACCATCAAGCGAGCGTGGCCGTGCTTGACCCGGTCTCGCCAGCTGGACAGGATCTCGTCAGGCACGTTGGGGAAGGACAGAGCGAACTGGTCCACCGTGCAATTGGGTTCTCTCTCCAAAAGGGCCAGGGCCGAGGACACCTGCACAAAACAACAGCACAAAGGGTGAACACCATACTATACATCAAAACTTAAAATGCACAAAAAAGATCTTCAGAAAAGACTTAAAAATCACACAAAGGTATCTGACATGAATAACATCTTACATGGCAATTCGTAAAGTCTTCTCAGCAAACTTTAGACTATGGTTTGCCTTTGTTCTCTCTCACATTAATCATTAAGCTTAGATGGAAGAAATAACATGAAACACAGTCATTTGGCAAAGCTGGTCCTGACAGACAGGTGGTCGTCATGGTAAGGTGATTGATATAGGAAAGAGTCTCGTTGGGGTTACTTTGGGGTGGTCGTCATGGTAAGGTGATTGATATAGGAAAGAGTCTCGTTGGGGTTACTTTGGGGTGGTCGTCATGGTATAGTGATTGATATAGGAACGAGTCTCGTTGGGGTTACTTTGGGGTGGTCGTCATGGTAAAGTGATTGATATAGGAAAGAGTCTCGTTGGGGTTACTTTGGGGTGGTCGTCATGGGCAGGTGATTGATATAGGAAAGAGTCTCGTTGGGGTTACTTTGGGGTGGTCGTCATGGTAAAGTGATTGACATAGGAAAGAGTCTCGTTGGGGTTACTTTGGGGTGGTCGTCATGGTAAAGTGATTGATATAGGAAAGAGTCTCGTTGGGGTTACTTTGGGGTGGTCGTCATGGTAAGGTGATTGATATAGGAAAGAGTCTCGTTGGGGTTACTTTGGGGTGGTCGTCATGGTAAAGTGATTGATATAGGAAAGAGTCTCGTTGGGGTTACTTTGGGGTAGTCGTCATGGTAAGGTGATTGATATAGGAAAGAGTCTCGTTGGGGTTACTTTGGGGTGGTCGTCATGGGCAGGTGATCCTTTTTTATCAAGAAGCGGTCGCCAGGGCAGGTTTGACTATTTGAAACAACTTCACCAAATCAAGTCTCCTAGACTTACCTTGCGCCTCCAGCGGCCGTATCGCTGTGCAGAAACGCCAGGGAAGAGATGGGTTAGGGCCAGGTAGGGGGTGTCGGGATTCATCAGATAGTAGTAGTGCTCCGGCTTCAGGCTCTGTCTCCTCCCCCGGTGCCCCACCACCCCCTCCCCTCCCTCGCTCGTGTGGGGGCTGGGGCTGTCAGGCTCGGCACCTTTGTCGCCTCGGCTCTGTGATTCTGTGTCTTTGGATTTGGACGACTCACTGGACGACTTTCGCCTGACTCTGTCTCGATCGCTTTGTTTGTTCGTAGACGGCTGGTCCCTGGGGACTGAATCGTGATCATGCTCTCGTTCCTGACTGGAGCCGTCTCTGAGGGAGGGGAGCGAGGAGGGGAGCGAGGAGGGGAGAGGGGGACTGGACATGATGCTAAGCGGTGACCAGAACGGCATGGCCATCTGACCGAGCAATGGGGCGTAACTGGCGTACCAGGCCGCTAAATCCGCTCCCACCCCCTTGCTGCCGGCTAGGAGGCTGACAGGGGGGAGGGTGGGGGTGGAGGAGGTGAGGGGGGAGGGGGCGGGGACGAGGCTGGGGCAGGTGGATATGAGGGGAGTGGAGGTGTTGATGAGCGTTAAGTGAGCTTTCCACAGTGAGAATACGTCCTGCGTCACAGACGCCTGCTTCCGGAACTCTTGGTACGTCAGCTGCAGGTAAAAGAAAACATGAATCATAAACACATACATGTATACAACTGCTGAGTCTACCAGGAGTCAAAGCACTTTAGTCAAACTGAAAGTGAAATAAATAATGACAATGTGTCTTCCTCTATTCTGAACAGATTCAGTATAAACTTTAAGCAAAACATGTAAAACCTTCCCACCCTCACCCTACAAGCAGTTCTTCTTCAGCGTTCGATGGACACCCTAGACGGACGCAGTGGTGTGGTGGTTAGACGTCGGCCTCCTAATCGGGAGGTCGTGAGTTCGAATCCCGGTCGCTGCTGCCTGGTGGGTCAAGAATGGAGATTTTTCCGATCTCCCAGGTCAACTTATGTGCAGACCAGCCAGTGTCTTAACCCCCTTTGTGTGTACACACAAGCACAAGACCAAGTGCGCATGGAAAAGATCCTGTAATCCATGTCAGAGTTTGGTGGGTTATGGAAACACGAAAATACCCAGCATGCCTACTCAACGAAAGCGGAGTGAAGCTGACTATGCTCTCAGAGTATAGTTTGGGGAACCCAAATCTGAAATGGGCAAACGAGCTCACACGTAACCCTGGGATGTTGCCACAAATTCATACCTATAGGACAAATGTCCTGAGCTCTTTGGCATCAATAGGATATTTGACTGCTTTCAGACATTTTAATAGGACATTATAATTTTGTGCAAAACACAAAATCATGATCACACACACATATCTATATGCACCAACATTGTGTGCGTATATTGTTTTATCACTTTTGTTTCAAACAGAACACACACAAAAAAGAAACAAACAAACTAAAAAGCAACCAAAAACTTCAGCACTCTTACTTTGATTGGCACACAAACTGCATGATTTCCTGATAGAGCTTTTTCTTGACATATTCGACAAAACAAAAGTTGTACCTATATAGATGGTCTCTTTGCTGTCAAATTCTAACCGACTAGTACTAAACAGGGTCAACATGAATAGTTAACCTTATTAAAAGACTGTCTGTGCGAATGTCCTGTTGTACCGACACGTACATCTTCAAGTCACGAAACTTTACTTTCCATGATTGTGGAGGTTTCAGCGGCGACACTATCATTGGCGCTGTCATTTTCTGGAATTATGCTATTGCTAGCCGTGTTTTCCCATGTTCTTCTTGGCCCTAATGTAGCACACGATGCCGTTGAAACGCCAAACGTGTTCAGCTTTTTTGTTTGTTTGGCAGGCTTTAGCTTTTTTCAATGCCGTGCGCTTCAACTCTAACCGAAAGCAAATTAAAGCATACGCGAGCCTTGGTCAGTTGAAGTTGTCTCCCGTACTCCTAACTTTAGCGTGCTGTCAGAAGACGGATGTACGCAAACAGCTCATACCGCAAACGGTTCGGAAAACGCAAGATCTGCACTGCACAACTTCAGTGCACCTGTACGCGAGAGCGCTCGGTCACTTTTTGAAGGTTTTTATTATGAAAGGAAAATTATCAAATAACGCGCTGTCCGAAGGAATGGAGTTCTTATCGGACAATGACCGCGCTCAGTTAAAAACGATAAGACATCTGACCGCTATGCGGCTAAGTGAATAGGACATTTGAGCCTTTTAATCGGTCTATGTCCGATGTCCGACGCCCAACGACATCCCTGGTAACCAGAAAATTCTGGAACGCTGAAGAAAAAAAAGAAGATGGACACCCTACAAGCAGAGAACATTGATCAGAGTACATTGTCATAAAGTCATCACAGCTTCACACACACTGCGAACACGCAAGATGTTGATACTCTTTCTATTCTTAATTTTTGTTTTGTTTAGTTTACTGACCTTGGGGTTTGCCTGGAGTTTGAGGAAGTCAGCAAAGATCTGCTTTTTCCACATGTAAAACAACTGTTGAGGCACTTCGGGAAATACCTGCGAATCACAGAATGCAACTCTTAGTCTTAAACACAAACAACTTCAAAAACTCACACCACCTATTCAACATCAAACTTAGAAAGTTCTTCGCCAAAACTGTATTTCAAATGAAAAGAAAGCACAAAACAGCCTTATCAAGCAAACTTTAAACCCACCATTTTTGTCAAACTAGTGACTAATAGTACTAAGTAGTACAACCAGAGAAAATAAAAAATAGATATGAATTTTTTTTTAAACATAGGGCTACTGGAAGAGAACCACTTTATTTTCAGCCAAGCGACATAGGTAAAGAAGTATTGGTTACTTCTCTTAACAACCGTGAAACACACACAACACATCATGTAAACAAAGTCTCACCTGTGCAAACTGTTCAGCGTCCAGACTGAGATTTTTCTGCAGGAAGATGTATTGTGAGATGTAGTCCTCATGGTGACCACTCCCCCCTCCCTCCCCCTCCTTGTGGCTCGCAGACCCCTCCCCCTCCCTGCTGGTCGCTTTTGCCACACTGCTGGCCAGGCTTTTCATCTCGCTCAGCGACATGCTCGGTTTGCCAGTGTCGCCAAGGAAACGGTGTCCCTTGGTCATGAGGCCCTTCCAGTGGTCGAACACCTGATCTTTGACTTGAGGGAAGTACTGGGAGAACTGGGCGTAGGTGATGCCGGGCTGCTGCTCCACGCAGATGAACTGGTCCTTGATTCGTCGCTTCCAGCGGTAGAACGTGCGCTGCTGCATGTTGGGGAAGAGACGCGACATCTCGGCAAAGTCCATGAAGGGGTCCATCTCCAGGAACTGGTACTCCTCTTTCTGTGTCATGTCTTTCCGCGGCCACGGGATGCTGCCACGCCCACCCTCACCGTCTCGATCGTCCAGGTCCGACAGCTTTCGCTTTCGAGCTCTCGTCGAATCATCGCTGTCAGCTGCCAAAAGCTGTGCGTGAGATGCATGAAGCGCAGACAGGTCAGCGTTGACTTGTTGTTGCTGCTGCAGGATGCGGTCTGTATAGTGCTGCAGCAGCTGCATGGAGGACGCTGCGTACGGCAGCTGAGGCAGTTCGTGGCTCCCCATTTGAGAGTCGTCCGCTGTAGTCGTAGGGGGTGAGGCCGAGGGGGAGAAGTCATCCTGAAACAAACATTCAGCCACTTTACAACATTGCCTAACAGTGACAAAGTCATACACTTCATGCTGAGGATATCTTGCATTCTACAGATTTTACGATGTCAATAATCACAAACATCTTGCTACTCACACAGTCACAGTCTTAGAAAAAAAGGTCAACCTTGAGCTTTGATTCTGGTGGTTCACAAAATCTTTGATGATCACAATGATTTTAATGATGATGACAATGATGAGTATCAGTGCTATTCATAGTCACAAATTTGCATTTAAAGGCACAGTAAGCCTCCCGTAAACCATCACAGATACTGTCAGGCTTTTACACACAGTACAAACACCCTTCCATTTGAACGCTCACCAAACGGGAACATCCTAGGTGCCCTACGTAAAGAGCGAGCAATTTTCAAAGAATTTATTTTTGCGTGGTTTATCTTACCCCTGAGCCATCGTGAACCTGTGTGATCCAGTTTCCCTTTTTCACAATGCAGTCGTCAGTTTGTAATTTGACTGCGGCTCGCTGTGAGCTTATCCGCAATAGCACGTAATTATGTACCTCGGACTTTTCACGAAACAAACAAATGTGGTTCATAAGAACTCGAGCGATGGCTTTTGACTGCCTATAAACCGTCGTCTGCTACAAAAACCACGACCTTGCGTAACCCTGCTTCCGGGCTTTTCTTTTTTCAAACTTTCAAAACTTCGAATTTTACTGATCTTGTCTTGATGAAAAAATAATTCTTTTATGATTAAAGAATGTTTGTGTAACAAGCTGTCAATTTATTATTTAGATTTGAAAAGTTAGGTCTAGCGCCAAAACGCACAATCATCGCTCCACGGCTATCGCCAGTTGAAGGGAAGTAACTCATTTTTGACCTGAGTTCAGGATGGAGTATCTGTGATGGTTTACGGGAGGCTTACTGTGCCTTTAAGCATGTTTACAATTTTCTCCCTGTACATCACTAAGAAAGAAATTATACACCTACAAAATTGATAAAAATTCTCATCATCTGCAACAATAATCTTGAAGGAGTTAAAACAAAGATAAGTAAAATTCACCTGGGCACTGTTGGAGCTTTTGCCATGAGCTCTGTAAATGTTTTGATCAGCACTTTGTCTGCCACTGAAATGAAAAAAACAACGAAAAAGATAAGTATAATAGCAACACAGTAAATATACTATCATTGTTAGCAACACCTTAACAATGCAAATTACTGCAATGAACTGTAGAATACTGCAAAATTATTTTTTCCCCTTTTTTCTCTCATTATCTAATTTATATTGATTTGAAGGGGAGCTGTGCACATGCAGAAGCGCCGTCTTTACTGCTGATGTTTTTGTTTGAAGTTCAGACAACACTGTCTTCAGGTGTAAATCCTCTATCCATGAACTTGTAACAGTATCCATTCACTGCTAGATCATTAAAATGACCATTCACCATACTTGCAAATTTAACAAAAAGACCAGCTTAGTGCTCTTCTTGCTAGCATGTTAAAAAACATTTGAGATGCTTGACGATTTAATGCTACATATGGTTCAGTTGACAAACTCACATGCAGACACACACACACACACAAAGTACATGTACCCCGACTATTGTCAAACTTTTATATATCAAATAACCAAAGGGAAGTAATCGCTCTTAATGCATACGACATGTGTAATAGAGTAAGCGAGAGATGTACGGAACCTTTTCTTCTGGCACCTGAGAGAATAACAAGCATTGAAATGAACAAGCGACTTTCATCCTCAAAAAAGGATGATCACCGCAAGCTCATAGTCATATGCTCATCATTCTCTAAGGCACTCCAACTAACACCTACGTACACAGTCATATATATACAAGAACCAGCTTTTATTCTCGACCGGACTTAGTCCTTAGATCAAGACTGGTTTAAACAGAACAAACACACAAACACACACATTGTTACAGGGTCGCCTCGAAAGTATCAGTTAGAATCTCAAACAGAATGAGGCAGAGCGATGTTACGATATCAAATAACAAAAGGGAAGTAAACTTTTATATATTTTTTTATTTACAAGTTTACCCCCAAAATCGCATGCCTGAAAGTGAAATGTCCATTATCATACCTATCCCGTGTGTGTTCCCCTCCATTTTCATGTGATTCGAGGGGGTTGTCAGTCTCGTCCTTCACCAGTGACATGTCCAGGGGAAGGTCACGGTCATCAGGCAAAGCCTCTTCTGGCTCTGCCCTCTCTTCCCCTGAGGATGGAGGGGCAGGTTCAGTTTTCAGTTCAGTGTTACGCTGAGGGCTAAACACTTCTCTGATGACAGAGGTGTGGGCGGGGTGGACGGGAGGAGGGGGAGGGTGTTCAGGGTAGGAATGGGAGGAGTCAGAGGATTGGGTGGCAGGAGGGAAGGAGGGTTGGGAATCTGCGGAGTGGGAGGGGTCAGACTTGGGAGAAGGTGGGGGGGAAGCAAGCAGCTGTTGGGCATGGTGGATCTTAGACACAATCCCCACCTCCATGAAGCTGTCGTTGGATTCCATGGACGCCGCCCTGTCTCTGCTTCCAACGCCACCCTGCGACTCCTCTCCCATGTCAACCGCAGGTCCCCCGCCTGTCTCCGCCCTATTCTCCTCATGGTTGGACAGGTCAATACGATACACCTGTCCTGATGCAGGTCCGTTATGCACAACGTGGGAAACTCTGCCGTCGTCAGACAGCACTACTTTGTGCGACTCGCCTGTCTTGCAGGCGACGCTGGGGTCGTGCGTGTGCCAGGGGCTAGATGACCCCTGAAACCTGAGATCCCTTGACGGCGAGTCGCAGTGGTCCGTGTGATGCAACCTTAACCCTGGCTGTGCCGAGTGGTCAGTTTCATCGTAGTTGTGATAAGGATGAACATGGGACGACACTGTTTCCTGATCAGCCCTGGCAGACCCAGAGTCTTCACTTTGTGAAAAAGCTTCAAATTGTTTTTGGGGTAAGGAGTTTGCAACAAGACTCTGTGGCTCTGTTGTACTGGTAGATGCAGACACCGCCACTGGTGTTTCCACAGAAACAGCAACACCATCCCAAGGACTCGTTCCCTGACCATATTCCTGAGCAGAATGCAGTTCATCACTTGTGCCATTGGCAACATTATCATCATCATTATCACTATCATCCTCATCACAGTTCATGCTGGCTTCGTCATCACAGATCTCTTGATGCATGCTATCACTGTTGCTCACATCTGTACCGTTACTCTCCTCCCCACGCTCACATCGACTGAGCGCAGCAGCTACAAGGTCGGCCTCACTGGCCTCAAGGTCAGTCTGGTGTCGCTCGTGCGTGCGTTGCTTCGGTAACAGTCCTCGCTTCACCAGCTCATTGACGCTGTGTGTTTCTTTAGTTTTGTGGTCCCTCTCCACACAGACGAGCCCCACCAGCTCCACACAGTCCTCAAAGTTGAGGTAGGTGTGGCACAGTTGCCGCAGCATTCTCACCATCGCCGGGTGGAACTTGGACGGGTCTTTGCTGGCTGAGTCATTTTGTGGCTCTGTCAAACTGCTCTCTTCTTCAAGCAGGCCTTGTAAGCTGCAACAGAGGTGTATACCGTAAGTTTACTACTGTCAGCTTCAGCTTATTGAAATTGTGCTCTACAGATATAGAAAAACATCAAACAAACGAAAGATTGGAATAACTTAAAGCTACCCAAAAGTATCAAAATAATGTATGAACACTGACAAGTCCTTGAACTGACAACAGCACAAGGAATTACAAGTGCAAGTGTGCACTCTGTTCTCTAGTTTGAATCTTTGGGCAACCTAAAATCAGGTTCTTTTTCAGTGTTTGTGTTACATATCTATCAGCAAACTACATATTCCTCTAGAATTCATTTTCAGAATGTTACAGAAGTCAGCTTTGCTATTCAAACATTGAATTCTGTAGTATGCCAAGCTAAATTTAAGCTACCTTCCGTCCCAAGAGCAAGTTTACACAATATGTGATTCAAAATGTGATTCAAAGCAAATTGTCAAATTAAAATAACAGCGTGAGCAGCTTTTCAAGTAATGGATAAACCCTTCATGCAAAGTGTACCCAGCTGAAAAATGGTAAAACTTCAAGATTTCATAACATTCTGTGAATCTGCCTGCCTAAAAGTAAAAGATTGAAAATAAACACAATGGAGCATTAGTCACCATGACTAGAAGTCCTAGTACTTCTAGGCTGGCCAAAACACTTTGACTGAGACTGTGCTGACTTGGTCTTGGTAAAAGTAGCCAATAGTGAACCAAATTTACATGAAATGCATTTTCTTTATTTTTGAGCATATTTTCAAGCACAACACATCTGGGTAAAACTTTTTTTTTTAAAGTGTCTGGATGTTTATTATCACTCTTGAAGGAAGAATTCACATGCAAAGTTTCATAACCATCTGTCCAGTAGCTGCCTGGGAGTGGGGATCGTTCTACATGCACACACTCTTGCCTCTCTCTCTCAATCAATCCCCAGTCTATCTCCAGCAATACATCCTTGAAGCCAAATATGGTCAGAAATTTATGACAATTGGGAATTTCCAGAAATAACTCCGCCGTGATTGTACAGTTGCTTTTCCTTGCAAACATTGAGTAAAGCTGCACGTTAGTTAACTGTTGCTTAAAGGCCTGTCCAGACTTGGACGCCGTTTTACACTATATATGCGCCGCAGGCCGTTTTGTGCGTCGCGCGGGATTTTGCCGAGTGGCCACACATCGACGACTTTTTTCACAACGCGGTATCAGTGGAGCGCAAGCGTCAAGGTCACCTGACAGGAAGGTCAACACGCTAGCGGTAATTTGCAAAGATGGCTGCGTACATACAAAACAGTGACAGTCGCATCGACTGCCACGCCGCGAACTTTGCGTCCCTGTTTTTGTATAACTTGGAAAATGTATTCCACAGGGATTCGTGGCTTCTGTATAGATCGATAAGTTCGCCGATCTGTGTCGAAGAGATACTTAGGGTCTACCCACAATCCAACTCGATCTGACGGTTGACGTCATCGCTCTGGTTTTCTCTGATTGGTCAAATTTCCGTCGTTCTATTTCTGTGTCAGAGAAATTAGAACACGCTCTATTCTTCTGCAGATAACGCTTCGCGATCATAGCCCGCCGCGGCGCGCCCAGCGGGACCGTTTTGAGCATAAGTCAAATGTGGACAGGGTCAGCCTGGAGTGTCTGGACAGGCCTTAATGGGTCCAGCTGCACGTGCCTTCTCCACAGGAATTCACTCAATCTGTGCACTGAGGGACAAGATCGCATCCACAATGACGAGTGTCAGCTCCGATGTGCTTACTTTTGCCAGAAAAGAGCGCTATATTCAGCGGACAAAGTAGAAAGCCCAGATGAGCTCATCATCACCGGGATGTCAGTCGTCCACATGATTTCACTTTCACAAATTGTCAGTGTCGCAGCTTGCATTTGCACAGACACGCTGTTCGCTAGTGAATGGCCTAAAATATCACAAGTAGCTTGATTCAGTGTTCGGTGTTCCCATGGAAAAGCTAGAGAAAACAAGGGAAAGCAACTCTTTCAGAAGTTCCACTTGACTACCCATATGATATAATTTAATATAAAGGAACCCATATATATATTTATGGACTGGCTGGCCGAGTGGTAACGCACTTGCGCTCGGAAGCGAGAGGTTGCGAGTTTGACCCTGGGTCAGGGTGTTAGCAATTTTCTCCCCCCTTTCCTAAGCTTGGTGGTGGGTTCAAGTGCTAGTCTTTCGGATGAGATGAAAAATCGAGGTCCCTTTGTGTACACTACATTGGGGTGTGCACGTTAAAGATCCCACGATTGACAAAAGGGTCTATCCTGGCAAAATTGTATAGGCATAGATAAAAAATGTCCACCAAAATACCCGTGTGACTTGGAATAATAGGCCGTGAAAAGTAGGATATGCGCCGAAATGGCTGCGATCTGCTGGCCGATGTGAATGCGTGATGTATTGTGTAAAAAAATTCCATCTCACATGGCATAAATAAATCCCTGCACCTTGAATATGTGCGCGATATAAATTGCATAAAAAAAAACATTAAAAAAAATCCCTGCGCTTTGAACTGTACCCACGGAATACGCGCGATATAAGCCTCATATTGATTGACTGATTGATAAAGAGAAGAAAAAAAGTTGGTAGGATAGTAAGGCACAAACCCGACAGTAGTTTGTGCACAAACCCGACAGTAGTTTGTGCACAAACCTGACAGTAGTTTGTGCACAAACCCGCATAGAACTTAAATCTTAACACATATGCTCACAAATTACCCTATGCCACCACTCCAAACTCAGAAATGTAATCACAGGACCAGCTGTTATTGTTTAACACCACCAGCATGATGATAGAATGTAATTGAGCCCGCATTTCAATTATAGATATTTTCAAAGAAACAATAGTCTGAACTCTGATCGATGTTGTAAGTAATATCACTTTCTATGCAGGCCAACATTACCTGTGTGAAGCATACTGAATCAGTGAATAGATTCCAGTGGGCCATTACCAATACCATACAAACCGCAATGCAGTTTTATGATGATAGTTATTAAATGAATGCACATTTATTTACAAAGGGTAATAACAGTGTTATTAACACTAACAGATGTAATTATATTTAATTAAGGTCTTGTTTTATATTATATACATGTCTTTGTACACTTTATCAGTGCATAGCTACATGTTCTATTTTTCTGCTGGCAAAGTAGAAGAGCTCTAGCAAAATTTGCTTACAAGTAAAATGTATGTCACTATGTGTGTAGGAGTGTTGAGACTGAGAGAGTGTTTGTTTGACACTGAGACCGGTTTTGTGTCCAGTCATATAGTAAGACATCAGGAAACTTGCTTGAGTGATGGAAGTGTTACGCAATGATCCTTCAAGTCGACTCGGCTCTTGATTACTATTAATAAGGTGGATCACGTGATCGTGACTGTCTTGAGGTCCAGTTCAAAACACAGGAACGTGACAGCTGATGACAGATCAAATGACACCATCCGGTCAGGGCTAACACATAGTCGTATGCATCAACAATACAACACACAGCATACTACACAGCACAGCACAACATCCGCTGATCCCGTTTCAAACAAAGACAAGAAGCTGAAATTTTAAAGATGGCCGTTGACGAAAGGAATTTCCCCGCTTGCGGATTCGGCGTGCCACGGCCAAAAACTGGGTCATGCTTGGCCGCTTCGCAACTTCATTTCAGTTAGAATCGCGAAAAACCAGATGACATCAATCAAATTTCACACCTTACAATTAAGCCGAGTTCGTAATCAATTTTAATATATTATCTGAGGATAATATGTTGGTGTTAAGTCTGAAACTGTACCTGCAATCGTAACAGCCTTTGTCGTGAGTCTCCAGCAAATGCCAAGCGAGGCTCGAATCTTTTAGTTGCAGACGACTTCTCAGTTTCCTCCACCTTTCGAAGGAAGCAGCCAGATATATTCTGCGAGCATCCCGCCATTGATACGCAGCTCTCTGCTTCAACTGTCGTTCTTTTTCGGGTTTGGGTGGCCGCCCTCTGTTTGCGTGTTTCCGCAGAATATCGCTTCGTTTTAACGTGGCCATCTTGTCTGTCTGCTTGGGGGAAACATTTGGAAAGGAGGGGGGTAGTGCTCTGCGCATGCGCAGACGGAGCTGAAGTGTCAGTGCGCGTCAGTGTGCGACAGGTGAGTGGCAGCTGACAGCTGTGACACGGTTCTCCATCACGCATGGCACGCGCTAAATGCCTAATGAGCGATTGAGAAGGAGAGTGCAAACACTAAGCATTTACCTTTTTATAAGCTGGCTTGGTCATGATCGCTGAAGTTCTTTGAACACTGACGTGCCTGGTGGAGTGACTGCATGAACAAAGCACTTAAACTTAAACATACAATTATCGTGGTCTCATGTCATTGTCAGTAAATTTTGTTTAGACGGTAGAAATGGAGTAAATGATACAACAGCAAATAATCGAAAAATTGCTATAAACACTGAGCTCCACAGTTTCATTTAGTAGAAATTTATTTTTAAACCATTTTTGCTCAATTTTCTGTTTTGAGATTTTTTTTCCCCCCCGTTGCTATTTTGCCTCATACTGCACCAGCATCTTCTCCACAGTCCGGCATTGTACTACATAAAAATGAACCATGCATGTATTTATTAGGGTAAATAAGAATGGCAAACAAAACACTTTAAAAAAAACCACTACGTTTCAATACGAAAACTGTCAAGGCAACAATTATGTGCATTTACACTAGAATTCTGTGTAATATGGCAAAAAGGTTCTGCACAACAATCAATATGACTGATCGAGCTTTTGATCAAGGTGCCAAGGGAGCTAAATAGTAATCTGGCTCACTGCCAACTCGACTGCAGTTACTTCCCTTGCATTATGCTCTTGCTTGTTTGCATGTTGTTTTTGTTACATTCAACCATATATATCCATACACATCTATGATTCAACATAAGATCATTTCATAGTTTCATTGACGGGGAATACAGACGAGAGTGGTGGTGTATGGGTCTGTGTGTGTGAGTGTGTAGAAAGATTCAGAATTTCATGAAACATTACATGAGAGTTCCTGAGAATGATAATCCCCAGACAGTGTTTTTTTTATTTACAAAAAAAAAAGTATTTGAAGACGACATATCAGACTTTTGGTGAATGTTTTGGCGGCACTGTCACCCCCTCATTTTTTTTATCAAATAGATTGAATTTTTGATCAAGTAAGCTTCGACGAAACCTGGACTATGGGATTCCATTTCAGCTTGTAAGCTTAAAAATTAAATAATGAGTTTTGCCATTAAAAATCTGAAAATTTTAATCAATACAAAAACTATTACATATTATTCTTCATGATTTTGTTATTCCAAATACATATAGATATGTTATATTTGGATTAAAAACAAGCTCAGAAAGTTGAAAAGAATAGAGAAAAGTGTTTTCCTGTGAAGAGCTATGCACTACACTGCTCTATACTGGCTTGTCACTTTCTGCAAATTTTTTTTCATGAACCCGTTCAGGGCGTTTTTGGCGCATGGCTGCGAGGGACAAAGCCATGTTGTTTTGGTGAGAGAAAAAAATGCAGTCTGTTAATTTCATTCTGCAAGTTCTACAGATTGACTAAATATAGTAATTTCGCTTCATGCAACTTTTGTTTGCTTCGCTCCAAAAGTACCCCTCTCTCTCTCTCTCACACACACACACACACACACACAAATATCCCATGAAATACAGTTGCATGTGCGCATTGGTTTAATTTGATACACAGCCTCTGCAAGGTCATATTTACAATGCACACACATACAATCATGTTTATGAGTTTTACAACACACAAACAGGCACGGTATTTGATACATCTTCAAAATTCCACATACTCTTGAACACTCTGAAACCATCCCCACTGTTTGCAGATACCATAATTATAAATATTGCATCTATATCTATATACGGCTTGTGTGTGTCTGTCTGTCTGTGTGTTCGCTATGCACGGCCAAAGTTCTCGATGGATCTGCTTCAAATTTGGCGGGCATATTCAGGTAGACCCCGAACACAATCTGGTCGATGAAAATTTGCTCTCAGCGCACAGCGCTGAACCGATTTTGGTTTTTATGGTTTTTCTGTACATCCATTCCCATTAACTCTTCCTTATCTTCTCCAGTGTTTTGCGCGTTTATCTCCCTTCCTTTGTGTGGCGTCAATCGCGTACGGTGCGCCACTCACCCGGCAAAGCCGGGTACCCGGCGAAGCGGGCATACGGTGCGCCACTCACCCCCGGCAAAGCCGGGTATTCGGCTCTACTTCTTCCCGGCCGGCACTAGATGATTACCCACTTCGCCGGGTACCGGCTTTGCCGGGATACCCGGCTTCACCGGGAAGAAGTAGAGCCAAGGCCGAGAAGAAGTAGAAGAATACCCGGCTTCGCCGGGATGAAAGCCTTGTGGACAGTGACCTTCTAAAAATAGTAACGGGAATATCCGGCTTCGCCGGGATGAAAGCGTTGTGGACAGTGACCTTCTAAAAATAGTAACGGGAATATGGATTGACGCCACACGAAGGAAGGGAGATAAACGCAAAACACTGGAGAAGATAAGGAAGAGTTACTGTGAATGGATCTGGGAAGATGAACAGAAAAACCAAAATCGGTGAGAGCACGTGTTGAAAATTCTCATGGACCAGGTTGTGTCCAGGGTCTACCTGAATATGCCCACCAAATTTGAAGCAGATCCATCGAGAACTTTGGCCGTGCATCGCGAACACACACACACACACAGACAGACACAAGTCGTATATATATATATATATATAGATATATATATAGAAGCTGAAAAAAACATTCAATGTTTCTGGTTCCCCAACTGATCCTATTTTTGTCCTCCCAACCATCGAACTTTTGAAAATTAAAAAAAAAAATGAATGCAAAATGTTATTACAAAACTCCATTTAGCAGACTTCATGAGGAAATCTACTCTTCAGTGACATTTAGGGGACACAGCTTGTACGAGTTCTGGCCAAAACAGAGCCGCATTTGCCTGGGTAATTTATATAAAAGAAGACTTTGATCGTAACAAAAATTGGAAATTTGTCAGATCTACCTTCCCTAATTTTTGGGGGCCTTGAAA
Source organism: Littorina saxatilis (assembly GCF_037325665.1). NCBI lineage: Eukaryota > Metazoa > Mollusca > Gastropoda > Littorinimorpha > Littorinidae > Littorina > Littorina saxatilis. The sequence continues at coordinate 76,535,775 of NC_090256.1, read as the reverse complement.
CAAACTTTTGTTTTCCTGATCAGAAACTCTCTCAGACAAATATTCACATGTGCGGCTTTCTGTGTATCCGTGCTTGTGACACACCCTCTCGCTAGTGACTGGCCTGTATTGTCGCGACATTGTTTCCCACGTGACATTGTAAGCCAGTCACTAGCCAGGGGGTGTGTCTCAAAAACGTGTACAGGAAGCACATGTCAGTATTTGTCCGAGCAAAAGCAAGGGTACTCACTCTTTCACAACCCATACAAACCTGACAGAGTTATGTCCGAAAATCGTCTATTCTAAGTGTATTTAACTTTAAGTGTAAGACTGCAAGAATCAAACATGTGTTCGCACTATGTCAGCTCTCGTAAATTGCTTCTTACACATATGACACAAAACACCACCTGTGTTTCCACTTTTTGTCAAGCATGATCTGCACACCAGATGTTCACACGGAAACTTGTACACCGCCAAACGCTCTGACCTTCCCAGTCCATTGGCATCTTGAGCTAGCGGAGTTCTGCACACACTGCACTGTTGATCTGGCATGGGTACTTCAGGACTTGTGATCTGCTGACTTGAAGTAGGGGTGAAACTAAAGGCAGGCAGACTGCGCAGTACTGATGACAGGGAGCTTGACAGACTGGTTCGTAACTGTTCTTCGTGGGATTCACTGCTGCTGTTAGCCTGAGGCACAGGGGTACATGTATTATTTGGTGGGGCTGAACTGCAGTTCCCTAGCTGAGGACAACTAGATTTTGATCCCATTGTGCCACTGTCTGGTTTTGGCTCAGATTTGCTGTGTAGTTGTGCAGAGCTGCCGGTACTACTGTTGTGCATGTTTCCTTCTCTTTCTGTTTTGATTTTCTTTACATTGGTACGAGAGACGTTGCTGACTCTAAGTGTATTTTCGCTAGAACCCAAACTTTGCTGTCTCACACCTACAATTGTTTGCAAGCTATTCACATGTGACTCATGTGCAGACTTGCGTTTGACACCTCTGAGTCCATTTTTATCAACAATGTTTGAAACCAGGTTTCCTCCACTTTGGTCAATAGAAACCGTATTTGAGAAAACCTGTGGGGCTTTGCCTAAAACTCTAGGAACACTTCGGAGAAGTGGTTCATCTGCATGCTCAGAAAGGAATCGATCAATACGCATTTTTAAAGCTTTGTTTAGTACTGGTTTTCGTGTGGTTGTGAATGTCAACCCAGTGTAGGGATCTGAAGGCTGTCTTCCATATGTGGCCTCAGCATCTGAGAATTTGTCAAGAGTGAAAATGTCGACTGAGTGACCACTTGGCAGCAGCATGGGAGTGGACATCATTTCCCATGTAAGTTCATCCAGGAACTCCTCTGGAATGTCAACTCCACTGCTCTCAGCCTTGTCAAGACAATGTTCTGATGCTCCGCTAAATGATCTGTCCTGCACTGACGCTGTGCCTGCTGCTCCATCTCCTTGTTTTGTGTGTGATGAACTGCTACTGTGTTCTGTTTCTCCAGAGTTTGCCTTCAAACTACTGGTGTCAGAACTTTGCTGCACTGACAAACCACTCGCCGTCATATACCTCTGTACAATGTCGCCTTTGACATTCGCAGGACATGACCTTGCGGGCAGACCCCACACTTCCAGTTGTCCAACAGCAGCGACTTTCCCATTGATGGTCCCCACGATCCGAACTGACAGAAATTCTGCAGCTGCTAACATGACACCTTGGTGGTGGCGGAGCTCACACCTGTGTGGGCATATGTCAACTGACTCTGTGTTCCTTGATGAGGTGTTGCCACGGAAACGGAGGTTGCTGAAGCAGATGCGACCAGGTTCTGAACAGCGGATGAATGCTGCCTTTTTGAATATTGGCTCAGGTTGCGACACATGACAGCTGCCTTCTGCAGCTCTGTTACCATCAAATGTGACCGTCCGTTCGGACAGAGCACTGTGGTTTATTGTACTCCCAAACTGTCTTTGAGTTATGCCGCGTGTAGCTGTGTAAATCTCAATAGCTGAAGACCTCTGGCTTCCCACTTGTGGGTCTAAAACAATGTGGCTGATATGCACAGGGCATGGAAACGTGAGTGTTAGAGTGACTGGAGGTTTGATGAAACGCTCCGCAAGGAAGCCCTGGCGCCGCCACCCTCCCCCAGCTTGAAGTAAGTTGTCTGGCTCATAGCCATCACTGCTCACTTTGTCACAGCTGATCTGCGTGCCAAGGGTGCTGAGGGCAAAGTTCACCAGCATGACGATTCATTCACTCCTTACTGCTATGTCCAGCCTCAGCCCCACATCACTCTGTAACATGACAGTAGAGGGAAAAATACATTTTTAAAATGAAGAAGCTTGATTTTGTTTTGCTGTAAATCATTTGAAAAAACCCAGTGTGAGCCATATTTATATGCACATCCTTATGGAGAAAAAACCTCTACCGTAGACTAAGCATTCAGCATTTATTCTGCTTATGTTGTAATCTGATTTGCTGCACTCTTGTTTGTCGGCTCAACATAAACCGTGTCGTCTTACTTCAGAACCAGCTCGGCAGCTGACTCTGGTAGCAAATTTACTGACACTTTACTGCATCACGAATGTGTATACATACTAAATTCACAGGTTAGTCTCTAGCCAGCAGCACCGGTTTTTTGTTAGAAAGGTTTGTGACTGTGTCTTGGGGGTTGAATTCGGGAATATCTCACCATTCACGAGCTGTACACATCAGCAGCCACACACGCACGCAGAACTTTAGTGTCTGTGCAGGGGAAGTGTTGTTTTCGATGTTACGGGGAATTACTCTAGTAGCTTATTCTTCACTCTTCGGGCTGGGAGTTGCAAAAGGTGTAATTGCCAAACATGAGAGGTGATGGTCATCTGTAGCAGACGGAATCGTAATTCAGAGAGTTTCTCGGACCATCCAACCTTACACACCATGCACTAGTCATTGACGTTATGGCCGACATAATTCAAACCAGTAAAGTGAGCAGCAAACTGCCCACCAAGTCTGAAATCCCTCCCAGACTGCGCCATCGGTCGCGCTGCTCCGAGTCCGAAAATGGGACGACGGAGATGAGTGGCAATGTGTCACCTACAGAAGGACCGCAGGCCGACGGCGATCAGCCCAAAAGCAGATGCGAAGAGCTCAAGTTGGATTCCAACGGCGGACACGATTCAGCAAAGCCTCCGCCAAATCCAGGAGACGTTCCTGGGTGCAGCAAGCAAGGGATGAAGCCTTGTGAGTGATGACCCATATTGTTATTTTTTGTCAAAACAATCCAGTGTTTTGATACGGGGACACGCCTAACTTTGACTTTCATATGTTCCTTTTACCACCTTCTCAGTTCTTAGATTTGATCCTCTTTCGCTGTTGAAAATTACCCATAAGGGCGTGATGTCCTTTTAGTGTCTTTTTGTCATGGATTACTTTCTGGCCATTGCACTTTAAATGTCAGCTGCATGGGGTCATTGACATTGACCTGTTTGTGCACTAATACTGAAAGGGAATGTATTAGGGGACGCAATTCCAGCTGTAGGTCAAACTTGTGCACACAGGGAAGGGTTCCTGAAAAGTTTGGAAGCAGTGTAAATTCGATGTTAGATAAGAACATTTTGATGTTGGAAAAAATAAAGTTCCAGGCCACATGCAACCATCCTCATCTCTCTTCCCCCCCCTGCACGTTTATCCCCAGAAAAAAAAGATGTGTTGATGGTGTTTTTTTTTTTTTTTACATCAACTCAAACAGAAAAGTTAATATTATCGGTGGGTTTCCTGTTCAGAGCAAACACAGAAACTGCCCCAAAACAAAAACAAAACCCCTGCTCTCTTGTCCCCAGTTTTCTCTATCTCTGTCTCTCCCCCTCCCCTCTCTCTCCCTCCCCCTGTCAGACTCATAACCTCTTGTTTTCATCCAGATAAGTCAGTGCTGAGTTTGCTGGGTTTTGAGCTGACCCGAGGGTACTACCTGTCCGGCGACGAGAGTCATTATGAGGAGCGAAGGGAGCGTGTTTACACTTTCATGTCCACACCCATCCAGTTGGAAAAGGTAGGAAGAGAGGGAGAGAGAGAGTAGGCAATGAAGAGAGAAAAAGTAGCCCATTTTTTTAACCATGGAATTGAAACCACACTGAGGAGTGAGGGGTTGTAAATGCAGTCTTGCATTTTATTAAGAGATTTGTAACAGTTGGAACCAAGAGATTTCGTAATAGTTTGGAACTCTTCTCCTCCTAGTTGTCTCATAAGGGGTATGGGCGATAAAATGAATTTGGGGCGAATACATTTTTTTTTGCTGCTGCTATTACTCTTTTCAGATTAGCTTTAACATGTTTACAAATAAAGAAGTACATTGGTAAACTTCTTCATTGATAATGTTCTAGTGATATGATTAGTGATAAAAAAAAATATCAGTAAATATTCAATGTTCGTGCTAGGAAAACATCAAAGGTCAAGTTTTATCTTAGGAAATACACAAACAAACAAGCAAAATAAAATGTTTTCTTTTCTTGTGGTGATGGGGAAGATTTTTGTTAGGGTGAAAGTTGCTTGTTTATTTCAATGCTTGCTATTCTGATTCTCTCAGGTGCTAAGAGACTGGTTCCAAACAACTCTCACTTAAACTCTATTACACATGCCGTATGTGGACGAAGGACTGGGTGGCCGAGTGGTAACGCACTTGCGCTCGGAAGCGAGAGGTTGCGAGTTCGACCCTGGGTCAGGGCGTTAGCAATTTTCTCCCCCCTTTCCTAACCTAGGTGGTGGGTTCAAGTGCTAGTCTTTCGGATGAGACGAAAAACCGAGGTCCCTTTGTGTACACTACATTGGGGTGTGCACATTAAAGATCCCACGATTGACAAAAGGGTCTTTCCTGGCAAAATTGTATAGGCATAGATAAAAAATGTCCACCAAAATACCCGTGTGACTTGGAATAATAGGCTGTGAAAAGTAGGATATGCGCCGAAATGGCTGCGATCTGCTGGTCGATGTGAATGCGTGATGTATTGTGTAAAATATTCCATCTCACACGGCATAAATAGATCCCTGCGCCTTGAGTCCGAGTCTGGAGATACGCGCGCGATATAAGACTTCATATAACGTATGCATTTAGAACACTTACTTCCATTTGTTTTTTGTTGTTGAATACTGAACATCAGTTGTTTTGAGTAATTGTACTACAGTCGAACCTGTCTAAAGAGACCACCCAAGGGACTGAGAAAAAGTGGTCTCTTTAGACAGGTGGTCTCTTTAGACAGGTGGTCTCTTTAGACATGTGATTTATATAGTCGTCACAACCGTCGGAGATCCTTTGGGATGGTCTTAATGGGCAGGTGGTCCAGGGTTTCATTTCATTAGTGCGCCTTGCGCCATTGGCACATAACATCTCAAAATGTCCCATTGGAATTCCCTTTAGTGCGTCAAAGGGCGCATTGAGATTACGTACCACTGCGCCACCCCATGCAAACTGTTCACGGGAGTACAGTGTTCGGAAAGACCTTAGGAAAAACGCACACACACACTAACCTGATACACTGGCACATTCGCATATCATCATATGGCACCCAATACAACTATTTTGCATCTTTCGACTAAAGCATCTGGCCTGCTTTGCGCTTCTTGCCTTCGTCTATGATGTCCCATGAGAATTTGGTTGAGGGGGACAAATGTCCCATTGTGTTTTTCTTCCAGGCTAAACTCTGGTGGTCTTTATGGACAGGTGGTCTCATGGACAGGTGGTCTTTATGGACAGGTGGTCTTTATGGACAGGTGGTCTTTATGGACAGGTGGTCTCCAGGGCAGGTTGGACTGTATCATCATTTGATTTTTTCTGTTTCAGTTCTGCCTGTTTGGCTTTCTGCAGTGTGTGGACACCTTTCTGTTCTTCACGGCATTCCTGCCCCTCAGGGTGGTGATAGCTACAATGCACATGTTTTCATTCCCCTGTGCCATGATATCCACCATGTGAGTTTGTGCTGTGTAAGACATAAGACATAAAATGTTATTTCAACCATGTGCATTACACAGGAATATATCTTGGTTTGAGTTCATTCAATACATAGTACATTCAGACACAACAACCAAACAGAGTGCAAACAGAACTGCATACACACACACACTCACTTACACACACAACATCGAACGCAGAAGAAGAAGAAGAAGAACTTACACACACACACACACACACACAGAGACACATACACACACACACACACACTCTACATTATACCGCGTTCACATCTGGTCCACGTATTCACATAAAATACTCTTTTTACCAGGTGTACTGCATACGGGAACCCCTGTTGGCAAGGAAGCATAAAACTCCATTGTCATATAATATGCTTTCTTTATTGAGTGGACAATTGGAAAGGTCAGGAAACTGGAGAGATAGGGAGAAGGGGGGTCAATGAAAGGTTCAAATCAATATACATTATATATATATATATATATATATATATATATATATATATATATATATATATATATATATATATAACAAAATCAAGGAAAAGAAAAGCCAAACAAAGAATGTCAAGTGGCAGCCCAAATTTTCGACCTGTTGCCAGGCCTTCCTCAGGGGCGTGTAATTCTGCGAGACGCCAATTCATGCATCAATTACTAAGCAACACAATACCATGGTTATTTTAGTTACGAATCACAAAGCAAATATTTCAAAAATAAAATTTACATTCAAGCTTAGATCTTTCGTTTTGATTGTAATCAAAACAAATGTACACGTGCGAATTCCAAAGTTATTACGTCAAAGGTATACGTATCTTGTAGTGACGTATTCGTCGCTGATGACGTAATTTCAAAGTTCGAACAAAATGGATACTTATTCGTGCCGTGAACAGGCAAAAGTATCATTCTGATGTCTCTTCAATTAAATGCGTAAGTACTTTAACACATTTGTTTATGCCAAAGGTTTGCATAAAGATACAACACTTAACCCTTCGGACAGAATACATAAACAATATGTATCTCAACTATATGAATTCGAAGATCAATAGAGAAGATACACTAAGATTTAGACATCTTCATGCTCATGAACTTTTGATAACATTCCGACAAAACATTCTTCGACGACAAATTTTTACTCTCTCTCTCTCTCTCTCTCTCTCTCTTTCTCTCTCTCTCTCTCTCTCTCTCTCTCTCTTTCTCTCTCTCTCTCTATCTCTCTCTAATTCACACACACACACACACACACACACACACACACACAGACACACACACACACTAACACACACACACACACATTGCATGGTCTAAACGAAAGCTGTAATAGAGTGTTTACGGATCAGAATTGAGTCCACTCGGCACCAAAGTTTTTAATTTTGCAATCCAGAAAGACTCTCTTTTCCACCTCTCATCCCGGGTCGAACAAAAGACTCTTTCGATCACAATGCACTCCATATCACCGAGAGAATGGTCGGGCTGGTTGAAGTGCACTGTGAGAAGAGTACCTGTGTTCTTCCCAATGTGTGAGCGGTGGAGATAGAACCTTTCTCTGAGACTGTTTTGAGTCTGCCCCACGTACTGGGCACTGTGGCATTTTTTACACGAAATGAGATAGATAATGTTTTTGGTGTCACAAGAGAAGTGTTCTCTGAGAGTGAAAGTTTCACCTGTTTTACATGAATTGAATGTGGTGGACTCAATCAAGTGTTTTTCACAGATGACACATTTTTTACGCTCACACCTGAAACACCCAGGGTTGTTGTCGTGTTTAGGAGGAAGAACTGTCGGCATTAGGATATTGCGTATGCTCTTACAGTTTCTCTCCCCACAAATGGGCGTTTCAGGCAGAACGTTTTTCATGTGTTCACTCTCGCTGATCAAGCTTTCCTGTAAACCATGCAACCACTGGCCGAGGGGAGGGTTGAGTGGGTTATGATTGATGACGAAAGGGACTCTGTTTGTGGGAGTTTTTTTGCGATATGAAAGAGTCTCCTTTCTGATTTTAGCTGTAGCTTTCCTCCTGCCATCTTTAACAGTCTTTTTGCTGTACCCCCTGGCAAAAAACTGTCTCTCCATCTCATCGCACCTTTGTTGAAATTGCTCCTCTTCTGAGCAGAGTCTTCTGAGTCTCAGAAATTGTGAGTATGGCAAATTTCTTTTTACGTGAGCTGGGTGACACGAGTTTTGGCACAGGTAGGCATGGCTGTCGGTAGGTTTAGAGTACAGGTCAGTCTGAAGGTATCCATCCTTCAGACTGACTGAAATGTCTAGAAAGGAGACTCTTTCTAACTTATATATATATGTCACTTTTGTGAGTTTTGTTCCACATGCAACAAAAGGCAATCATTTTACACACAAAAACAGCTGTAGTGTAGGCATTTTTATGTTGTTTCTTACGTTTTACTTGTTGCCAAGGTTGTTCTTCGTGTATCACATGTCTCAGAAGTTACATACATGTAAAGGCTTTGTTTGCTAAGTTGGCTAATTTTGCAATTATTATTATTAATGGAATGCATCTTCTTCATTCAGGCACTGAAACTCATGTTCTTGCACGAGAGGGTTTTGGCGTGTTTGGCCTTTTTTCCCCTGCATTTAGGCAGCCATACCCTGTTTTCAGGGGAAATGTTATACATCATTTTTATATTTATCATAGATATAAACCTGAATATCCAAATTTGAAAAATATCAATAATGACAAGGATTTTCCTTTAAGCATTATTGTCACCAGCAGCGATTCATGGGCGTCTTAACTTGTTAGAAATTCACCAATGATAATTGAAATAAATTATCAAAGGGATGAAAGTTCCAACCAGGATATCAGGAATTACTGAGTTTAAAAGTGATTTCCAGATGGTTTTCCTGATGTGTAAACCATCCAGGGGGTGAAAATCATAGAACAAACTTGAAAAAGACAGAGCTACCTATAGTCTCCCGGCAGATTTGCCTGATTTCAACCATTTCAAAATACATGTATTAACTTTCATCCCCGTTATCATGCATGTCTCGCATGTCATCCTCAGGTAATTTTGACTCTGTACACATACAGGTTTCAAGAGGCACGCAGCAGAAGGTGGCCGCAGTTTTTGCAGCCGGCACAGATGTGTGACTTGCTGAAGGGGCTGCTGCTGGGACTGTCTTGCTTCGTCATTGACTACATCGACACGTCACGCATGTACCACCTTGTGCGCGGTCAGGCCGTCATCAAGCTCTATGTCTTCTACAACATGCTTGATGTGAGTGATAAAAGTGTGTGTGTGTGTGGATATGTGCATGTGTGTGTGTGTGTTTTATTATCCGTGTTAGGTAAGCCCTGTTTGCTTTGTTTTATTCAGTTATGTGTATGCTTTTTGTACTATTGTTGATTTTTTGTTTTTACATTTAGTCAAATTTTAGTTGATTTAGTTTCAGGCCGACAGGTTGACTTAATGTTTTGTTTTTGCTGAACACAACTTGTTTGTTTTAAAATGAAATTGTAACGCACATGGAGTCATTTAATGTGACTTGCGCAATAGAAAAGTTATTTATTATTACATGTATTATAATTACATGATCTGATGAAACCATAAAGAGAATTATAACAGTGTGTGTGTGCAAATGTGTGTTTTAAAGCTAAATCCTGTACGTTGAATAACTGTCTTTATGTGTAGAATGTTTCTTTCACAGCTGGCTGATCGTCTGGTGTCAGGAGCAGGACAAGACATGTTGGACGCGCTTTACTGGACGGCCACTGAACCAGGACGCAAACGGCGCCGCTATGTTTTTGTTGTCTTTCACTTCGTGTTGGCGCTTGGCTACATTCGTATCCTTTTTGAGAGCAGTAAAACTCTGCAAGAAGAATGGTCTGAGTATTGACCATATGTTGTATAACCTTCTAAAGTTTATACTTGTTACAATAATACTAATAGCTGTAAGCATAGTCACACCAGTGACAATAAAATAATGAGCATGATAAATGAGGCAGCAGATTTTTTTTTTTTTTAACAGTTCTTCCTCTTGTTCATTGTTGCGCATTCTTTCGTGCATGTTTCAGGGATGAGATTCTTCCGCCAATTGGCGGAATTCCGCCCAAAAGTTCGTTCCCAGGACCATTTTTCTGAATCGTCAAAATCCGTTGAGAAAAATGGGGGGGGGGGGGGGGGGGGTAGAGTAGTTGTTGTGGTTCCATTGGATTCGATCTGTAAAGTCCTACCTACAAACCTAAAGTCGATTTTCCAGATCAAATCTCCGATAAAATAATGACAACATAACCTCCGTATCGAAGGAAGTGGACCTTCGACCCGAATATAAACTTTCCATTTGGGACTAAGTTTCCCTTTCACCGAGTGTCTTCATTCCGAAAATTCATAAACGGGCTGATTCAGCTGTTGGCTTTAGCCTGCTTAACAAAGATGGCGTCGGTGAGAACATTGACGGAAAGCGAACATGTTTTGGCGTCGGAGATCGACCAGGGTGTGAAGAATAAGTGGGTTCCGAAATGGCAGGAAGAAATCGTCACGTCTGAACTACGCGGGAGAAAACTGTCGCTCCGACTTGGAAATTCTATTAAAAAGTTGACTGTTCGGGGAAAGGCAAGATGCACGTGGTGTAAATTTGATCTCAGCTACCAGGAATACCACGCTGAAAGGCCATTTGACAACTAAAGATCATCTAACCCATGCTTGAGTGCCATATGTTAGCTGAAGAAGTACTAATAGTTTAGAGGGAAGTAAACTGCGGCCACAATTGCAGCAGAGAAAGAGAGAGAGAGAGACACATACCTGTTCAAATGAAGAACCCAAGGTTTGGTCAACAAACCAAACCTTGGGTTCTTCATTTGAACAGGTCTCTCTCTCTCTCTCTCTCTCTCTCTCTCTCTCTCTCTCTCTCTCTCTCTCTCTCTTTCTCTCTCTCTGGTGCAATTGTGACCGCAGTTTACTTCCCTCTAAACTATTAGTACTTCTTCAGCTAACATCATGTATGGCACTCAAGCAATTTATTTAGGTCCAGTTCTTTTATCAATACCTTACGAGCACCATTGGTCATTGTGCAAGTAAATTGTGCCGTTTCTAAAATTTGTGAACATTCCTGAGCTAAAGTTACTTAAATTTTGCACATATGACTGACAAAATGTTGTATGCTTCTACTGCTCGGACTCATTTCCAAGTCTTTTTTTGTGGTCAAAGTGTCAAAAAATCTTCAGTTTCAGGGGGCAAAGCCCCCTGACCCCCACCAGGGGCGTTGCCCCTGGACCCCACTGGGGGCCTTCACCGGCCACCAGACACCCGCCTAATAACAGACCTGTTTACCCCCATAAGTGTTTTGGAGTAATGCTCAGCCCCAAAAATAGTAATCCTGGCACAAAAATAGTAATCATCCAGCATTCGTCGCCAATTACAACGCACATGACAACTGTGTCTGCGAAACGCAATCATGCACATATATCCATCATTCACAAACAAAACACATCAGTCAGTTTTTGTAGTCATCATAATTTCAAAGAAGATCACATCAAAAGCACATGCATCACTGATTCTTTTTCTTTTGCTCGTAGTAGGCCTTTTTCAGTGTGTCAAGCACTTCTCTACTGTACTTGCGCTTGCCGAATGAGTGAGGGCGAGACTTCACCACTAGAATAAGGCTCTCCAGCGTCTCATCAGACAGACATGATCTCTGGTCAGTCCTGTGCCTTTTCACCCCATTTTGCCATTGAAAAAAACAATGCCAAACATGTGAATTGATAAAAAAATTTTTTTTTTTTTTTTACATTTTTTTTTATTTATGAAAATCGTAGTCTTGACACGGATAGCGGAATGGCGTATTTTTTGCAGAAAATCGTAATAAATTACGCCAAAATCGTAAGGGTAAACAGGTCTGTAATAATTTCCTCCCAAAACACTTTTAGGGAATCTCATCTCTGATGTTTGTGTCTGTTCGTCTGGCTTTTTGATTGTGTCTGCATGTTCATGCGTGTGCGTATTTGTATGTCTGTTTGTCTGGCTTTGTGTTTGTTTGTGTGTGTACATGTGTTTGCGGTTGGGTATGTGGTTATGTCCTTCCTCTCCACACAAATACACACACATATTTTTCTTAACTGTTTTAAGTTTTGCACACTATGGTGATCTTGGCCCAGGCGACAGTGCTGAATGTGGCCTTCAATTCACACAACAAATCTCTGCTCACCATCATGATATCTAATAATGTAAGTAACACCTTTGTCACTTGTGTACGTACAATTTTAAAGAGATATGACTGCACGCTTGTAATGTTAGCCTATTCCCATTCTGACAAAGCTGAATGTGTCAAAGTTTAATTCCGAGTTTGTCAGAACTTGACTCTTTCCGAAACACCAAAACTGTCTTTGTAATGGCTTGAATAGCTGTGTAAGCCTGTTATAATTCTTACAAAGCTATATTTGTCAAACATCAATGCTGAGTTTGTCAGAACTTGACTCTTTCAGAAACACAAAAACTGGCTTTGCAATGGCTTGAATAGACGCAGATTTTCTTGATGTTTATGCATTTATTGTGTGTGTTTTTGATCCTCAGTTTGTGGAGATCAAGGGCAACCTGTTCAAGAGAATGGACAAGAACAATCTACTACAGATTTCCTGCAGTGACGTGAAGGAGCGTTTTCATTTAGCTGTCCTGCTTTTTGTCGTCTTCATCCGCAACATGACGGAGTTCAACTGGAACCCTGGTAAGGATTTTCCTGACTCAATGCGAGGCAAACATTTGGTTTAAAAAGTTTCATGTCGACTGTGAGAGACTGTTTACTTCAGTGGATAATGTCAAAATATTTACAAAGACTATTAGTTTTGTAGATCAGTGTAGATTTATTAACCTATCATTATCTATTTTTGATGTTGCAAGTATGTGCGTTACACGTGTGTGTGTGTGTGTGTGTGTGAGGTTCTATATATTAAGATTATCTGCATCCTTCTGAATGATTTTTAACATAATTTTTGTTACTAGATCAAGCGTGGGAGATTCTGCCAGACACCGTTTATGTGATACTTGCCGAGATACTTGTGGATTCAGTGAAACACGCTTTCATCACAAAGTTCAATGAGATCTCAGCAGATGTGAGTACTTTTCAACTATGAACACATCTTTTAAACATGCGTATCTAACTCTGAGTACATGCAGTTTATCAGGCTGTCTGTATACTTGTATATATATATCTGTCTAAATTTTTTAATGTTTTTACAAATACTTCTGTTCAAAATATTTACAAGCACTTGCTGGAATAAGGCTTGTTTTCAAATATTTGAAGATTTATTGTTTTTGTGAAATACAGTATGATCTTTACATGGTCTAATCATCTTTTCGCGTTTTTCTTTGCAGACTTACCGCACCTTTAAATTAAATCTGGCACAAGACATTCTGACGAGTCAAAAAAAATATGTGAGTTTATAGAGTTTGCTTTGCACTTTACATAGTCCTTTTAAAAAAAAAAATTTGTTATACAACACAAGGATATTTGCTCTCGGTCACAAAGAGCGAAATATCTAGTGTGTTATAGACAGTAATTAGAATCTCTAGTTCTGTTGAACTTAGAGATGTTCTGCTTCTATGTGTGTGCAGAAGAGTTATTAAAACTATAAATTCTCCTGGTTGACGGAGCGTACTGTCAGGGTATTTGTCTCCCAACAAGATGTACCGGTTGTTAGGAAACGCTACCGTTGCTGAGCTTTGGTTCAGTTTTGTGTGTTGCATGTAGTTGACTTATTTGTACTTTGTGGGAAAGTACCGATATTATATTTTGTAAACACAATATTTATGCTTGGACGAAAATGCAGGTGAACTTTCTAGTCCTGTCAAAACAAGTTGTTTACCATGCTTTTTTAGTCGTGGGTTCGTGGCGTTCGCTCGGATTAAGTGCGTCGGCGCTTTTGATCTACGTCACAAAGAATGGCGCTGTTCTAGTCCATGCACGGCTCGTATAATGTAGTTGTATCATGTTCGGTCTGGAATATTCTCGAGATTGAGTATTTACTATATATGCCAGCGCGATTTGAATGTTTAACAAGAAGAGCAAACGCTCGATCGAGTCACTTTCGCAGTTCTGAATATTATATGAGGCATCAGATGGACAGGAAGAAATTGCTATTCACAACACAATACAGATGTAAATAATTTGATGTAAAGAATAATCCTATAAAGTTTGAATCAAATCCGATGAATAGTTTCAGAGATATGATATTTCAATTTTTTTCCTTCAAGACATACCTGTGACCTTGAAAAAGGTCAAAGGTCACCAAAGCAGACGTCAAAGTGTAGAGGTCACTGGGAGTCACGTTCACATAAAATTTGAGCCCGGTCACTTTTATAGTTTCCGAGAAAAGCCCAACGTTAAGTTGTGTGTTGCCGAACAGAAAAGGCTAGTTATCTCCCTTGTTTTTCTGATAACGTTCGTAAAAGGCTACAGATGTAAATACTTTGATGTAAAGAATAATCCTACAAAGTTTCAATCACATCCGATGAACTTTGTCAAAGATATAAAATGTCTAATTTTTCCTTTGACGCTGACCTGTGACCTTGAAAAAGGTCAAAGGTCAACGAAACCATCGTTAAAGTGTAGAGGTCATTGGAGGTCACGACTAAACAAAATATGAGCCCGATCGCTTTGATAGTTTCCGAGAAAAGTCCAACGTTAAGGTGGTGTCTACGGACGGCCGGCCGGACAGACTAACACTGACCGATTACATAGAGTCACTTTTTCTCAAGTGACTCAAAAAGCTTCTACTTTGAGTTCTGCTACGATGTGCAGTTGTATGTATGGAATGCTAAATAAATCCTCGAACTCAATTTGACGAGTTGTTTTCTGTTGCTGCGAAGACGGGCGACGTAGAATAAAAGAACACAACTATACGACGTTTGAGAACTTGTGGCAATCTCAAGTGTCGTGTAACAATTGGGGGCCAAGCCAAGGATCTACGTTTAACGCCAAGGGTTTTCCAGTAACAAGGACCAGTGTCAAGACAGTCACAGGAGGTAGCCATCAATCGGGTGTATCCTGAGGGATCAGTATTGAGACTACGGAACCGTGGATTCGGTGTGACTGGTGAAGAGTTTGGTAATCGCCGCAGCTCGGTACGGTGAGCGACGCCGGAGTGTATCGGGATTACAGAGGTTAGCTGCCGTTTGGACGAGACGGACTTCGTCGCGGGGCAAGTGCATTAATACTACGAAATACGACTGAGGTACGTCGTGTACGTATCGTGAGCAGAGTGCGCCGTCACGTTAGACGAGGAGGGTGGCAGCCTGCGTCTACGAAGGTGAACAGCGACGAGAGAAGCATCGGAGGTGCAGTAGAGACTGTGTTCTTTTAGAAGACTACATTCGTCTACGTTCGGGGCTGTGAAAGAATACAGACGAACGCACCGGAAAAGACCAGAATGGCTGAGTTCTGGGGAAAAGGAATTGAACTGGGACTAAAAGGCAAGCAGTTGACGAAGTTCGTCGAGTCCCAGACACGACTGCTGGCGCAGCGTGAAGAAAGACAAGCGCAGCGTGAGCGAGAAGAAAAAGAAAGACAAGCGCAGCGTGAGCGTGAAGAAAGACAAGCGCAGAGTGAAGAAAGACAAGCGCAGCGTGAGCGTGAAGAAAGACAAGCGCAGCGTGAAGAAAGACAAGCGCAGCGTGAAGAAAGAGAAAGGCAAATTGAGCTGAAACGCTTAGAGCTCCAAATAGAAATGGAGACGAAGCGTTTAGAGCTTCAGACAGAAATGGTGCGTGTTCAAAATGAGCACGAGGCACCACGCCAAAGGGATAACCAGCAGCAATTGTTACACGACACTTGAGATGCCACAAGTTCTCAAACGTCGTATAGTTGTGTTCTTTTATTCTACGTCGCCCGTCTTCGCAGCAACAGAAAACAACTCGTCAAATTGAGTTCGAGGATTTATTCAGCATTCAATACATACAACTGCACATCGTAGCAGAACTCAAATAGAAGCTTTTTAAACATTCAAATCGCGCTGGCATATATAGTAAATACTCAATCTCGAGAATATTCCAGACCGAACATGATACAACTACATTATACGAGCCGTGCATGGACTAGAACAGCGACATTCTTTGTGACGTAGATCAAAAGCGCCGACGCACTTAATCCGAACGAACGCCACGAACTCACGACTAAAACAGCATGGTAAACAACTTGTTTTGACAGGACTAGAAAGTTCACCTGCATTCTCGTCCAAGCATAAATATTGTGTTTACAAAATATAATATCGGTACTTTCCCACAAAGTACAAATAAGTCAACTACATGCAACACACAAAACTGAACCAAAGCTCAGCAACGGTAGCGTTTCCTAACACCGGTAATATTTGTTACATTACTGGAGGCATGTTCTGTGGTTTGTATTCCAAGTTTAGCAGGGCTTTCTTGGTTACAGATAAGTTCTTAGCATGTGGTAGAAGGGGTTATCCTCTGGTCAGTCAGCCACCTGAAAACAAGTTGTTGAAACTCTAAATGCAACATGAGCATGCATGAAAATG
Organism: Littorina saxatilis; assembly: GCF_037325665.1. Taxonomy (NCBI): domain Eukaryota; kingdom Metazoa; phylum Mollusca; class Gastropoda; order Littorinimorpha; family Littorinidae; genus Littorina; species Littorina saxatilis. The sequence goes on along the minus strand of NC_090256.1, from coordinate 76,519,378 downwards.
TATTGAATACTTAGACCATGAAGAGAGGGGGGAGTAGGAATAGAAGGGGTTATCCTCTGAAAACAAGTTGTTGAAACTCTAAATGCAACATGAGCATGCATGAAAATGTATTGAATACTTAGACCATGAAGAGAGGGGGGAGTAGGAATAGAAGGGGTTATCCTCTGGTCAGTCAGCCACCTGAAAACAAGTTGTTGAAACTCTAAATGCAACATGAGCATGCATGAAAATGTATTGAATACTTAGACCATGAAGAGAGGGGGGAGTAGGAATAGAAGGGGTTATCCTCTGGTCAGTCAGCCACCCGAAAACAAGTTGTTGAAACTCTAAATGCAACATGAGCATGCATGAAAATGTATTGAATACTTAGACCATGAAGAGAGGGGGGAGTAGGAATAGAAGGGGTTATCCTCTGGTCAGTCAGCCACCTGAAAACAAGTTGTTGAAACTCTAAATGCAACATGAGCATGCATGAAAATGTATTGAATACTTAGACCATGAAGAGAGGGGGGAGTAGGAATAGAAGGGGTTATCCTCTGGTCAGTCAGCCACCTGAAAACAAGTTGTTGAAACTCTAAATGCAACATGAGCATGCATGAAAATGTATTGAATACTTAGACCATGAAGAGAGAGGAGTAGGAATAGAAGGGGTTATCCTCTTGTTAGTCAACTACCTGAAAACAAGTTGTCTGAAAATCTAAATCTAGTTTACCAATACCATGCATTAGTGTACAGTGGAACACCGTTTGTCAAGACCCTCAAAAATTACACTTCCCCCATTGTAAGACCTTGCTTTTTGAGATGTTCTGTTCACCTGTGTAAATTGACCTCCAGCCCGGTAGCTCAGTTGGTAGAGCACTGGACTTGTGATCGAAAGGTCGCAGGTTCGAATTCGGGCCGGGACGGACACGGGTCAACTTTATGTGCAGACCCAGAGACAGAATCCATGTCTCACCCCCGTGTCATCACAATGGCACATAAAAGACCTTGGTCATTCTGCCATAAGTGCAGGTGGCTGAATACACCTAAACACGCAGACACTTGGGTAGCGCGACTCCGTTGCTGCTAGCTTTCCACTGGGAGGAAGCGACCCGAATTTCCCAGCGATGGGACAATAAAGTAATGAAAATGAAAAAAAAAAAAAAAAATTGTAAGACTCCCTCTTTTTTAAGACCTGATTTTCTGTTCACCTCTGTAAATTGACCTCCATTGCGGGCGGGGATGTAGCTCAGTCGGTAGCGCGCTAGATTTGTATCCAGTTGGCCGCTGTCAGCGTGAGTTCGTCCCCACGTTCGGCGAGAGATTTATTTCTCAGAGTCAACTTTGTGTGCAGACTCTCCTCGGTGTCCGAACACCCCCCGTGTGTGCACGCAAGCACAAGACCAAGTGCGCACGAAAAAGATCCTGTTATCCATGACAGAGTTCGGTGGGTTATAGAAAAACGAAAATACCCAGCATGCCTCCTCCGAAAACGGCGTATGGCTGCCTAAATGGCGGGGTAAAAAACGGTCATACACGTAAAGTTCCACTCGTGCAAAAAACACGAGTGTACGTGTGAGTTTCAGCCCACGAACGCAGAAGAAGAAGAAGAAGAAGAAGAAGACCTCCATTGTAAGACTCCCTCTTTTTTAAGACCTGATTTTCTGAGATTTTTGAGAGGGGTTCCACTGTATACGAGGTGATAATCCCATGATTATGTTGTAGGCTCACACGGACTACTCGGACCAGGTGTGTCGGCGACTGGGCTTGGCCCCCATCCCCCTGGCCTGTGTGCTGGTCCAGATGTGTAGCAAGTCTATACACTTTACCGGTATCTTCACATACCTCCTGCTGGCTCTTTTCTACCTCTGGTCAGTTCAGATACTTTACATGCTTGTTTTCTGTTAAATGAATGTTCACCTTGTGTGTGTGTGCATGAAAATACAATTCTGGTTTTAGCTCTGAAGGACAAAGTGTGTGCGTGTGTTTGTGTGTGTGTAGGGGGGGTGGGGGGTGTGTGTGTAGGGGGGGTGTGTGCATGTGAGTGTGCCTGCATGCACACTCTGGTGCCTTTCTGCAAGTCAAAGAATCTAAAGTCATCATACTTTTTTGAACGATTATGGCAGAAGCTCAGACCATTGACAATCATTAGCTGAATCAAATTGCTAAGCTGTATGTAAAAATTATTCATATTTACATTTGATATGTCAGGTTTTCAAGGCTTGAAACTCATATTTTTGTGTATTCTAGGATGCAAGTACCATATTGCTGTTGTGCCTTGTATTCCACATACACAGTGAGGTTGCTTTTAAAGAAATCCCACTAAGCCATTTAGGGTTCAAAATGCTGACCTTCCTGTGTGTAAATCTGACAAATGTGTGTTTTCCCTCCAGCCTGGTATGCACCAAGGTGCTGACGTCCATCCTGTTGCTCAGCTGGGCGTGGCGTCTGTTGGAGGAGGCGCAGGATAACGGCAATCAGACTAACCCCTGCAACATCGACTCCCAGGTCCTCGCCAAGAAGGACGTCTCCGCCAACCACGACCCCCCGCCCAGAGACAGCCAGGGCTCGGAGAGAAGCAGCCCGCTGAAGCACGCTGAACGGATCAGAAGTATCAGTGTGGGGCCCAGCTTCCCTCCCATGGAGACGGTGTGCACGAACTTTGGCCTTGCAAACGGCGGGGACGGTGTTGACCATGAACTTGGCTGGCACCTGCACTCTGTCAGTGACACGGTCTTAGACAGGCAGCTAGGGAGCTTGCACAGAGACCTCTCTCCTTCCCCCGTGTCGGAGAACCAGACCACAGAGTGGTTCCTCCCAACGGACAAATGGGAGGTGGACAGTTTAGAGAGTGAGACTGACTTCCACAGTTCTGTGGGTGACAATGCTGCTTTGCAGTCTCAGACGGCCACAGACACACCTGTTGTTGACTTTGATGAAGAGAAGAAGTATAAATGACAGGTGGCAGAGTGAAGTATGAACATATCCATATAATTGCTGTTAATTGACCACGACGAGAAGTATAAATGACAATTAGAAGAATGAAATATGAACATTTCCATTTAATTCCTGTTGGTTGACCATGATAACCGGTGGCAGACTGAAGTAAGATGTAATTCCTGTTTAATGAAGTGAGTTTTGAGGTGGAGCGAAACTGGCAGTTAAGTTATAAATGTGAGGCATACCTGACTTGAATTGGGACATTTGAGGTGTGCCTGGAAGTGTAAATGCGAAACATGACTAGCAGTTAAAAAGAAAAGTGCCTGAAAACATTAACATGATTGGAAGTGTACATGTGACCTTCTTCTTCTTCTAGTTCACACCCACCTTCAGCATATTGAAGATTCTGGTGTATTAAGTGTATGACTGTTTTTACTCCGCCATTTAGGCAGCATACGCCGATTTCGGGGGAGGCATGCTGGGTATTTTCGTGTTTCTATAACCCACCGAACTCTGACATGGATTACAGGATCTTTTCCGTGCGCACTTGGTCTTGTGCTTGCGTGTACACACGAAGGGGGTTAAGTCACTAGCAGGTCTGCACATAAGTTGACCTGGGAGATTGGAAAAATCTCCACTCTCTGTGGTGTTCTCTAGAGCACAACTAGGACACGAACGAAGTGGACAAACTACAAAGAGCGTGTGGCTGTTTGGGTCGGCTTTAGTTGAACCCTGAGCAGGCGGAAGTGCCCGGTGACTGAATACCGAAACCGATTACAAGAATCCGATTACTCTACATCTCCCTTTCTTTGGAGTGAGCGTTAGCGTTCATTCACATATCCCAAATTTCTCTCGGCTTGATGATCCGACCGGCTCTGCTGCGGATGACTTCAGTAGGGGCATCTGCAGTCGATGTATCCTTTGTCTCTTCCTCAGTGGACGGCAGTGGCGGTGGAGGCAGCTGACTTCCTGGTGACACATCGTTTTCAGTTGCAGCGTGAGCTGGCAGGAGGGACGTTGCTCTTGGAATGTCCCCAGGTCCTGGAGAAGGCTGGAGACTGCGTTTACGGAGATGGTGTCGGTTTCGTCGTTGGTTTCCAGTTGGGGTCTGAAGTATGTAGGACCGAGGATTTGGCTGAGAGTTCATGACGGAACCCTCGGTCACACGAGGAGTCTTGATCCAGACTGGTTGATCTGGCTGATCCATAGGAGACAAGGCTTTAACACGATGACGCTTGTCGAAGTATGCCTTTTGTTTCATTTTCAGCTGATGATCCTTCTCCTTGAACTTGTCGACGTCTGGGTGATTGGGGATGTGGGAACTCATGGTCGGGATCGTAGTTCTGAGTTTTCTTCCGTTCAATAATTCTGCTGGGCTGTATCCCTGTTGGAGTGGGGTAGCTCGGTAGTTCAGCATTGCTAAGTAGGGGTCTTCGGCTTTCCTTAAGAGGTGTTTTACCGTTTGCACTGCCCTCTCCGCCTCTCCGTTCCCTTTCGGGTAATGCGGACTGCTGGTTATGTGCGTAAATCCGTATGTTTCACCAAACTTGGCGAACTCTCGGGAACTGTATTGGGGACCGTTGTCCGAGATGACTACCTCTGGGATTCCTTGGCGACCGAAGATGGATTTCAGATGCTGGATTATTGCGGAAGAGGTTGTCTGTGTCAGGTGAGCGATTTCAATCCAGCGCGAGTAGTAATCCACAGCCAGCAAATATTGGTGACCCTTCCATTCGAACAGATCCGTCCCTATGCGTTGCCATGGATACTCAGGTGTACTACTAGGTCTCAAAGGCTCTAGCGGTAGAACTCGTTCCTTCTCACAAACGCTGCAGTTTTGTATCATTGTTTCCAGATCCTTGGACAATCCTGGCCACCAGACGCTGCTTCTGGCAAGTGCTCTGCATTTGACAATGCCTTGATGACCTCCGTGAAGACGTTGCAGGATATCTTTTCTCATCTCGCTGGGAATAACCAGTCTACTTTGGTAGAGAAGAATTCCTTGCACGACTGTCAGATCGTTTCTTGCTGTCCAATACTGTTTCAGCACATGGTTCTTCTTTGCATGTTCCGGCCAATGATCTACTTTGCAAAATTCGATGATCTTGCTGCAGGTTTCGTCTGTGCTTTGCTTGAGTTTGATTTCTTCAATACGCTGGTCCGTCGCTGGAAGACTCTCAATAACTTGCTGGACATGCATTTGTGTCTCAAACTCCATTTGGCGATCCTGTTCAGCAGGAACGCTCCCAGGAGCCCGAGACAGCGTGTCGGCAGTCGTGAGATTCTTTCCTGATGTGTAGATCACGTCGTAGGAAAAGTGCATCATTCTCATTCTGAAGCGTTGTATGCGCGGAGTCAACTCGTCCAGTAGCTTGGTTTGCATGAGGGCTAACAAGGGTTTGTGGTCTGTTTCAATCACGAATCTTGATAGTCCAACGAGGAAGTCTCTGAACTTTTCGCAACACCAAGTCATGGCCAAAGCTTCTTTCTCCACTTGTGCATATCTTTGTTCCGTGCTAGTGAGGGCTCTTGATGCATAGAAGACGGGTCTCCATTCGTCTTCTTCCTTTTGTAGAAGAACTCCTCCCATGCCAAAGGAAGATGCATCTGCTGACACTTTTGTTGGCTTCTCAGGACTGTAATGAGCAAGCACTGGTGCGGAACTCAGCTGCTGCTTCAGAGTTTGAAATGAAGATTCCTGTTTCTCATTCCAGATCCAATCATTCTCTTTGTGTAGAAGTTGTCGGAGGGGTTCTGTTGTCTCCGCGAGGTTTGGAGCAAACTTTCCAACGTGGTTTACCATGCCCAAAAAGCGCCGTAACTCTGTGATGTTTGTTGGCTTGGGAAAGTTGGTAATGGCTTCCACTTTCGCAGGATCGATCTCAATGCCTTCCGGTGATATAAAATGACCTAAGAACTTGACAGTGTGGAGTGAGAAGGCACACTTTTCGTTGAGTGTGACGCCTGCCTCCTTGAGTTTCTGCAGAACCATCTTGAGTCTCTGGTCGTGTTCTTCTTGGTCTTTCCCAAAAATGAGAACGTCGTCAATGTCAACAATGACACCCGGTACCCCGGCGAGGATGTGTGTCATCTCTCGATGAAAGATTTCTGGGCCCGAACAGATCCCGAAAGGTAAACGCTTGAAACAGAACCTCCCAAACGGTGTGATAAAAGTAGTGAGTTCTTGAGATTCCTCATCGAGTGGAATTTGGTAGAAGCCACTGTTGCAGTCTAGCTTTGAAAAGACTTTCGCTCCTGAAATCCTTGCTAAAAGCTGGTCTGTCGTTGGCAGTGGAAAGTTCTCTCTCTGGACTTTCTCATTGAGCCGGGTGAAGTCCACACATAGCCTGATTCGGCCATTTGGCTTGGGAACGGCGACGATTGGTGCACACCAGTCTGTTGGCTTCGTTACCGGTCTGATGATGTCATCTTCTTCCATTTTCTTTAGTTCCTCCTGGACCTTTTGTCTCAGAGGCAATGGAAGGCGTCGAGGCGTTGAGATGGAAAAGGGTGAATCGTTGTCTTTCATTCTGATTGTGTATTTGTTGGGCATCTTGCCTAGGCCTTCAAAAAGCTCTGGGTAGCTCTCTTTGATCTCACAATCTGCATCAACCGTGTAGATGCGTTCAACCAGGTGTAATGCTTCCAATGCGTTTTTCCCCAACAGTGGTTCCTTCAGATCCCTCACGATGACCAGATTCTCGGTGACTGATTTCTTTTCCGTTTCTAGGGTTGCCTTAAATTCCCCGAGAATAGTGAGCGGAAGTTGCCCTGCAGCTGTACATTTCCTCTCGGTAGGCTGGATGTGAGGAGAGTTTTTGCGGAACCATCGATCTGGCACAACTGTGACATCAGCTCCCGTGTCGAGACGAAAGTTCATGAGCCTGCCGTTGACTTTTATTTTGGCGTGCCATTTGTCATCTTCGATCTGGTTGACTGATTCTGTCCTAATTGTGCCCAGAAAGGCTTCGTCTTCATCTTCTTCCTCCACGTACCTAACTCCTGCTTTTGTTCTGCACACATTGGCGTAATGTCCTATTTTTGCACATTTTCTGCACTCTGCATCTTTCGCTGGACAATCTTGTCTATTGTGTGAAGGGGATTTTCCGCATCTTCCGCACTTGGAGTGCTTCTCTTCTCCGTACTTCTTCCTTTGGTTATAGTCAGACGGTCTCTGTCCTTGACGATCTGATCTGACCCTGTTGACTTGGGTATGGTTGTTGGTTGCCATGGACTGAAGCTGTTGCCTTGATTTCTCGTGAATTCTGCCCGTATCCAGACAGTCCTCCACTGTGAGGTTTCTTTTCTCCAACAATTTCTCTCTCAGTGTATCCTCTCGGATTCCCATGACCACTTGGTCCCTTATCATCCTATCCTCGTCCTTGAAGTTGCATGTTTTTGCAAGTTGTCTGAGGCACGCAAGATATGCTTCTATGCTCTCTCCTTCTTCTTGGCGACGGGAATGGAATTGGTATGATTCGTAAGCTTCATTTGTATGGCCTACGCAATGATCCTCAAACGTTTGCAACACCTTTGAGAGTTTCTTTTTGTCTTCTGCAGTGGCAAACTTGAGACCTTCATAAATTTCCATTGCATCTTCTCCTATGGTTGCAAGGAATACTGCACACTGAAACGCCGTTTCGTTTCCATCTGCGTCATTCTCTAGTGCTAGACGACTGGCAATGTAGTAATTATCCCATTGACGTCGAAACTTTTTCCAGTTAGTGGCGAGATTGCCGCTGACATCCAGTTTTGTTGGAGCGGTGACATTCGCTGTGAACTGTTTTACCGGAGCTGCTGCCATGTTGTATCCAATGCGCTACCGCCGTTCAAAAGATCGTCCTGAGCAATTTATGTGCTTCTCTTCTCGTAAGAGTTGTCAAATCTGAAGAACGAAGTATCAGGGCTGATTTATCTAATTAGTAGAGATAAATCTTACTAATTTTGTTTTTCTTTTACCGAAAAAATCAACCTATAGCCGACAGGCGCAGTTTGTTACACGCAAGTTACAAAGTAGTGGCGTCCACAAAAATTTGAATCATTCATTCCGTTCGAACGGCAGGCCATTCCACTCAGTTTAGCCAAGAGGAACTGATGCCCGTCGCAAAAACAAAGTATATGAAAAGAGTACCCCACTTCTGACACCATGTGGTGTTCTCTAGAGCACAACTAGGACACGAACGAAGTGGACAAACTACAAAGAGTGCGTGGCTGTTTGGGTCGCCTTTATTTGAACCCTGTGCAGGCGGAAGTGCCCGGAACCACCAGGCGGCAGCGACCGGGATTCGAACTCACGACCTCCCGATTAGGAGGCTGATGTCTTACCACCATGCCACTGCGCCCATCAATTCAGTTAAATTGCAAATGCCAAGAATGATTCACATTGTAAATGAATAATGTGAACCAGAGTCCAAACTGTAAATGCAAGGTATGATTCATTTTTATAACGGTAGTATGGTTCAGTTTCAAGTGTAAATCTGGAATATGATTGACATTTAGAAAGTAAAGATGTCAGGAACCGTCTCAAAACAGTGTCAGCTGGTCCCTGAAGTGAAAAGTCATAACAGCTGATTCCATTGTTTGGAGTGAGATGTGCATAATTGGTAAGTAATAAAGTATAAATGAGAAGTAACAGATCTATGTATGAAAGTGCCCATGCTCATTCCTACTATATGAAAGAGGGTTCTATGAGAATTGATTGATGAGTGAATGTGAGAGATTGTGAAAAAGATGGGAACATATTTATGTGACTAGTCAGAAAATGATTGGTGGATATACTGGTGCGGATTGTAACCTTTGTGGTGTTGGAATGTTATAATATGGATACCCACGTTGTCTGTGATGAAGAATGCGCAACATATAAGTACACACAAGTTCATGTCAGTTTAAAAGCTTGGTTATCCACTTGAAACATGTTTCGTTATTGTGGTTATTGTATCTGGAGAAGAACAGCATAGTCTTAATTACTTTTTAGCTCAGGGTTTTTACATACTCATATCTCTACTTGAATGCATTTTTTGTTCTGTTGGTTTTGAATTTGTTTTTGTTTGCTTATCTTTTCTGTAGTAGCTACAGGCTTTTGTCTGCATGAAATGCAACCCCATTTTCTTACACTTTTGAAATTCTGTAATAGTTTTTATCTAGAAACACCCCCCGCGGGTTAGGAGGAAGAATTTACCCGATGCTCCCCAGCATGTCGTAAGAGGCGACTAACGGATTCTGTTTCTCCTTTTACCCTTGTTAAGTGTTTCTTGTATAGAATATAGTCAATGTTTGTAAAGATTTTAGTCAAGCAGTATGTAAGAAATGTTAAGTCCTTTGTACTGGAAACTTGCATTCTCCCAGTAAGGTCATATATTGTACTACGTTGCAAGCCCCTGGAGCAATTTTTGAGTCACTTGAGAAAAAGTGACTCTATGTAATCGGTCAGTGTTAGTCTGTCCGGCCGGCCGGCCGTCCGTAGACACCACCTTAACGTTGGACTTTTCTCGGAAACTATCAAAGCGATCGGGCTCATATTTTGTTTAGTCGTGACCTCCAATGACCTCTACACTTTAACGATGGTTTCGTTGACCTTTGACCTTTTTCAAGGTCACAGGTCAGCGTCAAAGGAAAAATTAGACATTTTATATCTTTTCTCGGAAACTATCAAAGCGATCGGGCTCATATTTTGTTTAGTCGTGACCTCCAATGACCTCTACACTTTAACGATGGTTTCGTTGACCTTTGACCTTTTTCAAGGTCACAGGTCAGCGTCAAAGGAAAAATTAGACATTTTATATCTTTGACAAAGTTCATCGGATGTGATTGAAACTTTGTAGGATTATTCTTTACATCAAAGTATTTACATCTGTAGCCTTTTACGAACGTTATCAGAAAAACAAGGGAGATAACTAGCCTTTTCTGTTCGGCAACACACAACTTAACGTTGGGCTTTTCTCGGAAACTATAAAAGTGACCGGGCTCAAATTTTATGTGAACGTGACTCATTGTGTTGTGAATAGCAATTTCTTCCTGTCCATCTGATGCCTCATATAATATTCAGAACTGCGAAAGTGACTCGATCGAGCGTTTGCTCTTCTTGTTTTATTAGTGCTTTTGTGAACAAGAAACAATTAACAAGTGGCTCTATCCCATCTCCCCCCTTTCCCCGTCGCGATATAACCTTGAACGGTTGAAAACGATGTTAAACACCAAATAAAGAAAAAGAAAGAAAGAAAGATTATCTAGAAACTGAGAGACAGAAACAGTATGATACAGTGGAACCCCCTTTTTATTAACTCTTAAAAACTGAGAAACTTAGGACTTGGAAAGAAAGGAATCTAAGAAAGGAGTTACATTTACAATGTTGTGAACAGAAAATCTGAAAAGCAAGGTCTTAGAAAGGGGTTGCAGGCTTAAATCAGGTCTTAACACTTTCTACCCCACCTATGTTGACCAAGTTTTTTTTTCTCCCGAGACCAGCTGTGCTGCAGCAGGTCACTCAGAATTGTAGTAACTGTGTAGTAACTGTGTATCAACATACTGGAATGCAGGCGTTAGATGGACGTTACAGGAAGCGACTGAAGCAAACAGTCTGAGCGGATATATTCGTACTTGGTCAGATAGAGCCATATGAGTGGGTACGGATATATCCGTACCTGGGAGACAACGAGTTAAAAGAGGGGGTCCACTGAAGTGTCACTGTAAGACACATGGAAGAAAGTGAAAGAGAAAGGTGGTGGTGGTGTGTGTATGTGTGGTGGAATAGGAAGAACTCAAGGAGTGAACGAGAATGGAACAGGCATAACTGGTGATGAAGGCGTGTGCACTGTAGTTCACCAGCAGCAAAGTCACAGTGTTCAATCTCGTTCAGTAGCACAGTCAGTTCAATAGTTTCTGAAGATTTATTCACACAGACTTCTCTGTAATTTGACGATACATGTATTCGACATCTGCTCTCATTTGGAGGTAGGGGTGGGCCTTGACTCAGATCGGCGTAGCAGTACTTCAGTCTTAGGACACAAGACTGAGTGTGATCTGTTTTCCTACAGGAAATGCACCCATGTGTATACAGGAAATGCACCTGCTTTTGGTCTTCTTAGACCCCTTCTGCGTGAGTGGAGGTGGTTATTCTGCAGGGTCTGGTTTAACTCATTGTCTCCCAGGTTTCTTCTTCTTCTGCGTTCGTGGGCTGAAACTCCCACGTACACTACGTGTTTTTTGCACGAGTGGAATTTTACGTGTATGACCATTTTTACCCCGCCATTTAGGCAGCCATACGCTGCTTTCGGGGGAAGCATGCTGAGTATTTTCGTGTTTCTATAACCCACCGCACTCTGACATGGATTACAGGATCTTTTTCGTGCGCACTTGGTCTTGTGCTTGCGTGTACACACGGGGGTGTTCGGACACCGAGGAGAGTCTGCACACAAAGTTGACTCTGAGAAATAAATCTCTCGCCGAAAGTGGGGATGAACTCACGCTGACAGCGGCCAACTGGATACAAATCCAGCGCGCTACCGACTGAGCTATATCCCCGCCCAGTCTCCCAGGTATCATATGGCTCTATCTGACCAGGAACGGATATATCCGCTCAGACTGTTACCTTCAGTCGCTTCCTGTAACGTCCATCTTAATGCCTGCATTCCAGCGTGTTGATACACAGTGACTTCCCAGTTACTTCAATTCTGAGTGACCTGCTGCAGCACAGCTGGTCTCGGCTAAAAAAAAACTGGGTCAACATAGGTTGGGTAGAAAGTTAAAGTCCATGAATTTTAATCCATCTAACTAAACTCTGCAGTTTTTCTACAGGATATGCACCCCTGCAGAATCCACATCCCCCACTCACACAGAAGGGGTCTGAGTGGGTATAAGGGAAAATAAATGACTGAACATAATTGAAGTGTAATTGACTCTGTGATGGTAGCATCTTTACCTTGCTTGATATACATGTAGTATACTGTTCTGTGTTTGCTCATGGTGCCTTGAGATATCATATTCATCGCCAAACAGTGTGAAAGATGTTTTAGGTTATGGTGACATTAGAGTAGACACATAGTTTAACATAATGTAGGTATAGATCTGGGCTTTTTGCACATTGAGCTTGGGGTTTGCTTCCATTTTAAGTTTGTGATGATGTTCCTAGTCATGAAAGTACAGGGAAAAATAATGTACAGATTGATGTGTGTAGAATGGTTGTGTTTAAAAAACCCAGACTTTTCTACTGTGTCTGTTTCTTTCCTTGTGCAAAAAAAAGAAGTCAAATTTGAATTTGCTACGAGATGTATACACAGGATTTCTCACCCCACCTTTCTCACTACTAAGACATTAAGTATGGGTGCACAAAGAAAGATAAGTTTAAAGAACGTGCTGTAACAGAAATGCATGATTCAAGGTTATGTTTTAGTGTTGCACAAAAAGAACTCTACACTTTTTGTCTTCTTTGCTGTCAGTTCAGTATTTAGGGTCACAATTTCTACAAATTCATTCTTTAATCAATCTGTTGTAAACAGAATATCTATCTGCAGCATTGTCTATTTTTTTTGGTCAGAAGTGTTGTTTTCTACAGGGTGTTCAATTGTCAACAGAAAAAAGGCAGAAGCAACCCATAGAGGTATAAAAATACTAGACCAAAAAAGCACACATTTTTGGGGGAAATGGAGCAATGAAGAGCACAGCTAGCCAGCAACATTTTAACAGATGATAGATGGCAAATCAAGCGACATGCGTTGTTTACTCTTTTTTCTCACTGGTAGTTCCTGTGGCCCCTGATGTCTTGATGAAAATCTCATTCAGTTTGCAGTGAAAGGGTGCTCTTGATTTCAGAGCAGAGCTATCCCCCCCACACCCTATTTGTGTCAAGGTGGTGTAACAGTACTCCTGTGAGTGTCATCTTTTGAAAATCTTATTTTCTTTGCAGTACTTTTCTGACAGTAGTGTGGGTTCAGGGATTATTCAGTGTTCAAGGCCTCTCAATTTATTATTGCATAAAATGCATTGTCTATAGAATGTTCTCGGATGCATCCTGTTTTTAAAGCTTAATAAAAATGTTAAAAGAATGAGCGCTTCTGCTAGGCAAAGAAGGATAACTCTTCGGTACTTCGCCGCTGGGGGCGCGCGAATACCAGGACTCGCTTTTACTTCCGCCTGTCCGCTATCTACGCTTTCGCTTTGGACTCGTTCACTCCACGCTCAGTTCGACACTTCTTACTTTTTTCGCATCAAAACATGTCGAGGCCGTATGGTTCCTGGACTTTGTCCGAGTTGAAAGCTGAACTGCGACAGCGGGATGCACGAACTTCGGGTCGGAAAGCAGATTTGGTTGAAAGGTGAGTTCAAAGTTGCTTCAGACTGAAGTTCAGTGATTTCTGTCAAGTGTGTGTCAGTTTGTGATCGCCGAAACTGACTGAGACTGACGTCGGCACGGTTTTGTAGCCTTTATTTTGGGCTTAGTTTGGAGAAAATTACTGCGGAAAAAATTAAAGGTTCTTGTTTAAAATTTAGCCCACATTACTATGATAGTGGCACTCTTCTGCTGACTGAGTGGGCATGTTTTGAGACGTTCGTGAAATATTCTCCCACTCCACTTCCCACCGATCAGCTGTCATGTTCCCTCCACTGTGTGATAAGACTTAGTTTGAATTAAAATGTAATGCAGATACAGACACGTTGCTACACAAAAAAATCATAATTAAAATTAAAATTGTGAAAATCAGACTTAGCAACTTAATTACTTAGTTATGAATAGTCATTGAGTCATTGTCATGGCCCAGTGATGCATTGAGAAATTGTTTTTTTGATTGGGGGGGGGGGAGGGAGGGGGGTTGGACTGTCCCAGAACATATATAACAGAAGACAATATTTAGAATATTCAGCTATATTTAGTATATATATTTATTAGCTCTACTGCTTGTAGAGTTTACATATGAACATTTATTTTAAATATGCACACATTAATTCCATACCCATTGTGTGATTTCAGGTTGGAGTTCTATGGGATGGGCTGAACAAACAACTACATCACTCCCCACATCTACCTGTACCATTAGTACACATAAAAATACGGGATAAACCCGTTAAAGGAACAGAGAAATTTACAATCACTGAGCCTCACATAAGCCTCAATCACTGAGAGGATATTTGGATAATCAACCACCAGTACATACAAGTACACCCCAACAAGGGAAATGAATAATAGTCATCTATAAATGATTATTCTCAATCGAGAAACAAAATGATAAGGATATGGATTTGAATAGTTGTCCCCTGACGAGGCTACCTTTCAGTGTCCCCCAAAAAACTATACAATCACACATTCAAAGAAGTTGTCCTAACAGCTTGAAACTGTATATATAGCCGAAAAGTACCATCTTTGGGAGAGGTACTTATGGATCTCTGGGCTGCCAACTGCATTTGCCGGGTTTGGCAGACCCTTGATTTTTAACCCCTATTCTTTAAATTTAAGAGTTGTTGCAGGTCAGGTTAGTTTCAGTTGTTCATGGTTTACTTGTGTCACTGTGTGATGAATAAAGTGTCATATATTATGCCTGAACGAATTGGTGAATGTCTGTGTGTGATGAGAGTGATAAATGAACGAAGAATCGTGCAATGCATGGATGGCATTTTGTGTTTGGGCAGACTTCTGATAATGATATTTGTTGCAGTTTGCAGCAAAAGATAAAATTATTATCTGAACTTGATCGGTCAATTCAACTTTATCCATTAGCTGTATATGAAATATCAGGAGGATGCATAACACACTGTCAATCATTTTGCAATCGTTTAAAAAAAAATGTGAGTATGAATTCAGAATCAGATTGATAAGACTGTGTAGTGCTATTTGGCAGAATATATTAATCTGTGAAGAATCACTTTGATCTTAACTTGAGCATTGAATGAATTACTGAATAGCTAATATATCCTTGTAATCTTGCAAGAAAAAGCACTGAAGATGTACTGATTTATAGAGTAGGCTTAACTCTCACTCACTAATGCATATAAAAAACTAAATAAGCACACGCACAAGACTCAGTATTCACTGCTCACAAAATCAATGCATAAAATAAACTGTACACACAGACAAATGTAAGTGTAAAGTTTCAGTTGATTAATCACTAGTACAGTAATAACCAACAGTTAAACAAAACACACAGACCAGCACAAAAAGTGAACAACAGTGATGTGCACCATTATACATCACTCAGTATATGAAATATATCTTGGCAAACAGATTAAAGCCTGCCATATCACATACTGACTAAACACAGACATTCCAGGTACTATGGCTCTGTGGTGGTGACCACAAACTAAACAGTACCAGCTAGCAGCAGATATTTGGTCAGTCACAATGGCTCACACCTGCATAGATGAGCACACACATGTACACTGAACTGTGAACAGTCACACATATATAATAGCACACTCACACATATACTAAATAACCTCTGCTCATTTCTTTACTCAAATGATAATGAATTTTGGAATTTACCCATTAGTATCACTAATACATTGATCCACAGCTGCATTCATATAACCAGTGAACAAAAAAGTGCAACAGGGCTTATTTGTGCCCTATGATGTTCAGGTGAATACCACTATCCCAGATGCCTTTAGAAACAGATGTGAAAAAAAAGTTGTGATTTTCTCAAGAAAACACAAATGACTGTAGTAGGCCCTATTATGCAGTACTTGTAGAAAGAAAAGTACGCAGTCATATCAAGTTAGGACACGTCTACCTCAGTGTGAGCATGCCTGCATAAAACATAATAGCTTTGGATTTGACTAAAAGAACAAGAACAAACATTATGCATGTTTAGACACGACGTTGTTCCTGAAGTTGCAAAGCACACAGACAATATGACTGTGGCCTGCTTCCATCGCTTTCTCCTCTCAACATCTTTGGAAAACTGAAATCCCTTTGCTTTGTTGCAGTTCACTACACAACACTTGTTCGGCATTCTTCCGCAAAATATTATATCTGCCGCTGTGTCCCGGTGACACGACTGTGTTACCCTTCTGCAGCGAAGCGAAATTGCGGGCGCGCCGCTAGAACAGGCCTGATTCTCGTGCGCCACCTAGCGGTAAACCCGGAGAAGTGTGTTTCCAGCAGAAGCGCTCATTGTTTTGGGTTAGTTTCTTCAGTCTTTCTGTGTACATCGCTCTACTCAAGGTTTAAATTTTGCCACTTTCCCCTTTAAGTACAAGATATGTTCAGTGAAATATATACTCACATGTTTTGATGATAGTGAGTTTGTGCAGTATGCATGTAAATCGAAAATTTTTAATTAAATTTTCATTTGATTAATATACTTACCCGAATCACATAATAGCATTGACGCAGTCGAGATGCTAAGGTGTCTGAAAACGCTATCCCGTCCATAGTATAAGGGAAGCAACCCAAACAAAAAAGTAGCAAACTTGCCACCTAGGGTTACCTCCCGTAGCGTGCACTACGTCACAGCTACTGAACCCACACGTGATATCCTCATTCGACTTCTAGAATACATAGAAACTAAAAGCGGGGAAGGTGGGATATTAATCAAATGAAAATTTAATTAAAAATTTTCGATTAAATTACATATTCTTACTCCGAATCACATAATAGCAGATAACTCCAACAAGGTGGTGGGTAAGATCAAAAAAGTTCAAACTCACTCTAAAGTTCTGGAGAGACATAAACCAGCTGCCGCCAAGGAAGGAATGGACCGAGACCCATCCTGACAGAGGGCAGCAATGTCTGCAGAACCTGATAAGACAAAATCCTAGCGCCAGAAGCTGTGCGCAGGACATCATCCAACCTCCTAGACCAAAAAGGCCAAGGAGGAGGCCCAGGCCCTGGAAATGAGCTCGGGCCGAGCCGAGGGAAAGATAGCATAAAGCTATGACAAGGCGGAGGGAAAGAAAATCCCTTGCCAAGAAACTGGCCCACTGCCAAAAGTCAGGAAAGGATCCCGTGAGAAAGAAACCTCTGACTCACTCTAAACCCTTGCCAGGAACTGGCCCACTGCCAAAAGACAGAAAACGGACCGAGAACCAACCTGACTGACAGCCGAGATGTCTCTCAGGCAAGAAATGCGAAAGACAACATCAGTAAGCTGTGCCCAGCACTTCTTCCAATCTTCTGAACCGTAAAACAGTCCGGAAAAGGACCCCAGTCTTGGATAAACCCGACCAAGTAGAGGGAAGGACAAGCTGCCCCCCCCCCCCCTTATATTGGAAGGAAATGCTAATGGCCTGGAAAAGATCCGTGCGTAAGGTTGCCGGCTAAGCCCTGAAAAGGACCGACCCTCACGGAGACCATGAGGCAAACATGCCAAAGTAAGAAAACTTTGGGATGGAGTGAGGCCCGAAAGGCCTTTGAGAGAACAGTCAGCTCCAGAAGAGTGACCAAACTCCAAAAAGGGAAAGAGAGAGACGCCTGAGTACCAAGTACCAGAGTCCAACTCAATGAGCAAAACTCAAGGGAGACGGTCACCAGTCGTCCCCTACCCATCCCTGCGAAAGCAGAGAGAGGGGTAAAATGAGGATGAAGCGACCTATGGTAGTGCGTAAGCACCGGAAATGCGGACCCGCAGTGGCCAAATCCTAATGTGACCGGAGACCGGAAACAAAATGACAAAAGCCAGAGTGTTCGCAGAGCAGACTGCTTGTAGGTAATTGAAAATGAATCAAAAAACCCGAAACAGAAAGAACGAGGCTGGTAAGAAAAACGGAAAACCGTGAAGCGAACCAGCCATCAGACTCCCGAGACCAGAGTTCTCAGGAGAAAAACGTAATAGTCATAGTTGCAAGTGATAAAAGGGTGACCAGGCCGGAAGCCCAACCCAGCAGAAATCGTCCCAACTCACCTCATGCAAGCATGATGGAGAAGAGGAAGAGACGAAATCCGCAGTCACAAGAACCAAAATGCCAAAGTCGCAACACGACGGGCAGGAGACTATAACACAGGCTAAGGCCGAGAGCCTTGCTGCCCGTAGGCCGGCCATTGTACCAAAGTACCCAAAGTACACAGGTACAGTAAGAAACAAAAGTTTCGGCCGCCAAAAAAGATGCTGGCCTAGAGGCCAGCACCGAGAAAACTGGAACATTAACTAGACCTCTGCCCAAAAGGGGAGGAGTAGCCAAAAAACCTGAGAAAAAATGACAAGCCAAGAATGACTTCTCAAACATGCATTGCCCAGACAATGCACCCTCAGGAAAATCTGAATGTTACTTCCGAGGCCAACTCAAGTGAACCTTAAGTTTGGACGAAACACCAGAACGCGTCTGATCGCTAGAGAAAGACAGAGTCAGACTCGGCGAAAGACAAACCAGGACCAAGTCCAGAAGCTCGTGGCAAAGAGAAAACGGGAAAGCCCAAAGGCAGAAACCCCCCTTTAAACGGAAATCGACCTCTCAGCACCCATACGCTGGGAAAAAGAAAGAATGTCGAAGCCCGAAGCCACAAGCACAAGGAAAGCAACAACCACCACCGCCAACGGATGAAATGGCTGTTGCTCCAGCTGAGGCTAAAAACCCCGAAGCCCTAAGGCCAGCTGTTGTTCCAAAAACCCAGCGTACCTATGACGGCTGTGAAAGAAACAATCTCACCTGAGCTGAGGACTTAGGCTGCTTAGGCTGAGTCCGCTTAGGTATAGCCTGCTTAGGAGCGGCCTGCTTTTGCAGCTTTCAGATTTTGAAGCTCAAAAGAAGAGAACCGCTGTTCTCTGTTGGTCTCAATCCCCTGCTTCTGGCATGAGAGGCCAGGCTGCCGGAGAGAGACCGTCCACCAAGGATGACGATCTGAGAGTGTTCCTTGTCGACTCCTCAGAAAACCGGGAGTGGGCAAGAAACAAGTCCCTTCTGCACGAGACCGCATGGAAATAGTGCAGAGAGGACAGCCTCATCTGTGCCTCGTTCACCCTTGTAAGTGTGGAGAGGAGTGAGAACACTTCCTCCGCGTCCTGCTCTTTACTAAGAGTAAAGGGCGCCAAGGAATCTGCCCGAGCGCGAGAAAGCGCCCGCAGGAGAGTCTCGGAAATGGAACTGAGTTCCAAAAGTTGTCAGCCCCCTTCTTCAGAGAATAGGAGAGTCTGCTCATAGAGCGGCAGAACAGAATCCTTCCTCAACGGCTTCGTAAGAAGCGAAAGAAGTTCCGGCGTGACCGGAAACGGCGCACGCGGACCGGCAAAGGACAACAGAAGGTTTCGAGACGACCTTGGCCAAGGCAACTTCCTCTGAGCTGCTAAGGGCACGAAGGAGGAAGCCTGCGCAGGAGCGGCAAGGTATTCCAATGCCAGCTCCGGAGCTGAACCATGAGGAACCAGCAACGGAACAGACGCTGGAGGCAACCCCCTGCCGAAGAGGGGGCTTGGCGAAGAGGCGAGAAAGGTGAAAAGCTACTAAAGGTGATTTTTCAAACCGGAAGTAGCTGTTTCCTCTTTGCCAACCGGAAATCAGCCATCGCCGACGGACCGGACGCCGAAGGCGTGGCCGAAGACGAAGCTTCTTCCGGAAAATAGCGTGAAGTGACTTTCGCGGCAGCTTCAAGCGCAACCCTGAAGCTGGCCGGAGCCCCCACGAGCGTCTGCTCATCATCAACGGACCTGGAGTCCGAAGTGACAATGGAAGGGGATGGCTCAAAGCCAAAAGAACCCGACAAAGACGCTAAGAGAGGAGGCCAGAAGCCTGAAGTCCTTCCTGTTGGCAATCGATTGTGCTCATTCCCTAACTGAGAGGAGGATGAGAGGAATCAAAAACCAAGGAAAGTGGGAGAGAGGAGCTAGCGGCCACCACCGAAGTGTGTGGATGCTGCTGTCCCAACAGAGGCAAGAAGCCTGTATGCCCATAGGGCAAGCCTTGTTCGAAATTCACCGGCGACCAAACGGAAGCAGCGGGAACTGAACCGGAAAATCCGGGAGGAGCCGGAAGTGCGGCAGCAACAGCAGCGCTATGCCAAAGCTGGTGCTGAGCCACCTGCGAGCTAAAGCTCGGAACCCAAAGGTAGGCCGTAGGCCAGAACCGGAAGTGACAGTAACCTATGCACTACCCGCTTGACCTACACTTCCTGCCAAGGCCGGAAGCGAAGCTGCCGGAAACGGCTGCTGTGCAAAGGGCAAAGCTCAAACCGGAAAGGGCCATGGGCTGCCCACACACCGATGAACTAACATTTCCAGCCGGAGCCGGAAGAGATGCTGTCGCGGACGACTGCTTACGTATAGCGCAGCTCAAGCCGGATGGGATCATTGTCTGTCCGCTTTCCAACGAGGCACTACTTCCGTGAACCGGAAGCGCAGCTGTCGCGTACGACTGCCGACGTAAGGCAAGGCTTGAACCGGACGTGACAGTAGCCTGTGCACTAACCAGTGAACCTACACTTCCGGCCGGAACCGGAAGAACAGCTGTCGCGGGCGACTGCTGCCGTAGGACAAGGCTCGAACCGGACATGACAGTAGTCTGTGCACTAGCCGGTGAACCTCTACTTCCGGCCGAAGCTGGAAGCAGCTGTCGCGAACGACTGCTGACGTAAGTCGAAGCTCGAACCGGACGTGACAGTAGTCTGTGCACTAGCCGGTGAACCTCTTACTTCCGACCGAAGCTGGAAGCAGCTGTCGCGAACGACTGCTGACGTAAGTCGAAGCTCGAACCGGACGTGACAGTAGCCTGTGCACTAGCCGGTGAACCTCTTACTTCCGGCCGAAGCTGGAAGCAGCTGTCGCGGACGACTGCTGACGTAAGTCGAAGCTCGAACCGGACGTGACAGTAGCCTGTGCACTAGCCGGTGAACCTCTTACTTCCGGCCGAAGCTGGAAGCAGCTGTCGCGGACGACTGCTGACGTAAGTCGAAGCTCGAACCGGACGTGACAGTAGCCTGTGCACTAGCCAGTGAACCTCTTACTTCCGGCCGAAGCTGGAAGCAGCTGTCGCGGACGACTGCTGACGTAAGTCGAAGCTCGAACCGGATGTGACAGTAGCCTGTGCACTAGCCGGTGAACCTCTTACTTCCGGTCGAAGCTGGAAGCAGCTGTCGCGGACGACTGCTGACGTAAGTCGAAGCTCGAACCGGACGTGACAGTAGTCTGTGCACTAGCCGGTGAACCTCTTACTTCCGGCCGAAGCTGGAAGCAGCTGTCGCGAACGACTGCTGACGTAAGTCGAGGCTCAGCCAGATGGGACCATGGTCTGTCCGCATTCCAGCGAGTCCCTCCTTCCGGGAACCGGAAGAGCAGCTGCCGTAAACGGCTGCTGCGAGCACATACCTTGTACTGGCCGCATCCCCAAAGGGACATGCTCAGGCACACCCCCGCAAGCGGGAGCCACCGAGTGCCGGCCAAGGAGAGAAGAGAGTCCCAGCCGGAGGAGTCCAAAGACATCACGGCCGCCGGAAGACTGCAAGGCTCTGGTGCCGAAAAACGATCCCGGAAATAGAGAAGAAGAGGAACCGTAAGGCTTAAAAAGGGCGCTTGCCCTTACCCTCCCTCGCAAAACATTAACCTCACTATCAGCCAAGATGACAAGTGGTTAACGCAAACTACTGAAAATTTAGCTAAGTCCAGAACGGACCTAAAATTCAGCAGAATAATCAACTAGCAAAATTATAATAGCTTACACAAGGCAGCTAAATAACAGCCTACCAAGTAAGTTTACGTCCGATTTTCTTTTTGAAAAGACGTAAACACCTCAATAGAACACAACATGCTAGGATAAAAAAAACGGCTGCCAAAAGGCGGCCAACAACAAAAACTACTGTAGAATTCAAGTCCAGAAACGGAGGAAGAATTCTAGTAGAATAATAAACTTAGCGCTAGTACAATAGCTACTGAAAGCAGCTAAAACTAACCGCCTACCAAGATAGTTAAGCGTCCGAGCACGGACGAAAACGACTCAGTAGAAACACAGCGTGCTAGCCGAAAATGGCTCCAACTGGAGGCCAACAACAACTACTGTAATTCGAAGACCATAACGGACCCGAAATTCAGCAGAATAATAAACTAGCAATAGAACAATAGCTACAAAAAGCAGCTAAAACTAACTTCCTACCAAGCAAGTTCACAGTCCGAGCACGGACGAAAACAACTCAGTAGAAACACCACGTGCTAGCAAAAAATGGCCACCACAATGGCGACCAACAACAACAGCTACTGGAAAATTAAAAGTCCAAACGGACACAAAAATTTCAGTAGAGCAAAAGAGTGCTCGAGTGCACTGAGCAAACGTTCAAAGTCCGAGCACGGACCCAAACATGTCAGTGTAAACAACACGTGCTAGTACAAAAAATGGCGACCAAAATGGAGGCCACAACAAGAAACCACTGAAGAAACTTCTGAGTCCAAAGGACGTAAAAAATTTCCAGCAGAATCAATACAATGGCAAAATATGACAAGGAACAATCTCACCAACTGGAAACCAGCTAGGAGAGGACGAGGAGCCGAGGCCGGAGGGCGTCAGGCTGACGCTCAAAAACGGCCAAGGAGCAAAGCGAAAAGACGACCTGTCTCTCTGGCTGAAAGGAGTCGAATGAGGATATCACGTGTGGGTTCAGTAGCTGTGACGTAGTGCACGCTACGGGAGGTAACCCTAGGTGGCAAGTTTGCTACTTTTTTGTTTGGGTTGCTTCCCTTATACTATGGACGGGATAGCGTTTTCAGACACCTTAGCATCTCGACTGCGTCAATGCTATTATGTGATTCGGAGTAAGAATATGTAATTTAATGCATGTATATATAGAGAATACGTGTACTACATCAGTACATGGCTTGCTGTGTTGTACCAGATTTACACGAGTTGCTTTTTTAAATATTAAAGTGCGAGCTTTTCGATATTTGAAAAAGCAACGAGTGTAAATCTCGTACGACCTAGCAAGCCATTGTACTGATGTAGTATTCAGTTTATCCTACATACTGTACTTGCGTGTCTTTTGACGTCACAGCAAAGAGACATCACTCAAGAAAGAATAGTGTGACGTGTACGTTCTCAAAATCCTTCCAGGGGAAACAACGAGCGCAAAAGTGTTCCCAGAATGCCGTTTGTCTCGGTGACTAGACTAGTTTGACGAGACCTCATGAGAGGTATCTCTCACGTATGTAGGATAATTTGTATGTCATCTTAAAAATAAACAATAACATAATTTGAACTACACAGTCTGGATGATGTGGTTCGTGTACGACCCATATGGAATTGAAGAAGGAATTTTAGTCTTTATTACAAATAGGATGGCGTGGTTCTTGGACGACCTATACTCTGCAAATAGGACATAAATTGTTTATACCAATTCAGATGGTGTGCGTTCATGTGTATGACCCATGCTTTCTACGTTGAAACATTCTTCAGAAATTATGAGTGGTGAAAGACCCACATCATCTGGACTGTGTAGTCCTAAGTGTGATCTGGTGACACGCATTTAGATATATATATATGATACATCATACATCACAGAATTTTACAAACACATACACAGAAACACACAGGCATAGTTATGTTTCTGCCAACCAAAAGGAAAATAGTTTGACAACTGAAGCATTTCAGCTGCAAGTTTAAATACACAAACAGCTTAGTGAACACAAACAGTAAGCATAACTTATCATCATTCAACATTTAACAGCAACAATAGCAAACAAGAAGAAGACAGCAACAACAAAAAACTCATTTTTAACAACATTGCACAAAAAAGCAATATTACAGTACTTAAAAAGCCACATACACAGCATCAATACAAACTGCCTCTTCGGATTGTTCACTAACTCTTAAACTACATGTAGTTGTAGAATTTAATCCCCCAAAATGGCAATACTGTCAAAGACTGAAGGAGGGGCACAATGTTTTTTCTTCAAAAAGAGCGAGCTTCAATTTGGTATTGTACCTGTGACTGCTTCCTCTCTGGACACCCCCCCCCCTCACACACACACACTGTGGTACTTTGTGGCTCTGCAACCTCTCAAATCATTTTATGATTTAATTTAGTTCATTCATGTCCATGCTGTTTTTTCCTCCCTTCTACGGAAGTCAATCAGTCCGTTCACATTCATCCCACTGAAATTTACAGAACAGCACCTAATCACAGACCTCCCTGAAACACACAAGCTGCTGAATCTGGTCCGAAGAAAATACTTCACTTAGAGTACAAGAAGAAAGTCTCCAAGGCCAGCAGAATGTTTTCAAGCATAACAAACACACAACCACCCAGACCCACATACTGGAGATGTGTAGATATTCTTGGCCTGCCAGGTAAAACACAGCAAGCAGAAGCATTTATAAACATCATCATATGTAACAGAATTTAGTGAGTACTGACTTTTGGGCGACAGTCAAACATTTGTCCTATCTTTTCTTTCAAGGAATCACGTTTCGAGAGCACCAAAGCAAAGAATTGCCTTTAGTTTGGTAGAGTTGATTTTCAAGTTGCATCAAAGCACTCTTCAACATCGTCGTAGCAAACCAGTTCTCTGTCAATCCCAAGCTGCTGCACCAGCTGGGTTAGGGAAGGTCGTGGATCAGGGGTCAACTGGTGAAGGTCAAGGACAGCTTCTTGACAGACTGAACGCCACTTGTCTATCAGTCCTTGAAGGTGGTGCAGGTCATTCTGCACACAGATCAAACCAAAGGTGTTCAATGAACTGGATACATGTGTGCCCTCTGTTCTAATCACACTGTTCAAATCACACAAGTGCATGACTAGTTAGGCCACACAAAAAAGTTGTATGTTTCTGGTCACCCGACCCTACCTAGTTTTTTCCCGCCGACCCTAGACTTTTTTTTATTGCATTTGTAAAAAAAAATAAAAAGCGTCAAAACAAAAGTAACAGACGGCAGACGACACAAGGGGGATAACCCCGCATCCCTTTTGTCTCATTTGTTTTGTAATGTGTTGTCTTTCTCTTTGTATAGTAAGTCCAGTCTCTTTGCGTCACTGTATAGTTATTTTCTACCCTGACCAAAAAACAAAAAAAAACAAAAAAATCCCAACCTACCTACCCTATTTTTTGTAGCCATGTTACCAGAAACATACAACTTTTTTTGGGGGGGGCCTTATACAAGTTTGTTCTAACTAGCGTTTGTTAGTATATAAATTATGCAGACCTTGTAAAAAAGAAAAAGGAAAAAAAGAAAAAGGAAAAAAAGAGAGCAGACAAACGCAAGTTCATACATTCACTATCAAAGTTAAAAACACAATTTAATGCCTGTGTACATGTATGCATGCTGCCCTCCTTTACACAAACAAACAGAACTCCCAACACACATTTACAGTGAAACCCCTCTGAAAAAATTACTTCTGAAAACGGCAGGAGTCTTAAAACGCTAAATGTACAGAGGTTATGAACAGAAAGTCAGAAAACAGGGTCTGAAAAGGTCTTAAATTGGGGGGGGGGGGGGGGGGGTTTTAAAAGGGGGGTTTCACTGTACCATGTTCAGACGCAAAAACACTGACACTTTGCACTAAGCAACTAGGACAGAACCTACCTTTGCTCTGTAGGTCTTGACCATGCTGAGTTTCCTGAGCACTTCTCCACGTTCGGTCAGTTTTGCCTTCAGCTGCTTCTTGCATCCGACAAGCTCTTCAGAGTTCTCTAACACTCCGCTCTTTCGGGGCTTTGTATTCCCACCACTATGAGTATGACTAGTACTGTGACTCACACTATCTTCAGGGCTGCCAGTGTCCTCACTCACAGGCAGTATCTGCTTGTTTGATGCATTTGACGAAGCAGATGAGTTACCTAACCTTGAATGCGAAGTCTGCTGTAAGACAATACTGGAAGAATGTTCAGCACTGGAACTCGTGCTTAAATCTCCAATTGAAGCGCGAGACACACTTTCCTGTTTCCTGTCAGCATTTGAGGAACTTTTATTAGGCGTACTCCACGGACTGCCTCCACTTGTTTTCTGTCTTTTCTCCACACTGTCTTCTTCAGTTCTCTGATGAAATTCATTCCCCAAAGCATCACAAACATTTTCTCCATTTTTCTGGTTCTTTTGATTCTGTGTACAATTAGCATTAGCAATACACACCGAGTCCCTATCTTCACTTTCCTTGCTACTCAGAGTCCCATGAACACAGACACCACCACTGACAGCTGTGGTCTCTACTAAACTGTCTGAAATGTTCAAACTCTCCACAGAATGCTTGCACATGTAGGAAGCTTCTGCTAAAATATTTCTGGGGTGGGGCAGCTTTCTCTTCAAGCCACCTGAGAGTCTGCCGCTGGTTTGATCTGAATGTTTCTGCTGCCCTAACACAGGTGTTCCTTGCTGATTCAAGATAGGAGTGCTTTGCAGTAAGGGTTCAGCAGTCCTATTGTGGCTAGAGTGAGGAGTGTTTTGCTGGCTGGCAACAGGAGTATTTTGCTGGCTGGTGAAAGGAGTGCTCTGTCGGCTGGATGGCGGAGTGGCGGGATGGTAGCGACCACACTTCTTCAGCCGCTCTTTTAGAGAAGAGCTCATCTGTAAAAAAAACAATAAAAAAAAAACACAAACATAATTACTATTTTCTTCTGATTTTGTTCTGCTTTGCTGGTTGTTAATTATTTCAGAAATACCAATTTCAGTTCTGCCTTCAGAATGTTAAATCAAAAATGACACACAAAGTGAAAATGATGTGAAAACTGACAAAAAAAAGTGATGAAGTCTAGCCACACTACACGGTCAGAGGATCAGTTGAGTGGGAGGTTAATTCCGTGATGGCGCTATAGTATTTTTTCAAACCGGTACGCAAACTTTAATGATGCAAACAGTCCAGAAAAAAACCCGGTAGGCTGGTCATTGGAACCAGTAAGAGTCAAACTCTGAGTACTGGTTTTGTTGTTTTACCAGCAAAAAACCCACGGTAGTTCAAAAATCAACCGGTAGGTCATCTTTTACGTTGCAGGAACCACTGTTGGTCATACCAGCAGCCATTTTTGTTCCGATATTTTCTCATTTCAACCGGTAAAATACCGATAATTACTGGTTAATGCCAATGCTGTAATTTGTGAATGAATTCCAGAATTTCTAAAACTTAAATGACAAATGAGTACATGAACTGATCAGCAGATACTTTCAAGATACTTGAGAAAAATATATGTCAATACACTGATTGACTTTAAAGATCTTTAAATGACATGCATGCACATTGACTTTTTTATTTACTCACCACAGAGACAGGAGTTTTCTTTGGAACCAGATTTCCATCCCCACCAGCTGTTTGACCGACAGTGACAGGTGTGCTTGGCAAAGGGCAATCAGCACCATCTTTGCCTTCACCGACTGAAGCATCTACTTTCATCTGCAAAATAAAAGAGCAAAACTGAAGCATCTTATGCACAGTGGTACCTACGATGAAAGGACACCCTAGGGACCGCATAGCAGGTGGCCTGTCATGATAGGTTTATGTTGGTAGAGATAATACTAATAGACAAATGGACCTCAGAATGGGAGGTGTCCTCTCATCGGAGGGACCACACATCGCAGGTACCACTGTATTTACTTTTAAACAGTGATGCCATCCCAAAAAAGACTGTGAAGGTGTACGCGAACAATAAACCATGGATTACTAAGGACATCAAGGCTGTCATAAATGAGAAGAAAATGAACTTTCAGGACAAAGAAAAACGAAAGAACATACAGAAGAAACTGAATACTGTGATACAGGAAGGGAAGAGACAATATAAAGAGAAAATAGAAGAAAATTTCAAGGACAACAATATGAAGAGGGTGTGGGAGGGTATGAAGATGATGAGTGGGTACACGGGTAAGAAGGGTAGTGGCAAGGGTGGCTCTGTTCCAAGTGACTATGATGTGAACGATCTCAATGCGTTTTACAAACGGTTTGACAGGCATGATTTCAGCCAGACCAGGACTGAACTGACCGATCGACTCGTGAACACTCCTATGAATGAGCAGGGCGAAATCATGTCTGTGACTGAGGAGGATGTTGTGAAACAGCTCAAGAAGTCTAATGCTAAGAAGGCAGCAGGCCCGGATGGTATTACACCAAAAGTCCTACATTTTTGTGCTGAGCAGCTTTGCTCAATTCTCACTGTGATTTTCAACATGTCTCTGTCACAGTCAAAAATCCCATCCCTTTGGAAAACATCTTGCATCGTCCCAGTTCCAAAGAAAACCCCGGTCAAAGTGATGAACGACCTGCGACCTGTAGCATTGACTTCTGCTGTCATGAAGGTTCTTGAGCGACTAGTATTAGTGAAGCTTCAGGTGCTTACCGCGGAGTTTATGGATCCGTGGCAGTTTGCCTATAGAAAGGGTAGAAGTGTTGAGGATGCCGTTTTACATGTGTTGCACAGTATCTATTCTCATCTGGATAAACCTGGAGCATGTGTTAGACTGATGTTTTTTGACTTTTCTAGCGCGTTCAATACGATACAGCCTCACCTTCTTGCTGAAAAGCTACTGAAGATGAAAATTAGCGTTCCAACTGTATTGTGGGTCACAGACTATCTGACCAACCGACCCCAGTTTGTTAGGGCTGGTACAGTACCATCTAATGGCCCGAACACAAACACCGGTGCTCCGCAGACCGCGCTATCTAGTGTACTGAATACCAACACAGGAGCTCCGCAGGGAACAGTATTGTCACCTTTTCTGTTCTCCCTGTATACTGCTGACTGCAGGAGTTCTCACGGGTCGTGCTTCATCGACAAATTTGCTGACGATACTGGACTTACAGGACAGATTACTGACGACAATGACACACACTACAGACAAGAAGTTAGCAGCTTTGTGGACTGGTGCGACGAGAATTACCTGGACTTGAACACAGGAAAAACTAAAGAAATGATTTTTGACACTAGAAGAAAAAAGGTAGCACACAAGCCTATCGTGATAGCCGGTGTTGAAGTCGAACAGGTTGAAAGCTATCGCTACCTAGGTGTAGTGATCGACAACAAGCTGTCTTGGCATGCCAACACTGACCAAATCTTGAAGAAAGCGCACACGCGCATGTACTGTCTAAGGAAGCTTAGATCGTTCTCTGTTCGCAATGACATCCTGCAAATGTTCTATCTGTCCACTGTTGGTAGCGTGTTGACATATGCATGTGTGTGCTGGGGGGGTAACCTTAGTAAACAGGATAGTGACAGGCTAGAAAAGCTAGTCAAGAAGGCTGGATCTGTTGTAGGCAGGAAGCAAGAGACCATTCAATCAGTTTGCCAGAGACGACTGACTGACCGACTGACCTCAATTTTGGCTGACGAGACACACCCACTGAAACCTGAATTTGACTCTCGACGCATTGACAGGAGTGGTAGACTGAGGGCTATGGTTGCTAGAACGTCACGTTTCCGCAATTCTTTTGTTCCCAGAGCTATCCATGCTTTCAACCAATCACATGTTAGAGGCCTCTATCATGTTTCTCTGTCATAATTATTACTGTACTCTGTTGCTGGGTTATCTGTAATGTATGTATTTTTAGTAACTGTATTACCGTAGCCCAAATGTGCGGTGTTCTAGTCGACATGTGGTGCTTTGTAAACCTTGTGTGTGCGTGGATGTGGAGGTGGACTCTTGGACGTCTTTTTGTTATTGGAATTATGGTTTTTGTTAATTTGTATTGCTGTTGCTGTTGTTGTGTGAGTGAGTTGTGAGTTGGCAGACTTGACTTGACGGATGACTGTTTGCGTTAGTGAGACTGTGTTTAGTATGCATTCTTATTCTTTTGATTGGAAATGAGTATTGTTACAACATAATTTCCATATGGATTAATAAATTTGAGTTGAGTTGAGTTGAGTTGAGGAATCCTGTGGCTGTAGTGACCAGAAGACATGAGCTGCATGCATTGCCTGATTTTTCAAAGTATTATATGCAGAAGTGTCAATATTTGAATGATTTGTAAACTGAGCTTG
Organism: Littorina saxatilis; assembly: GCF_037325665.1. Lineage (NCBI taxonomy): Eukaryota > Metazoa > Mollusca > Gastropoda > Littorinimorpha > Littorinidae > Littorina > Littorina saxatilis. The sequence goes on along the minus strand of NC_090256.1, from coordinate 76,489,670 downwards.
GTATTTTCCTTTTTTCCCTGTTTTTGTCATTTTACTTTGTCCATTTTGGAAGAGACAAAATTGACCAATGTTTTTTCCAGCTTTTGGTCTTCCGTCATAATGATGCATACATTTTGGATCTGGAATAATTGAACAATTGGCGGGTCGAACTTCCGATAGTTTTGACATGTGCAAGGTCTTCTCACAATCAATTAAGCAGATAAAGCCTGGACTCTTGGACCTATGCGTGTTTTCAATCCAGATCCAATAACTGCATGACCCTTGGTCCTCAGAGTTTGAAAACAACCCTGATTCACAGATAAGTAAATTACAGTATCATTCATCACTATTTGTCTGTACTGTACAGTGGAACCCCCCTTTTAAGACCCCCCCAATAGCTGTTTTCTCAAACGTTCTTTCATAGTTTCTGTAAATTTACCCCCGTTTTTAAGACTTCCTTTTTCTCAAGACTTTCTTTCTTTATTTGGTGTTTAACGTCGTTTTCAACCACGAAGGTTATATCGCGACGGTTTCTCAAGACTGATTTTCTCAAATTGTTTAAGGTCCTAAAAGGGGTCCGGGTTTCCACTGTATCATGTTTGTTTCGTTTTAAAGACCAACTGACCAAAATTCCTGTGAATGTTTCATTTCATCTTTTATCAAACGTTCCTGGTTGTAATTGTACGTACTATTAATACTAACCTTTTTTTTAAAGGTTATTCTTGATTTTGGAATAAGTTAGCAATTTAAGCTGTTAATCCAAGGACAAGGTGCGGACTACTCCCACCCTTCCCTATTCTTCTTTCTTTGTTCTTGTAATTTTTGTGTGCTCTAGACTCAGTCGAAGCTTAGTGACTGACTATAACTCAGTAACTGATGATTTTTAACCTTCACACAGCCATTTGTACCTGGTAATTATGTGATACAATGTTTCTACTAAAACTGCGGGTGAAGTCTTCCTACTTACCATATTTGCTGCTCAAACTGCAGTCTGCTTCAACTTTCCACTTCAAGCCTTCATTCGTATGCAGATATATTGCAGTTGAGCTCCAGACAACCGTTTTCAAGGACACTCCAGTGCAGTTGTTGTTTGTTTTCAGTGATCATGGTGGTTACGAAGCACCCCACATTACTGAAATGATGATCAAAACAGATACATGTTCGAGGTCCCAGCCACGAAAAGCAGCCGACTTGAAATTCCCGGCAGGAGAAGACAACTCTCCTTGTAGTTTGATAGAAAACAGGCAGGGGTATGAAATTATCTGTGGACCCATTGTACTCTTTTGTTTGACTTAACAGCGACAAAAAAGACGTTAAATCTTTTTGATGCGACATATATTTTCATACAATATTAGGTTTTTTCTGCTAAGAGATAGACATTTCAATAGAAATGCTCTGGAAGAGACGACCAAAAGAGACAGATTTTCACAAGTAATCAAATATTTTAGGGGCTTCCGGTTTTAGCACGAACGCTCGTGAGATCTCGCGTTACTTGATTGTCAACGGATGGCGGCTACTTCAAACTAAAAGCGTCAAAATATCGAAATATTTTTACATTTACAGAGGTTTGTGGCGTTTTTGATTATATGTAATTAATCCTTATATTTAATCCTATTTAAATTAATGTGTTTTTCGCTTCAAAACATTGCAACATGTCGTTTTTCAAACCCTTCTTTGTATGTTTTTGTGTGGAAAATAAAAGATATCTTGTTTGATTCGAATGATTCATCATTGACATCAACATTTTTTTACCAGTGAAGCCCATCGATTGATCAAAAGGGGAGGTTTGTGTCTGCAGTGAAATACAGTACCGTGTTATGAACAATGTCATTTGTTGTTAGGGGATGCATGCTTTCTTTTCTGGATCTTAATCTGGATGCCCACTGGATGTTGTACTGTGTACATGGGGGTTTCTATTCACATTCACTGATTCAGTGATTCACAATAACATTCAATTTCAAAGGGTCACCTATTTCTACCTACACACAGTAACATTCAAAGTCACCTCGACCCACTGTTTTTTTAGTGCAGTGTTGTTCCCAGCCTCAGTGGAAAAATGGTGTATTGGACTTGTATACTCTGACAGCTAGAAGTAGAAGTCATCGAAAAAGAAAGGTAGGGGCTACTGTTACGCCTTTTTCAAGTCGTAATTCGACTCAGAAATTCTATAGTTACGGCATGACGTCATTTTACTGTCGTAACCCACTCACTGCAGGCTTCGGTTACACCTTTTCCACGAGTCGTAGAGTCACTCGGCCAGACTTTGATTACGGCGCGGCGTGATCCTGCCCGGACATTCTCTAGTTACGACATGACGCCATTTTACTGTCGTAACACGCTCACTAATATTCATGTCCCTTGTTAGGACATACTTGTATGTACTGGTGGTTGATTTTCCAGATATCCTCTCAGTGATTGAGGCTTATAGTTATATGAGGCTCAGTGATTATAGATTTCACTGTTCCTTTAACTGGTCGTATTTTTATCTGTACTAATGGTACAGGTGAATGTGGGGAGTGAAGTAGTTGTTTGTTCAACCCATCCCGTTATTTTGTTTCTCCAAACAAGGAATCATTTGTGTATGATTTGTGGTGGAATTTCCTCCATGGTGTGTACTAGGATGTACTGTACTGAATGTACTATGGGTTATATTTTTCCCGTATGTGTACTATGCGTACAGGTTAATTGGAGGGAAAATGTAGTGGTTGTTTGTTTGCATCAGATGGTTTCGTCCTCCATTGATGCAGGCATAGTTCAACTCGCCAAACTGCAATGCTACGTTGAAAGTCTTTCTGGGGGCTCGTTTGCGCTGCACCTGCAGGGTTCGCGACGACCGAACGTAGAGCTGGACGAACGCGTTCGTTTCAAAGTCCGAGATAACTTTTTGCAACCTGTCGAAGGACTCGAACGTACTTCGTACTGTCAAAACTGCTCCGCTGTGAAGTCCGCTATCCATGACTAAAGTAAACCGGCCTGCATACGGGTAGAACTGTTGAACACGTCTGTCCTCACTCGACCCACGCTTTAAAATGGCCGCCCAAACCGGATCAAACCGGAAGTAGAGCGCGGCCCTGGCGGGGAAATGCTTTGTGACGTAATCAAAGCAAAGAAGGGAAAAGTTACGGGCGGCGTAAGTGTAGCCACTGCAAAAAAGAAAATAGGTTTAATGGTTTACTAAGTCATGAACTTGAGTAAGTGTCGACTGCCATAATCGGTCATTTTTAATTTTGATACATCAACAGGCAATCACCTTTGTGTTCAACTTACTCAAACATTGTTTGCTTCAGTTTAACTTCAAGACAACTCCTGCAACATGTCTACCAGAGGGGTGTTGTCCCCTTTAACGAACACCCCCATTTCTTCCCGACGTCTGCCTCAGACCAAGTATGTGTCACCCTCCACCGGCCGCCAGCCAGGTCTTAGCACCAGTGGCAGTCCCACGCTGTCCCTTCTCACAGAAACACACGATGATGAGAAAGAAAGAAGAGACCGTCGCCGCTCGCGAATTCTACAGTTGCAGCAAAATCATGGCACAAGTCCTTCAGCTTCTCCCTCAGACAGGTATTTATCACATGTGTGCACACAAACACACGCATTTGCATCCACATGACACATAATCTGTATCATTGTGTGTGGTTCTGAAAGGAGAATTGTGATGTTAGTTTGTACACCTTTGTTCACACTCACAGAGGTTTAGACTAGCACTTCCAGTTTACTTTTTTGATATCTACTCTATTAGTATTACGCACCTTAAATTTTGCTAATAAATTTGAGGCTCTTTCACCTTCAATCAGAACTTTCTTGGCGCATTTGTTACCTCATCACTAAATTTGTTGAACGTTTCCTTTACTGATGTTCGTGTTGCAGGAGGGGAACAGCGCTGAACGGTTTAACCAGCTCCCAGCTGGCTGAACATTACACCAACTGCATCCAGCTGTCTGCCGAAAATGTAAGATACTGTTTGAACACAGAGCTTGCATTTTTCAGAAAGAATGATTCTAATTCAATTGCATTTCATAGTGTAAATGTAATTGTTCACTTTTTTAAAGTTTGTCTGTTGCATGTGGAAAACTGTTCCACATTATTTAACTGATCTACACTAGCCAAATAAATATTTTCACTGGATATTTTGCATTTTCAGAAAATCAACTCGAAGAATGCATTTGGTCTACATCTGATTGACTATATGGCTGAACTTTTGAAAAAGAAGGAGTTGGAAAATTTCCAGGTAAGTGTGTGCAGAGTTTTCCTTTTTTTTTTATACTATGACTGATATGTTTGGAATAGAATATATGTGAGTAAAAACTGGATTTTATAGACGATGTTTGGAAATAAATCTTTCGGGTTTGTATGAGTTGTTAAAGAGTGAATACCCTTGCTTTTTCTGGGACAAATGATCCAACACGTGGTTCATGTACATATGTTTGGGACACAACCCCTCACTAGTGACTGGCCTATAAATATCACTTTGACAAATGTAGCTTTCCCACGTGACATTATAGCCAATATAGACCAGTCATTAGCAAGGGGGTGTTTCTCAAACACGTGTTCATGTCGCTTATTTGTTCTCGAAAAAGCAAGGGTATTTACTCTTTCAGTTTCACAACCCATACAGACCCGACAGTTATTTCCAAAATACGTCTATTCCTACTGTGTCTTTGGAAATGACAAGCTTTGTCTGTGGCGGGTATATTTGATAAATGCGGATATTTGAGTTCCTGTACCTCAGCCTATTACCTGCATAGGTGTTTGTTGGTGTGTTTTGCAGACCTGTTTACCCTTACGATTTTGGCGTAATTTATTACGTTTTTCTGAAAAAAATACGCCATTCCGCTATCCGTGTCAAGACTACAATTTTCATAAATAAAAAAAATGTTTTTTGTTTTTTTTTATCAATTCACATGTTTGGCATTGGTTTTTTTCAATGGCAAAATGGGGTGAAAGAGCACAGGACTGACCAGAGATCATGTCTTGTCTGATGAGACGCTGGAGAGCCTTATTCTAGTGGTGAAGTCTCGCCCTCACTCATTCGGCAAGCGCAAGTACAGTAGAGAAGCGCTTGACACACTGAAAAAGGCCTACTACGAGCAAAAGAAAAAGAATCAGTGATGCATGTGCTTTTGATGTGATCTTCTTTGAAATTATGATGACTACAAAAACTGACTGATGTGTTTTGTTTGTGAATGATGGATCTATGTGCATGATTGCGTTTCGCAGACACAGTTGTCATATGCGTTGTAATTGGCGACGAATGCTGGATGATTACTATTTTTGTGCCAGGATTACTATTTTTGGGGCTGAGCATTACTCCAAAACACTTATGGCGGTAAACAGGTCTGGTTTTGTCGAGTCTGTGTTTGTGTGTGGTTTAACCAAAGGTGATTTTTCACATTGATTGTTTTACTTTCAATATAGGTGGCCAGCTCCACGCTAGATGCCAGTGCCAAGATTTACGCTGGTCGTGTGGACAACATCCACTCAGAGACGTACAAGGTGCTGAGCGGCCTAGGGACGGGCGGCAATAAACACGAAGACCATGGTCAAGGGGGTCAGTCTGTAGTTATATATAAATAAATGCACCTTCTACACTGCTGCTCTGCAGCTCTTACAAGCCCACCATTGCTAAATCTATAGGTTGTGTTTTTTTAGCCTGTAACAACCATCGCCATTCAAGTGATCTGTAAGTGTTATTAATGTTTTTGATTGCTATTGCCAGTGTTCCATCAGGTCAAGTTAGTATTGCTATTTATGTGAAAAGATGTCATTGTATTAAAGTTTTCAGTCACCACAGGATTCTGTTTTATCTCTCCCGGGCAGGGGAAATGTTCCGCCGAAATTTTGTTTTTGTTCCGCCGAAAAAGCAAAAGTGTCTGCCGAAAAAATAAAGGGGGGAGGCACACAAAAAAAGCACCGGTTACTTTTGCCTTTGCGCTAAAGTCTGCGAAAACTTTCCGTACTTTGTTCACGCACTGCCTCAGTTACTTGAACTTTTATGTTTGAAAGTAAACCAGATTGCACAGATTGTGTTACAAGTTACATTTTCCTGTTTGTCTCAACAGATCAATTTTTTTAACAAATTTAAACCATATAATACATGTATATATTTTTTTTCTTCAAAAAAGAAAAAATTGGTACTTCTTCTTCTGCGTTTGTGGGCTGAAACTCCCACATACACTCGTGTTTTTTGCACGAGTGGAATTTTACGTGTATGACCGTTTTTTACCCCGCCATTTAGGCAGCCATACGCCGTTTTCGGAGGAAGCATGCTGGGTATTTTTGTGTTTCTATAACCCACCGAACTCTGACATGGATTACAGGATCTTTTTCGTGCGCACTTGGTCTTGTGCTTGTGTGTACACACGGGGGTGTTCGGACACCGAGGAAAGTCTGCACACAAAGTTGACTCTGAGAAATAAATCTCTCGCCGAACGTGGGGACGAACTCACGCTGACAGCAAAAACTCTGATTCTAAAAACAGAATTTAATGGCAAACTTGGAGCTCAGATGACACCAGATTGCACCATCTGGGTTCTTTGGAGAAACTTTTTTTCCGGGGGGCCATGCCCCCGGACCCCCCTAGTGAGGCTAGGCGCTTCGCGTCGTCGACTTCGCGTCTTCAGTTATAAATTTTCAGCCTTTTTGACTCACATGCGAAGCAAAAGTGAGTCTATGTACTCACCCGAGTCGTCCGTCCGTCCGTCCGGACGTCCGTCCGGAAAACTTTAACGTTGGATATTTCTTGGACACTATTCAGTCTATCAGTACCAAATTTGGCAAGATGGTGTATGATGACAAGGCCCCAAAAAACATACATAGCATCTTGACCTTGCTTCAAGGTCAAGGTCGCAGGGGCCATAAATGTTGCCTAAAAAACAGCTATTTTTCACATTTTTCCCATTTTCTCTGAAGTTTTTGAGATTCAATACCTCACCTATATTTGATATATAGGGCAAAGTAAGCCCCATCTTTTGATACCAGTTTGGTTTACCTTGCTTCAAGGTCAAGGTCACAGGAGCTCTTCAAAGTTGGATTGTATACATATTTTGAAGTGACCTTGACCCTGAACTATGGAAGATAACTGTTTCAAACTTAAAAATTATGTGGGGCACATGTTATGCTTTCATCATGAGACACATTTGGTCACATATGATCAAGGTCAAGGTCACTTTGACCCTTATGAAATGTGACCAAAATAAGGTAGTGAACCACTAAAAGTGACCATATCTCATGGTAGAAAGAGCCAATAAGCACCATTGTACTTTCTATGTCTTGAATTAACAGCTTTGTGTTGCATGACCTTGGATGACCTTGACCTTGGGTCAAGGTCACATGTATTTTGGTAGGAAAAATGTGTAAAGCAGTTCTTAGTGTATAATGTCATTGCTAGGTTTAGTTATTTGACCTTGACCCTCATGTAAAGGTCAAGGTCAAGCATGTGAGTCGTATGGGCTTTGCCCTTCTTGTTTACAATTTTCAATTCCCATGCCTGTCTCCGCAGCCTGGTTCTCCTACACTTTACCTCCATACCTGTTTCTTACTCATTGTGATCTGGTCATACTCAAAGTGTCCATTTTGGTCTACAAATGTCATTGCAGATGATGGACCAGGAGAAGAAGGGGACGGAGAAGACGATAACAAGAGGAAGAAGAGAAAGGTACTCGGTGTAATCCTGCAATGCACATGCTTTGTAATCAACATGTATAACATGTATTTTGAGAATCTGTATGGCACATGACTATTAGTGTGTTTTACTACCAAATATTGGTGGAGGTGGTGGAAAGGGACTTAGATTGGGTTGTGTGCAAGTCGTAAGTGTTTTTTGTAGTGCTTTTAATTTAAAACAGAAAGCTTTCGCCAAGTGGTGATGTATTCTCCCTAAGCCACTTTTCTATACATAAATACATATCGATCAGAGTATGTCATTTTGCTTTGTTTTCAGACAAAGAGCAAGATTATCAGGACGAATCTGAACACCATTAATGTCAACAAATTTGATTTAGAATTTGAGGTAAGTGCATTGAGTACATAATATTCAACTATTCATGTGTTGGTCACAACTGCCACACTTTCATTCTCCATTTTTTTCTGTCAGTCTCTTTTGAGTGTGTGTCCAGAATTTTTTACTTTTATCTTCCTCCTTTTCCTTAGTAAAGTATATCTGTGCGTTTATGCTTGCCTCTGTTTTCACACTTAGGCTGAGATAAATTTTAAAAAAGATCAATGTTTCTGATCCCCTGACCAGCCCTATTGTTTGCTCTGGTTCACAGAACTTTTTTTGAACCTTCGTAAAAAGAAATAACCAAAATGACAATAATCGATTTTGCAGACTTTACAGAAAAATTACTCTTCTCTGACATGAAGGGGACACAGCTCGCACGATTTCTGGCCAATGAATTTTAAAAAATGTATCGACCCTAATTTGTTTGGCCTTGTCATCAGAAACACACATTTTTGGGTCTTTTTTTGTTTTTTTGTTTTTGCCTTATCCGATTCCATGCTGTGTGCAGGTGGACCCCATGTTCCATGTCATGTCCGCCACGTTTGACGAGGGCGGGGCCAGCGGCTTACTGCTGAACAGCCTGCGTTGTTATGACGACAGACAGCTGCTGGTGATGGATTCTGCAGCGGTGGTGCCTGTGGTGGATGACAAGACAGAAGAAACAGAGTCGCAGTCACAGCCTGAAAAAGATTCTGTGCATGTGGCAGAGGTCAAAGGTAAGGTGAAATGGTTGCAATGTTTTGACAATACCAGGGTTGAATGGTTGTCTGAAGGAGTACATGTATTAGCAAATGTTTGAAGCACTGTTTTCTTTCTAACTTGATAAGGCAAGATAATACATGTGTTATCATTTCTTGGCGATGTTATATGGTTTTGGTGAGGGAGTGACATATTTTGTTGCTTGGTTTCTGATTTCTGTAGCAATTCAATGGAAGTGCTTTGATATAAAATCAAAACTTCATGGCACAAATTGATTTCTTCTTTTTTTCTCTCTCCAGATTTGCTAGAGAAAATGAATTTAGAAGAGAAGAACATCTGCCCTGCACTGAGCGAGTTCAGACTGACAGGATGGGATGGAAGTGAAAAGGTGAGTTGTTTTCTTTAAGTCATATGTTACGACTGTGTGTAATACTAATAGCACATATCAGTCTGCCATAAACACAGGCATTATGTGCATTTACACGCTATTATTCACAGACATGTATTCAAAGTCAGGTTTCTAACTTGGCTTTCTAAACGTACATGCCGAATGCCATGATTTTCCAAATCAGAATGTAACAGGATGTTTATAGGATGTTCAGCGCTGTCTTGAGGGCAAAACTCACTCATACTGCGTTCATATTATGTTTGTGACTGGATTATCAAGCTACTAAGTGCATTTTGATAGCTATTTTCACTGGTCTTGTTGTCAGAACTGCCTTCTTCTCAGTGTTAGTGCAGTGGAAACCGCCCTTTTATGACCGTCAAAATCTATATAAAAAAAAATATAAAAAAACAGGTCTTAAAAAAGAGGGAGTTTTAGATGGAGGTGAATTTACAGAGGCTATAAACAGAACGTCTAAGAAAGGAGGGTCTTGAGAAGAAAAAAAGTCTTGAATAGATTGGAGTGTCTAAACAGGCGGGATTCCACTGTATCGTTTGACTGTATAATGCATAGAGACCGTAACAAAAGTTGACTAGCTTTGCCTGGTAATGGTGCTTGCAGAGCTCAGTGTTCTCCAAGAGACTGTCAGAGTTTGCCTTTGATCCTCACGGTGAAGTGGATGCAGCATCAACAGCGGAGGATGACCTTGCCAGTCTGCCTGGTGACCTTGACCCCGCTGACCTTCATGACATTAGTGATGAGGATGTTGACAATGCAGATGGTCAGTGGTTTGAACACTTGAAAGTGGAGGGGGGGGGGGGTGTTTGAAACATGGAAAGCTTTTGTGTGCAGGTACATTGTACCTCTTAGCACTGAAGATGACTGGTTCTTGACTGCTGTCAAAACTGCATTGTGTTAATCAGGGTAATGTATCGGTGAATCAATGATGGAAAGTGTAAACATTTGATTGTGTTATTGTCATGGTGGTGGATATTTTCAGACGGAGATATGGGAGACAATTCCACAGATCACGTCAGTGGCATGAAGGGCGACAGCCAGACAGCAGAGTTCATTCACAATGCCTTCAATGATCTCACGTGAGTTAACTCTCCTTTGAAGCACATGTACATGTGGTGGTCTTGAGTGAAATGGCAATAGCTATACATCATCAGACTTTCTACTTCTATTTGCTCTTTTGGCTTTCTCTTTCTTAGTGTTCTAGGAGCAACAAGCCCTTTGAAAGGACAGAAGTGCTCTACAACTAATTTCATCGTGACTGAATTTCATGTCATTTGCTTCCTTCACCAAGCAGTTCCATAAAGGCATAACAAGCTGTCTGTAGGCATGCAAAATGGAGAGAAAGTTATCTCCTTAGGGAAAGACAAGGAAATCTTGAACATGATAATTGGATTGGATTGGATGGATTGGATAAGATTTACAGTCCAGTGAGGTTACCCTAATGAGAAGGAAACAGCCTCAAGACTAGGATAGGATATCGTGGCAAGCCTATTAATATTGATTAATATTCAGCTCTTTGAATGCAGACTCTTTGATCTCACCAAAACATATTTCTACTCTGTATACTTCCTTTTGTCTTGTGGCCAATACACCGGAAGCGCTCATTGTGTGGATTTTTCTCATTTTAAACTTGAAACTGGGGGTTGCGCCTTTTACAACGAGGCCCGGAAAATACGGTATAGTAAAATGCTGGAAACATTGATGACACATTGCAGACAAGGCAACACAGGGAAGCTGATGCAGATCCTGGCCAGTCAGCCCACAGACTACTCTTACTTCAACAAGGTTCTCATGAGGACGTGGGCTGGACCCTCTCACTGGAAGACCGCACCCGTGTCTAGAGGTCAGCGCTTGTCATTTTGTTTGTCTGCTCTCTCTGTGTCCTTCTTTACGTTTGCCTTCACCACTGTCTTCACCTATGTTCCCCTTGATTTCTCTCTCGTTATCTCTCTCTCTTTTGTGCTCTTTCTCTATCTATATCTCTCTCTCTTTCAATCTAGCTATCTCTCTCTCTCTTTTCTCTCTCCTCTGTATGTTTCTCTCTCTCTATCTCTCTGTTTCTCACAAGGGACAACTCTGATCCTGCATTCCTCTGCATGTCTCTCATTTGCCCTTGCAATGTCATGAACTAGCTGCATTTTTTTTTCAAGTGTAATTATTACTGATTGAACTGCTAATCATCTGTGTGCTGTGCTTACAGACCCCAGCTTCAGATCGCTCAACAGCAAGTCCCAGAAAAGTAAAAGCAAACGGCCACCTTTCCATCTGACGTATGAGAAGACAAATGACCTTGAGGGCAAGTTCAAAGCCTCCAAGGCCACAGCACTGACCAAGGCCACCCTGCAGAAGTACACCAAGAAAAAGACGACGCTTCCAGAAGACTTGCACTTCCAGGCCGACAAACTCTTCAGGCTGTTCCACAGGCAAAACATCATGGTAAAACAATAGACGAGTTCCAGAGATAACTCTTTCAGCCGGTTTTAATGGGTTGTAGAAGAGTTGTTTTTCCTTTGAAACACTGTGGCAAGCTTCACGGGACATTATCGGCCAATCACTTGTAAGCATTGTGTTTCCACACCTGGTTTGCGATCTGTGCATTGAGGCACGCAATCACATCTATAATGCCGATAGTCAGCTCTCATGTGCATACTTTGGAACAAAGAGAGCATTACATTGAGCAGACAGCACAGACAGAGCAGAGCTAATTCTAACTGGGATGTGTGTAGTTCGCATTATTTCACTTGCATAGATTGTGGACCTAGCGTGGAGTGACGCCGCTGGCTGGTGATTGGCTTACTATGTCACGTGTAGCTTGCCTGAGTGTTTCAAAGGATAAACAGCTCTTCCACGACCCATACAAACTTGACACACTTATTTCCAAACATCATCTTTTATCATGGGAGTTTTCAAGTTTGAAAGAATGAAGGATTTTGTTGGTTTTGATTTCAAAATTCTGGTGAACATCAAGGTCAAATGGAGAGAGAGGGAGAGCTGAGAAACTGTAGCCGTGGTGACAATTAAAAAGGAGGAAGATTTGTTAGCCGTTACATGTGTTAATGTCCTTTGGACTTTTCATTGGTTCTTTGTGGGATTTGCTTTACTAGACTCTTTTTGACTCACATGCGAAGCAAAAGTGAGTATGTACTCACCCGAGTCGTCCGTCCGTCCGTCCGTCCCCCCCGTCCGTCCCTCCGTCCGGCCGTCCGGAAAACTTTAACGTTGGATATTTCTTGGACACTATTCAGTCTATCAGTACCAAATTTGGCAAGATGGTGTATGATGACAAGGCCCCAAAAAACATACATAGCATCTTGACCTTGCTTCAAGGTCAAGGTCGCAGGGGCCATAAATGTTGTCTAAAAAACAGCTATTTTTCACATTTTTCCCATTTTCTCTGAAGTTTTTGAGATTTAATACCTCACCTATATATGATATATAGGGCAAAGTAAGCCCCATCTTTTGATACCAGTTTGGTTTACCTTGCTTCAAGGTCAAGGTCACAGGAGCTCTTCAAAGTTGGATTGTATACATATTTTGAAGTGACCTTGACCCTGAACTATGGAAGATAACTGTTTCAAACTTAAAAATTATGTGGGGCACATGTTATGCTTTCATCATGAGACATATTTGGTCACATATGATCAAGGTCAAGGTCACTTTGACCCTTATGAAATGTGACCAAAATAAGGTAGTGAACCACTGAAAGTGACCATATCTCATGGTAGAAAGAGCCAATAAGCACCATTGTACTTCCTATGTCTTGAATTAACAGCTTTGTGTTGCATGACCTTGGATGACCTTGACCTTGGGTCAAGGTCACATGTATTTTGGTAGGAAAAATGTGTAAAGCAGTTCTTAGTGTATGATGTCATTGCTAGGTTTAGCTGAAGGTCAAGGTCATGTAAAGGTCAAGGTCAAGCATGTGAGTCGTATGGGCTTTGCCCTTCTTGTTTTACCGGTACATTTGAATATTTAATTTATGTCATTTGCTAATGTCTGTCAATGCTCAGTTGCTGCCATGTTGCCTGGCTCAGCACTGTTCACAGTACATTCTTGAATCAGTCTTTCAGTTGGTACAGCTACAAGTAGGCAATGGCCCATTGATAGTTATTTACCACAAAAAGCTTTTACTTATCTCTCAAAGACATCAGCATTAGAACCATGGATTACCGGCAGACCTATTTGAGGCTGATTGTTACAGATCAAGCGCCAGGAAACAGGAGAGATTGGCGTTGAAGATGGCATCCAGAACTACGACTATGACAACATCAATGATCGAGAGAACTTCTGTCCGGCCTTGGGGGTGAGTCAGTGATTAGAAATCTCATCACATTAGTTTATACATGACAGTGAAATTGTCTTTGAATTGTAAAATAATGGTCATTTATGTTGCTGTGGAGGTTTGCTATGTCAGACAAAGCAGTCTTGTAGATTTGGAAGAGGATATGTTGCACTAAATGGTTTCTTTGACAGTTCAAGGTTTCTTTTTCCCTTTCTTGATTTGAAGCTCGACTGAGTGTGACTTGTATTCAGTCGGCGTAGAGGCATCAGGGACAATTTTCCAATTCAAGGCATACGTCTTGATGGAAAATAAAGTTGTTGTGCTTGATTGCTGGTATTATCTAAGACCTGTACATTTCAGTACATGTTTGGCTTACCTGTACCCAAAAGAATGTTAGAATCTAATGCTATTTTCATTATGCTTCTCTTGACTTTGGTGTTTGTTCTCCAGGGTGATGACGACGATGATGATGATGGCCCAGATCTCGGTTTCAACTTCTCCGACGAGTCACAAGGGTTCGGTGAGGCGTCCCACAGTCACATGTCCCAGCCTAGCCTTGCCTGTAATGACACCAGTCTCACTGGCGACAAACTTCTGTCACAACCCTACAAGGTGAGCTTTATAACATGACTACACTGAAACCCCTTTTTTGAGATCCCCCAATTTACCACTTTCTCTTTTTGTAAGATCCTCCTTTCTCAGATGTTTTGTTCATAGTACAGTAGAATCCGCTTAATAAGTCCACGTTTAATAAAGCCACCCGCTTTTTAAGGCCAATTTCTGGCTGCACGGATTTTCACCTATGTTTTATGCTTAAAAAAAACCCGCTTTATAAGGCCACCAACCCGCTTAATAAAGCCACTTTTGGGCTCGCGTTGGATGTGAAAAGCAGTAACAGTGAGTCTGTAATCGCTGTCTGATCACTCACAGCTAATCCATGAATGGTTTTCAAAACAACCTGAGACGTTTTGGCCAGCCTCTTGTGAGTTTGAAATCACGTTAATCACGTTAAGTGCAAGTCAGTGGTCGTAAACAACTTCAAACAGAAGTTTTTGTTCATGTGAGTGAATGTTCATGACTGATGATGACGTCTCCATGACCATACCGTATCAGATACATGTATTTTCCTCTCGGATTTCAGCGCTTTGCTTTATTTGCTTATTTGTATTAAATCCTCTTGGATTGGAGTGCTTTTTCGCTTTATTTGCTCTGTTTGCCTGAGATCCTTTTAATAAGTCCACCCGCTTAATAAAGCCACTTTTGTCCTGCACGGAGGTGGCCTTATTAAGCGGATTCTACTGTACCTGTAAATTGACCTCCATTTTAGACTCCCTCCCTTTTAACACTTTGTACCCCACCTATGTTGACCAAGGTTTTTTTTAGTCGATATCAGCTGTGCTGCAGCAGGTCACTCAGAATTGTAGTAACTGTGTAGTAACTGTGTATCAACACGCTGGAATGCAGGCGTTAGATGGATGTTACAGGAAGCAACTGAAGCTAACAGTTTGAGCGGATATATCCGTACCTGGTCAGATAGACCCATATGAGTGGGTACGGATATATCCGTACCTGGTCAGATAGACCCATATGAGTGGGTACGGATATATCCGTACCTGGGAGACAATGAGTTAAGACCTGATTTTCTTAGATTTTTGAAGGTTGTAAAAAGGGGTTCCACTGTATTATTGTTTTGGATGAGCCGTAGAAGAGAACAAATCTGTGTGTGTGCATGCATACAAACATTCCTTCTTCTGTCTATACACATGACAAGCACACTTCTGTCTATACACATGACAAGCACACTTCTTCTGTCTATACACATGACAAGCACACTTCTTCTGTCTATACACATGACAAGAACACTTCTTCTGTCTATACACATGACAAGCACACTTCTGTCTATACACATGACAAGCACACTTCTGTCTATACACATGACAAGCACACTTCTTCTGTCTATACACATGACAAGCACACTTCTTCTGTCTATACACATGACAAGCACACTTCTGTCTATACACATGACAAGCACACTTCTTCTGTCTATACACATGACAAGCACACTTCTGTCTATACACATGACAAGCACACTTCTGTCTATACACATGACAAGCACACTTCTGTCTATACACATGACAAGCACACTTCTTCTGTCTATACACATAACAAGAACACTTCTTCTGTCTATACACATGACAAGCACACTTCTGTCTATACACATGACAAGAACACTTCTTCTGTCTATACACATGACAAGCACACTTCTGTCTATACACATGACAAGCACACTTCTTCTGTCTATACACATGACAAGCACACTTCTTCTGTCTATACACATGACAAGCACACTTCTTCTGTCTATACACATGACAAGCACACTTCTTCTGTCTATACACATGACAAGCACACTTCTGTCTATACACATGACAAGCACACTTCTTCTGTCTATACACATGACAAGCACACTTCTTCTGTCTATACACATGACAAGCACACTTCTTCTGTCTATACACATGACAAGCACACTTCTTCTGTCTATACACATGACAAGCACACTTCTTCTGTCTATACTGTCACGTTTCACAGGTATCACTTAAGGTGATTATGAAACGGTTAGTTACTACTAACTAACTAACCACACCACGATCCACTCTCGCAGTCATACAATTTAATAGAGACAACAAAAGTATAAGTTTCAGACGCCTGTTTATGTAAAAACTCGCCACCTCCCTCGAGACTTCACTCAAAATATGTTCTTTTACGTTCACAAAACGTAAAAAACCCGTGGTCACTGACAAAATGCCAGTTAGAATATAGAAAATTATAGTAACACGCTGATCCCGTGTAAAGATAAGAAAATACGACTGTTCTGCTCCAAAAGTGCTAGTTCATGCAGGTGTCACACACCCCACGTCGTCACTACTCGAGTATAATCACAGATAGCAAAAATAACAACGGTGGTCAACGGGGTGCAAAGACATGGTGCACTTAGCTTTCTTTGGCCACTGGGTGGACGGCCTGTAATTAGTCTTTTTAGCCTCCACAACTGCTCCGTCGAATGAAGTGCTGGTTAGCGTGGTGACGAAGCAGGGAACTGTGGAGGCATCAGGCGCCGCACCCAGTCGCTGGTTAGCTGGTTAGCCGGTTCGCTGGTTAGCTGGTTAGCCGGTTCGCTGGTTAGCCGGTGTGCTGGTTAGCGTGGTCCCCCAGAAGGCAGCCGAATAGAAGTTAGGAAAACGAAGGCTGCAAACAGAAAGCATCGGTGCACTAAACATGTCAGCTACCCCTCACCCTCCACCTTTAAACATGTCATCTTTACATATCTCATCGAGCACGTGGGCCTGCACAAAATTAATGGACTTTTCACAACAACAAAACAGCCGTCTTTTCGTCTTTCTCTCCCTATCTGCAAAAACCATATACAGATTAGTATTTTAGCGTCACAGAGAGCAAATTATGCGCTAACCTGGAGAGAACAACAGAGAGTATTTCATTCCACAAACACAGACTCGTCAACAGCGTTAAATAATGATTTATTACCTCAAACAGCCTATGAATGTAGCACTCTCATGGAAGCAAAACCCGCTTCCTCCCTGGAATGGCCTCTGTTCGTCAACAGTGACAACAACATCCAGAAACCCCTTGTCGAATACTTATGCGAAGTCTATCGCACGGCGAAGGAAAGATTTGACGACTCGTCCTCAGCAAAACATGTGGCAGTGAGAAGGTGATAACTAGTGGAAGTTCCCCTAGAGTGCCGAATATCCTATTCGGTGAAATCCATCATACTCTAGAAACTGTGTATTCGATCCTTCTTCTTCTGCCGCTGGGTGTCAAGTGCGCCGTCCTTGTGTCTCTCACAGACCACCTAGACAATAACACGTGACTGACCTTGTCACATATCAAGTTCAGCTATCCACAATTCTGCCTCGCAAAGCAGAAAAATACACGAGAAACTGTGAATCCACGAAACTCCCGTGCGCGCTGTCAGCGAAACACCGTCAACCCTCGACAGCAAAAACACGCCGTGAAAATGCGTGCAAAAACAGAAATCTCGTGCTTGTTTGGCGCTGTCAGCAGAATCCGCATCCGGTGACGGAAAACAGACGCTTTCTGTCGCACTGGATCAAGAGAGGGCACCCCACCGAGTGACCTTTTCTTGATCCCTGTCACCTAATCGTGACAATACACATGACAGGCACACTTCTTCTGTCTATACACATGACAAGCACACTTCTTCTGTCTATACACATGACAAGCACACTTCTTCTGTCTATACACATGACAAGCACACTTCTTCTGTCTATACACATGACAAGCACACTTCTTCTGTCTATACACATGACAAGCACACTTTCTTCTGTCTATACACATGACAAGCACACTTCTTCTGTCTATACACGTGACAAGAACACTTCTTCTGTCTATACACATGACAAGAACACTTCTTCTGTCTATACACATGACAAGCACACTTCTTCTGTCTATACACATGACAAGCACACTTCTGTCTATACACATGACAAGCACACTTCTTCTTTCTATACACATGACAAGCACACTTCTTCTCTCTATACACATGACAAGCACACTTCTTCTCTCTATACACATGACAAGAACACTTCTTCTGTCTATACACATGACAAGCACACTTCTGTCTATACACATGACAAGAACACTTCTTCTGTCTATACACATGACAAGAACACTTCTTCTGTCTATACACATGACAAGAACACTTCTTCTCTCTATACACATGACAAGAACACTTCTTCTCTCTATACACATGACAAGAACACTTCTTCTGTCTATACACATGACAAGAACACTTCTTCTCTCTATACACATGACAAGCACACTTCTTCTGTCTATACACATGACAAGCACACTTCTGTCTATACACATGACAAGCACATTTCTTCTGTCTATACACATGACAAGAACACTTCTTCTGTCTATACACATGACAAGCACACTTCTTCTGTCTATACACATGACAAGAACACTTCTTCTGTCTATACACATGACAAGAACACTTCTTCTCTCTATACACATGACAAGAACACTTCTTCTGTCTATACACATGACAAGAACACTTCTTCTCTCTATACACATGACAAGAACACTTCTTCTGTCTATACACATGACAAGCACACTTCTGTCTATACACATGACAAGCACACTTCTTCTGTCTATACACATGACAAGCACACTTCTTCTGTCTATACACATGACAAGCACACTTCTTCTGTCTATACACATGACAAGCACACTTCTTCTGTCTATACACATGACAAGCACACTTCTTCTGTCTATACACATGACAAGCACACTTCTTCTGTCTATACACATGACAAGAACACTTCTTCTGTCTATACACATGACAAGCACACTTCTTCTGTCTATACACATGACAAGAACACTTCTTCTGTCTATACACATGACAAGCACACTTCTGTCTATACACATGACAAGCACACTTCTTCTGTCTATACACATGACAAGCACACTTCTTCTCTCTATACACATGACAAGAACACTTCTTCTCTCTATACACATGACAAGAACACTTCTTCTGTCTATACACATGACAAGCACACTTCTGTCTATACACATGACAAGAACACTTCTTCTGTCTATACACATGACAAGAACACTTCTGTCTATACACATGACAAGAACACTTCTTCTCTCTATACACATGACAAGAACACTTCTTCTCTCTATACACATGACAAGAACACTTCTTCTGTCTATACACATGACAAGAACACTTCTTCTCTCTATACACATGACAAGCACACTTCTTCTGTCTATACACATGACAAGCACACTTCTGTCTATACACATGACAAGAACACTTCTTCTGTCTATACACACGACAAGAACACTTCTTCTGTCTATACACATGACAAAAACACTTCTTCTGTCTATACACATGACAAGAACACTTCTTCTGTCTATACACATGACAAGAACACTTCTTCTCTCTATACACATGACAAGAACACTTCTTCTGTCTATACACATGACAAGAACACTTCTTCTGTCTATACACATGACAAGAACACTTCTTCTGTCTATACACATGACAAGAACACTTCTTCTGTCTATACACATGACAAGAACACTTCTTCTGTCTATACACATGACAAGCACACTTCTTCTGTCTATACACATGACAAGCACACTTCTGTCTATACACATGACAAGCACACTTCTTCTGTCTATACACATGACAAGCACACTTCTGTCTATACACTTGACAAGCACATTTCTTCTGTCTATACACATGACAAGAACACTTCTTCTGTCTATACACATGACAAGCACACTTCTGTCTATACACATGACAAGCACACTTCTTCTGTCTATACACATGACAAGCACACTTCTGTCTATACACATGACAAGCACACTTCTTCTGTCTATACACATGACAAGCACACTTCTTCTGTCTATACACATGACAAGCACACTTCTGTCTATACACATGACAAGCACACTTCTTCTGTCTATACACATGACAAGCACACTTCTGTCTATACACATGACAAGCACACTTCTGTCTATACACATGACAAGCACACTTCTTCTGTCTATACACATGACAAGCACACTTCTTCTGTCTATACACATGACAAGAACACTTCTTCTGTCTATACACATGACAAGCACACTTCTTCTGTCTATACACATGACAAGAACACTTTTTCTGTCTATACACACGACAAGAACACTTCTTCTGTCTATACACATGACAAAAACACTTCTTCTGTCTATACACATGACAAGAACACATTCACTTGCACAGCCACTCATCTGGGTGGGTGGCCGAGTAGTAACGCACTTGCTCTCGGAAGCGAGAGGTTGCGAGTTTGATCCTGGGTCAGGGCGTTAGCAATTTTCTCCCCCCTTTCCAAACCTAGGTGGTGGGTTCAAGTGCTAGTCTTTCGGATGAGACGAAAAACCGAGGTCCCTTCGTGTACACTACATTGGGGTGTGCACGTTAAAGATCCCACGATTGACAAAAGGGTCTTTCCTGGCAAAATTGTATAGGCATAGATAAAAAAAAAAGTCCACCAAAATACCCGTGTGACTTGGAATAATAGGCCGTGAAAAGTAGGATATGCGCCGAAATGGCTGCGATCTGCTGGTCGATGTGAATGCGTGATGTATTGTGTAAAAAATTCCATCTCACACGGCATAAATAGATCCCTGCGCCTTGAGTCCGCGTCTGGAGATACGCACGCGATATAAGACTTCATATAATCATAATCATCTACACAGGCACGCACCAGTGCCATGTGAACCCTTGACATGGACATTGTTCTTTATTCTCTGCACTCTCTTGTTTTGCATGTTGAGGCATTGTCATAGCTGCCAACCCTCCAGAATTTTTCGGGAATCTCCTGATATTTGAAATCGGTCACAAAATCCCGAAATTTGTTCGTTTTTCCTGAAAAGGAAATTTTCTAAAATAATTTGTGAAAGCAGCCTCTTTTGGGGGGACAAAACTGGTAAAAAGACGCTCTGGTTAACCGAGACCAGCCAAGTCCATATGCGCATGTACGGAAAATAAATTGTGCTTCTTTCTGGTTTTGGCCTTCTAAAAATGCCGCCCTAAAAAAACCAAAAAATTAAAAACAAAGGCTAAAGTGAGGTTTTTACCGCAGTATGAGATGAACTATGACTTTATCTACAAGTCAAATAAAGGTGGACACCTCACATTTTGTAAAGCTTGTTGCCTTCTGCGGCCCCCGGACCCCCACATAAATTTCATAGTCATCAGGTGGACACCACGCATTTTGTAAAGCTTGTTGCCTTCTGCGGCCCCCGGACCCCCACATAAATTTCATAGTCATCAGGTGGACACCTCACATTTTGTAAAGCTTGTTGCCTTCTGCGGCCCCCGGACCCCCACATAAATTTCATAGTCATCAGGTGGACACCACGCATTTTGTAAAGCTTGTTGCCTTCTGCGGCCCCCGGACCCCCACATAAATTTCATAGTCATCAGGTGGACACCACGCATTTTGTAAAGCTTGTTGCCTTCTGCGGCCCCCGGACCCCCACATAAATTTCATAGTCATCAGGTGGACACCACGCATTTTGTAAAGCTTGTTGCCTTCTGCGGCCCCCGGACCCCCACATAAATTTCATAGTCATCAGGTGGACACCACGCATTTTGTAAAGCTTGTTGCCTTCTGCGGCCCCCGGACCCCCACATAAATTTCATAGTCATCAGGTGGACACCACGCATTTTGTAAAGCTTGTTGCCTTCTGCGGCCCCCGGACCCCCACATAAATTTCATAGTCATCAGGTGGACACCACGCATTTTGTAAAGCTTGTTGCCTTCTGCGGCCCCCGGACCCCCACATAAATTTCATAGTCATCAGGTGGACACCACGCATTTTGTAAAGCTTGTTGCCTTCTGCGGCCCCCGGACCCCCACATAAATTTCATAGTCATCAGGTGGACACCACGCATTTTGTAAAGCTTGTTGCCTTCTGCGGCCCCCGGACCCCCACATAAATTTCATAGTCATCAGGTGGACACCACGCATTTTGTAAAGCTTGTTGCCTTCTGCGGCCCCCGGACCCCCACATAAATTTCATAGTCATCAGGTGGACACCACGCATTTTGTAAAGCTTGTTGCCTTCTGCGGCCCCCGGACCCCCACATAAATTTCATAGTCATCAGGTGGACACCACGCATTTTGTAAAGCTTGTTGCCTTCTGCGGACCCCGGACCCCCACATAAATTTCATAGTCATCAGGTGGACACCTCACATTTTGTAAAGCTTGTTGCCTTCTGCGGCCCCCGGACCCCCACATAAATTTCATAGTCATCAGGTGGACACCACGCATTTTGTAAAGCTTGTTGCCTTCTGCGGCCCCCGGACCCCCACATAAATTTCATAGTCATCAGGTGGACACCACACATTTTGTAAAGCTTGTTGCCTTCTGCGGCCCCCGGACCCCCACATAAATTTCATAGTCATCAGGTGGACACCACGCATTTTGTAAAGCTTGTTGCCTTCTGCGGCCCCCGGACCCCCACATAAATTTCATAGTCATCAGGTTGGCAGCCATGCATTGTTTCATTCTGTTGTGTTTGTCAACAGGTTGCTAAGATTGATATCAGCTACGCCAAAATGGCTAAGCGTGTGGACGTGCGCAAACTGAAGGCAGCCATGTGGAACCTGCTGACCTCACACACACTTCCTGCCGCTCCTACACAGGTAAGTGTACTAGCTGGGTTCATCAGCAGTGCACAGAATTAACCTTGTGGACATTGTTGTCCTGCGAACATTTCATCATCATGTTACTTTCACTGTGCACATTTGGGGATGTGTAGAATTCTCTTTTTCATTTGCTGTTTGAATTGTATAATTCTGTTGGGACACTTGTAATTGGTTGTAGCTGGTCAGAAAGTTTCTGGCTGCCGGGAAAAAAAAACTTCTTTGACTTGACCTTCTTCAAATAATTAGCTCTGAATAGTCATCAGCTTGGTGGCCCTGAAGAAAACAACTGCATTCCTATGCCCCTCAGGATTGGACGCCTAAAAGAGGTGACCGAGAGGGGGGGGGTGGAACAGCAGGAGGGAGGGGGGGGGGGGGCAGCAGGAGGGGGGGGGGGGCAGCAGAGGGAGGGGGGGGGAGTTTGGTGTGGTGTACACATCTCCTCACATACTTTTGTGCAAATGCATGACTTGATGTGTGGGCATGTGCTATTCAACCTAATGCCCATGATTTTTAGATGGTGCAAATTGAGTCAGGTCCTTTCCAAGTGTATAGTGTTTCTGTCCCTTATCCAGACGCCATCGGGCCGCAGTGAGGAGGAGGAGAGGATGATGCAGGCTCAGTGGCGCTTCCAGTCCCTGCTGGAGACGCTGCCCACACAGGTGTCGTCCTCCATGGCCAAGAACCTCAGCGTGCCCATCGCTTTCGTCTGTCTGCTCCATCTGGCCAACGAAAAGGTCAGGCTAGTTCGCTACACAGTGTTAGATAGTGCATGTGTTGTTTAATGGGTGAATTAATAATGCATGTTTTGCTTAATGGTTGAAGTAATAGTGCATGTGTTGTTAATGGTTGAATTAATATTGCATGTGTTAATGGTTGAATTAATAGTATGTGTTCATCATGGTTGAATTAATAGTGTATGTGTTGTTAAATGGTTGAATTAATAGTATGTGTCTTGTTAATGGGTAAAATTAATAGTGTGTTTTGTTTATTGGTTGACATTATAGTGCATGTTTTGTTTTGTTTAATGGTTGAAATGATATTGCATGTTGTTTAATGGTTGAATTAATAGTGCATGTGTTGTTCATGGTTGAATTAACTAATTTGAGAGTACATGTGTAAGAGGCTGATTAAGTTTGAATGGGTTTGATTGGAACAAACTTTTTGACCATGTTTTATGCATATGAACATGAGATATTTTAGTGCATCCAATATAATTGAATACATCCTGTGAAAATAGGACTTTCTTTTAAAGTTATTATTTCCTGGGTAAATACTATGCTCTTATCTAAAGAGAAAGAGTGCTGAGAAAACTTTGATATGAAAAATGCAAAATTAGGACAGATTTTAAAGGTATTTGAAATATTAAAAGTTTTAGCTGAAGACAGAATCTTGATAAGCTGTACAGGTTCATTCACAAGATTAAGCTCGCTGCGAAACACGCTGCACAGGACGAGAGCGTATAGGAGGAAACATCAGAGTTTGTTTTTTCAACAAGAGTAAATCATTGAAACCTAAACTGTAAATGTTAATACCATGCAAAGTTACTGGAAACAAATATAGCTCCAGCTAATCATTGTTGTAACTTTCTGTTGCAGACGCTAACAATCTTTGATCAGGACATGTCAGACTTGACAATTAGTCAGGACTTATAGGAACCAGCCTGGACTGTGCTCACAGTCACATGAACAAAACCCCAACCTGCTCAAATTGACTACCATGGATCTAATCATCATCCACCCGTTGTGTTCATCTGGCATTCATTTTCCATCGGTCTTTGTTTGGATCTCTTTAAAGGCAGCACAGAGAAGGACGACTGTGTTTCTTCGTTTGCATCTTTCGTTATTATGGTGTATCCATTTTGGTCCACAGTACATCCTCATTGGTGCTTATCTTCAGCCATTGTTCATCTCACGCCGCTGTAGCTTTTATTTGATTTTAATGAGATGTTTTATCAATGTTACATAGTTGGTTGTCTTGTCACATGACAACTTACAAAATTTGTCGACAACACAGGTGCATGGAATTGTTCATGTAAACTTCAACTTGTGTGTAGTTACATACATTCAGGACATAGTTACTTGGCAATGAATTAATTGTATTTTTTGTTTTTGGTCAAAGTAAGCTGTGTCCTTTGTGAATTTTAGCAAAAGTTAGCGGCAGAGGGTTTGTGGGTCCACTGTTTGCGTAACCATGATTGTTATGTATCTGCACACTTGGTCAGAGTTACATGATCAGATTTGTCCGAAGTTGTTCAGAATGAATGGCCTGTACTTGTGTTTATTGACCTTGAAAAATTCAACTTCTATTATACGCTTACAGTCATGTTCTTGTTAAAATGTTTCAATTGTTAACATTGATTTCCTCCCTGAAACCTGGTGACGGTATGTGTGGCTTGGTAGGTGACTCCATGAGTGGAAATTGTAAATGATTTGTGCAAGGTGTTGTAATGATTTTATGCTGAATTATTTTAAACAGATATTATGTTTAAAGATTTAAGAAAAGGACAGGTTTTACATTTTGTTCATGAACATCTTTTCATTCTGTGTGTGTCTGGGCATGCAAGATTTTTACATGTTTCCTTCAAGGTAACGTCAGCATTCACTACAAAATGTCCACCTCAAGTTGCTGCATTTTAGATCAAAATATGTGTTTATACATGCACCTGTACAAAGCCATGCTCAGTGGTCCACACTTTTAGCCTGTCTTTCTGCTCTTGTACATTGTCATTCAACAGTAAGCTAGTAGAAACCTCCAGACACTTCTTCACAATGGAATGTATTTATTGAAGGAATCTCTTTGTCTGTTTCTGTCTCCCTCTCTCTTTCTTCCCCGTGTGCTATGTGGCTTCAATTGCTGACATTGGATGCCATGGGTTATGCTCTGTCCAAAATAATATATTCTGTGTATCTTTGATGGAAAATGTAAAGTTTCTGCTCCTAATCTTCTAATGGTCTCGCGTAAAAACAAAAGTCTTGAGATGACACTAATCATGTAGTATTAATCAATTCTCATGTTTTAATTTGTTGTTGATATGGTAACGCATGCAATGGGTTTTTTTAACAGGTAAAGGTATTAATAAAGAAGATGAATAGAACCACTTAGTGTTATGATTGTCTGTGAACAAGTGTGGAACCGTCAACACATTTCGCTATCATCACTCGGACAACATGTGAGAAAACGTGAGAGGGTGTAGAGTCACCATTTCAAGATTTCTCCTCTTTTCCTCATCCAAAAAAGACTCGGCACACTTAAAATAATACCAAATATTTATTTCATGAAAATAGTTGACAATAAAAAACCTGTCCATTGCACAGAGGCCACATAGAAAAGAAACAACCAGTCAACATCTAAAAAAAGAGACAAAGTTTGAAGCACACAGGCGTGACGCAGCCAGGCACCTAGGGATTGATAAAAACGTTACACACCAACTTTGAACTAGTCAGACAGACACAACATAAACACTAAAACATCACTGTCTTCGTGCAGCTCAAAAAAGTAGCAACAACATGTAAAAATAGTCTATGCAATACAAAGAGTCATTGAATAAAACAAAACAATGTTAAAAAAAGGCGCCATATGAGTTATTTGGCCCCATAACACCTTGCTAACAGAATCAACCTAAATTGTTCTTTCAATACGAGGGCCCACTTTCAGGAGGATATTTGAATTGCAGGATTCTGCCCCAAACTGATCATCTCAAAACCAAACCAGTCTGGTAAATTTTGATGAGCAGAAATTATCTTCAAAGAGAAAAATAATCGGTATTTGACCCACACTATGTTTAGTGTTTTATTCCTAATAGCTTTCAGAAAAGTTGTTGCAGCATCCTTGTGCCTCCTTTTGTTGCAGAATGTTATTCAATGCTATCACCCATTTTACCTTAAGGGGCCAAATACACCTATACAGTTTTGCTGCATACAACCTGCAACTGTTGCATGGAACAATTTATGTCACCTTATTTGGCCTGTTGATCACAATTACACACACATGTTCAACAGTGTGCACAGCTATCTTGAGTAGCGTTATGACAGGACTGTTTTATTCTATGCTTGTTTGAACCAGACCTAACATTTCAAGACGTGACTTGGAAAATACAGCATGCAAACTGCAATCTCACAGGTTGTATGGACTGATTTTTACTATATGATTTGTTGTTGTCAACTAAACTGTAGTGGGTAACTGGCAAATAGCTGTTTTCACTGGTATTTTCTTTTCACTTAGGTAAGGAGTACAATTTTTCACATAACTCGCATGTAATAATGTCAACATAGCTCACAATTAGAAGGCACAGTAATTATAAAGACGTTGCTACCGCAATTGTTGCTACAACCATAGCATATTCAATCCTGGGCTAGCCTTGTTTTTAAAAGGTTGAAGATTCTATGTGACATCAAACTTCGTATTGTCCGGATGTTTAAAACTCTATTATGCCAACATGGAAAAAAGAGACTGATCTTCAAGTTACAAAGGATGAAAAAACTACACATAATTCATGTAAACATTTTAGATGGAATGTTTTAATCAGGACTTCATTGCAAAATCAATATGTTTCGCATTTCACAGGAAGGAATGTCATAGGTTCAAATGTCTGCTGCTAATGCAAAATCAATTTGAGACAGAACCGGCACGGTTGGCCTAGTGGTAAGGCGTCCACCCCGTGATCGGGAGGTCATGGGTTCGAACCCCGGCCGGGTCATACCTAAGACTTTAAAATTGGCAATCTAGTGGCTGCTCCGCCTGGCGTCTGTCATTATGGGGTTAGTGCTAGGACTGGTTGGTCCGGTGTCAGAATAATGTGACCGGGTGAGACATGAAGCCTGTGCTGCGACTTCTGTCTTGTGTGTGGCGCACGTTATATGTCAAAGCAGCACCACCCTGATATGGCCGTTCGTGGTCGGCTTGGCGTTAAGCAAAATTTGAGCCAGTCATGTTACTGCATGTAGCACTATTTTTCTGGGAGCAGGGTTACAAAAGATAAAGATGGAATGGGACTTGAAGGGGTGGGGTGGGGGGGGGGGGGGGGGGAAGCAGAGAATGAAAATCCTAGATTCGTTTCTCTCACAGACTGTTAATGTGTGTGAAAAACAAGCTTGTACATGTACATTAACAAAACTGTCATCTGGACATTTTTTTGAATTTTCAAAGCAGTGTAATTACTCTCTCTTTGAAGTACATCTATGAAACTGTAAGGAGCTTGAATGAGTAAACTATTCCCAAAACAACACATTAACGGATTGTGAAGGCAGAAATAGTGGTTTTTGTAAACTCTGGCGTGATAATTGAAGAGTACTCGGTGTCAGTATAACATAGACGAGTCAGACATGAAATAATAACAAATAACACAGTCTCTTCCTTCAAAAAAAGAAGGGCAAATGTACATAATATACTTCTGATGTGTTTATTACATGTATTGTCTATCCTCACTCTTCTCAAGATTCGTTGTTCCATAGCACTGACATCAATTCCAAGTCCCACTTGTCTAAAACTAATTACACATTACAAGCTCTGTGCATTTTGTTTGTCTTTTTTAAGCCTCAAGTTGGAGAAAATCATTACAAAATATCATGGAATGTAACTGGACAGATTGTAAACTTTTACACATACATGTGGTTACATATGTTATATTCCAATCAGAAAAAGATGGCTGCGATTCTATAAGATGAGACCTGAACAACTGTCCGGTGTAAAAATCAAAGCAGCTTCTTGGAGTAAAACAAAATGGGAATGGTTATGAAGTTACCCAGTTTTACATCCTCTTTTTTATTTGGTTGGTTGGCAGACTGGTTGTGTGTGTGCGTGCACGAGTGTTTGCATGTGTGTGTTTGCGCGTGTGCTTTATTTTACATTTTCGTGCTAACCAGCAGGTGATCAGTACCTGTTCTCCAATTTACACTCACCGTTTTAACTTTCACATCAACTGTAAGAAATATGTCAAAGCATCTTGATTAAAAGAAACGTCCAATACTCGACATTGTCTACAGTTTTGTTTTACCAATGGACAACGTGCTATGTTGTTTGTTTGAACTTAGTCGTTTTTCCTTCTTAACCTAGATTACTAATTAATCAGTAACAAATCTGCTGTTTTCTTAAATATTTGAGATAAAGCCTGATTTTGAAAACCTCTAAAATTTCAATCAGATATATTACATTTTCCTGGGTTTTTATTCATTCAATGTCTAATTTGTCAAAAGTTGACTGAATTACATTAGCAAATGAATACTATGCAACTACTTTTTGAATTAAAAAAGCTGCAGCATCCAAATTAATCAAGTTCAATTGTTAGCGTATACACTGATGTTGAATATGATGAGCAGTGTGATAACATGTAGAGGTGTACATTCCTAACAGTAGGATTCCAGAAGAGAAACAAATCCTAAGAAAAAAAGTCAAGTGTCTGCAAAACCTTCAAGACAAAGAAAGGATATCTTAAATGTCCAGTAAAGTTTTGTTGAGTTGCGACAGAATCTCAACTCAGAAACTTCAAATCCATTATTTGAAAATGAACAATTTGTACTGCTTAACATGAACACTTACAAAAGTTTGGCAAAGTTCTTCTCATACTTGAGTAACAGCAAGATTTTGTTCAGTCTTACCAACCAAACTCAAAATGACAGTGTGCAGAAAAAGAGCTGTGGTAACAATGTGAAGGTTTAAGGGCACTTACTCAGAAGGTCAAGACATTATGGCACACCACCTAACAACACACCTGTACACACATCATCGGCTGCAGAGCAATTGCAGTGAGAACTCAACATCTAGGCACAACACCAAACCTGTCAAATTAGTATCACAACAAACTGTGCAGTTGGGAAAACACAAAGGGGGGGGGGGGGGGGGGGGGGGGGCATTGGGGGAAAAGAAAATGAAAAAAATCAATTTCTTTACGAACAAAACACTAAGATAATTAAGAGACAGACAAACAAACAAACAGAGTGAAACCAATACACAACCCGTATATACGGGTTTGTAAAAAAGAAGCTTTTTAAGCAGACAGACGCCTTCAATAAAGCTTGTTGGTTTAAAGTGAATCCATCTTTGGAAAGCCAGGTTTCAACAAAATGTCACTTTGTGAGTAGGAGGAGAGGTGGTAGGTCCAAAAGTTCTACATTCCCACATTGTCAGGCTAAAACTAAGGGTCGGATACACCATACAACTTTGCTGCATACTGTTGGCGGTGCTTAACTGTGGCACACAACTTTCAGAAGACTCATCTTGAGTCTTTTGCCGCATACTTACACAATGGAATTTGACAGGTGCAAAAAAGGCATTATGACTTGCATTTTGACTGGTATGAGAATTTTTTTCTAAGCTGTGTGTAATTTTCTGTGTGCAATTTGCAAATAATTGTTTTCTTTTTATTTCTAGGCTGTACATAATTTGCAAATCAACTCTTTTTTCTTTCTTTTTTCTAGGCTGTGTGTCATTTGCAAATCAACCTTTTTTCTAGGCTGTGTAATTTGCAAATCAACTATTTCTAGGCTGTGCGTATTTTCAAATCAATTTTTATTTCTAGGTTGTGTATAATTTGCAAATGAACTTTTATTTCTAGGCTGTGTGTAGTTTGCAAATCAACTTTTATTTCTAGGATGTGTGTAATTTGCAAATCAACTATTTCTAGACTGTGTCATTTGCAAATCAACTTTATTTTCCAGGCTGTGCTAATGTGCAAATGAATTTCCACACTGCCACTTGCCCACAGTAAAGCTGTATGATGTATTTTTGCCCAAAAAGGGTTTTCATCTTTCAGCCCCCAAAATAGTATTCGTTCACAACTGTTCTCCCACAACTCAGTAAGTGAACGAATATGCCTTTACAATGACCTCTAAATTCCTCTTTAACCTTTGCACTCTGTTGCACTTATATACACGCATAATACTTTATACTGTACTCACATTAGCCCACCAGCTGTAAAGTTTGCCTGGAAAAAATCAATAAACTCTTCAGATGCATTACTGTAGACAAAGACTTCTGTCAAATAAAGAACGAATAAAAGTAAATAAAAACCAAAGTCGGCATACAAACACATTGACTGAGAGATATGGAGTTCAAGGCAAATTCAACCACGAAGGTTATATCGCGACAGGGAAAGGGGGGAGATGGGATAGAGCCACTTGTCAATTGTTTCTTGTTCACAAAAGCACTAATCAAAAAATTTGCTCCAGGGGCTTGCAACGTAGTACAATGTATTACTTTACTGGGAGAATTCTTTCTTTATTTGGTGTTTAACGTCGTTTTCAACCTTTCAAGGTTATATCGCGACGGGGAAAGGGGGGAGACAGGATAGAGCCACTTGTTAATTGTTTCTTGTTCACAAAAGCACTAATCAAAAAATTTGCTCCAGGGGCTTGCAACGTAGTACAATGTATTACTTTACTGGGAGAATTCTTTCTTTATTTGGTGTTTAACGTCATTTTCAACCGTTCAAGGTTATATCGCGACGGGGTACCTTACTGGGAGAATGCAAGTTTCCAGTACAAAGGACTTAACATTTCTTACAGGGCGGGGATGTAGCTCAGTCGGTAGCGCGCTGGATTTGTATCCAGTTGGCCGCTGTCAGCGTGAGTTCGTCCCCACGTTCGGCGAGAGATTTATTTCTCAGAGTCAACTTTGTGTGCAGACTCTCCTCGGTGTCCGAACACCCCCGTGTGTACACGCAAGCACAAGACCAAGTACGCACGAAAAAGATCCTGTAATCCATGTCAGAGTTCGGTGGGTTATAGAAACACGAAAATACCCAGCATGCTTCCTCCGAAAACGGCGTATGGCTGCCTAAATGGCGGGGTAAAAAACGGTCATACACGTAAAATTCCACTCGTGCAAAAAAAAACCACGAGTGTACGTGGGAGTTTCAGCCCACGAACGCAGAAGAAGAAGAAGAAGAAGAACATTTCTTACATACTGCTTGACTAAAATCTTTACAAAAATTGACTATATTCTATACAAGAAACACTAAACAAGGGTAAAAGGAGAAACAGAATCCGTTAGTCACCTCTTACGACATGCTGGGGAACATCGGGTAAATTCTTCCCCCTAACCCGCGGGGGGGACGACAAACCGATTACTATCACTATCTGCGCATTTCTTGACCCTATAACATCAAAACAAGGGTCCAAATCATTGTTTGAACACATCCCTAACTATACATGAGTAGAGAGCTGATAAAATTCAACACCTTCACTATGAAAGTTTGCAGTGTTTCCAAAACCAGCAAAAAAAGACAAATGCATCAGCGGCAATATGTTTTAATGCAATTACAGTCAACACAAAGAAAAGAAAATTGGTCTCAAAAAACAATACCAGTCCAATTTTTTTTTTACCTCATAATGTCAAAAAAGCAGAGAACAAATCCACAAAATGTTGTCAGTAGATCAGAAGTAATCAACAGAGTTCAAGGCAGTAAAAACGTAACAGCGTATCAACATACTTGGAAAAAAATCAAGTTCCACAGGGTGCCAAAAAATATCCAGTACTTCACCTTATCCCAGAAATAATGCGGGACTTTATGTTTGCTTGTTCTGCTTTGTGATTGTTTACAGCTTATATGTTTGCTTGTTATGATTTTCCATTCTTTTGGGTGCATTTTTGATTTTCAGAAATAAGTTTTGAACAGAAGAAAGAACAGCTGCCACAGTTTTGACCAAGGGATAGACATCAAATATAAGTGTGCAAAACTCACACAGTTCTGTAATTAAATCCTTCAGAATATTGCACAAAATGCAAGTGTGATCAACATAAAACAACAGTATTACATACATGTATTGTTGTGCCCACAAAAATATCTTTCTTTCTTTATTTGGTGTTTAACGTCGTTTTCAACCACGAAGGTTATATCGCGACGGGGGAAGGGGGGAGATGGGATAGAGCCACTTGTCAATTGTTTTTTGTTCACAAAAGCACTAATCAAAAATTTGCTCCAGTGGCTTGCAACGTAGTACAATATATTACCTTACTGGGAGAATGCAAGTTTCCAGTACAAAGGACTTAACATTTCTTACATACTGCTTGACTAAAATCTTTACAAAAATTGACTATATTCTATACAAGAAACACGTGCACTTAACAAGGGTAAAAGGAGAAACAGAATCCGTTAGTCGCCTCTTTCGACATGCTGGGGAGCATCGGGTAAATTCTTTATCGTCCCAACCAATATGGGACTCCCCCAAACCCGCGGGGGGTCCACAAAAATATATGGTTAAAACAAATGATAAGTGACAATTCACGAAGTTGCGGCACATATAGCATACAGCAATAGTGGACAAAACATCTTGACACATACAAATTATTATTCTAAAGGCAACCATTTGGAGTTTTAACATCACACAAAATGAAACATTTTAATGTAAATAATCGTTTGACAGAACTGTTTGAGCAAATTCAATGAACATTTCTTTTCTTTCCATTGGAAAGAAGAAAAATTTATTATATTGCCAGAAATGTTCATTGCTTATTCATGCACAAAATAATTCCGATTGAAATAGACTTCATCAAAATATCCAATATCTCAAGAAATGGCTTCGGAACAGTATTCTGCACAGAAAAAAAGTTAAATATATTTTCTATTTGGACAATGAAATAGACATTTCCCCATTTTTGCTTCAAGCAATTCAACAATCAACAGTCAAAAAATGATATATCCAAAACAAATCTTTTTTTCTTTTTTTAATTTTTTATATTCAATAGATTAATTTCAACAAAATTGGCATACAGTATAGCTTAATCCACTTGTCAAATTTGTATGGTACTCTGGCTTAAATTTCATGTACACTGCCTCAAAGTATAACATCTCAAATAAAGACATCATGCAGAAGAATCACCTATTATCTCTTGGCTATGATTTCTGGTAAAATAGTAACACTTCTATGTCTGTGTAAAAAAATAAAAAAAATAAAATGGATACATGAAGTGAAACAATGAGTAAGAAAAGAGATGATTGAATGAATAAAAGTTAACAACAACAATACACAGATTATAAGCAAATCCTCAGCTGCAAAACTTGAATACAACCCTTTGATTCTAATTGTCTGCAAAGATATTTGTAATTAAAAAAAAAAACCACAAACAAAAGAACTGACATAATATTTTTACAGACGCATCCAGTTCCCTTTGGCTACTTATATCTTATTTTCCCAAATTGCCATAGAAACCATCAATCTTTTTCATGATGGGAACAACATTCACTGCACCGTGACATGTGTACAAAAGTTACAAAAAAATAAAAAATAAATTAAAAATTACAAACATAAATAAAGAAAATATTAAATTTATTTTTATTTTTTTCAAATGAGATATGAAAAGAAAGAAAAAAACATTTGGGTTATAGGCGAAATAATTTCTAAGTATTCCCATAAAAGCTCTTTAATTGATTTTCAACCTCTTATAACATACCAATTTTTACAACTGTTCTTAAATTATGCCAGTGATGATGAGTATTACCAAAAAATCTCTATTCTAATGTGCACTGCACTAAATAAAATCATGTGATAGTCAGGTAAACCTTGTGCGCATAATCAGAGGTGAAAAACCATCAACTGTAGTGCAGAAAAGAGAATAATCACCACTTCCTTTCATCAATTTGGCATCAGACCGGGTGAAATACATTGTTTCTCATTTGTATCAAATAATTTAGATATTTATAATTTTCTGTTTCTCCATCCATATTAGCTGACATACACATGCATGTAAAGTTCGCAAAGCATCTGAATGCACTCAGATATAAACATGAAATACATAAATATGTGAATTGATATCACAGATTAACATAAACAACAACCCCCAAAATGAGACACTGATTGAAAAGTACTCCATCAAAAACACTTCATATTTACCATGAGACATCACTAACAATACAACTACCAAAATACACATTCCTAATTAGACACGCACCATCAAAACAATTTTGAAACATCAATAAAACTAAACCAAACCAAACATATACAACCACTTAACCACTACAAATATTAGATCCAAAATGGCATAAAACAACATTCAAACAATAAATAGTTTTAAACTTTACACAAGTCAAAATGTGCAAAGTCAATACACAACACACAAGACATTATTTGAGAATGTTGTTTTCAGATCAGGTTATAACAATGTTTGATGTCAACAGTAGTACAAAAGAGTCACGCTTAAAAACTTTTCAAACATTGAAATGAGCAATAAAATGTACACGACAAATTTATAAGTTACAATCAAATAAATAGCTGTACAAAGGCAGGAGTTGAAACAACAGATAAGAACAAATCTGAAAAGAAAACACAAAGCTTTCTTCAAGAGACAGACAGATCACTGAACACAAGGTGACAGCAGAAGCAAAGGGGAGCAACTGAGCAAACGTGAAGGGCAGCAATTTCGTTGAAATAAAGGGGTCACAAAAACAGAATTTATTGTGCAGCAAATGCATGTTCCAATATTGAAATTTACTTTCAGCACTTCAAACCATAAAGGGAGTCATAAGCAAAAATGTCAATAAAACATAAACAAATAAGTAATTGCACAACTTGAAAGTATATTACTTTAAATTACTTTGTATGAATGCGATACAGGATACATTTATCAAATATCAAATCGGCATATACGAACTAACTTTGTTCACAATAAAGCAATATAATCTTTTAACAAATTCAGACACTTCAATAAAACTGAAGCTCACAACTGAGCATAAGCATTTTCAGAAGAATGCTAACACAGAGGTAGAGTCACAAACAAAGGCTAACTTACAGCTGAAGCAATATGAATAAATAATACAACAAACATGCAGGGTTGTTGGCACAAACAGCTAATCAGCACTGACTAGAAACAACACTGGAACACCACCCAACTCTCAGAAAAAAGAGACACTAAAACAAACTCCAATGACCGACAACCCGTAATATTTTAGTAGCGAGAATGAAAACTTTTGGCAGGCACTTAAAAAAGGAAAAATGACAAGCAATGAATCTAAGATGCAACTGATCAATCGTTTGATTGAGGGAACAATTAATAAATCAGTTAACTAATTCATTACCTGATGAAACCATCAATTAATCCATCGATCAAACAGTTAATTCATGAATGAATCAGCCAATTGATTAATAAGTTTCAAAGATATCATGATCAATCAATCAATCATGTACACACACAAATATTTAATGAAAATCAGGGATCTACTCTGATCAGCGTTGATGTTGGCTAAGCAAGCTATCAAGCACAACAAGTGTCATTACCGTCATTATTACATACACACAACAGCATGCAGGGAAAGGAGGTTGGGGGGGGGGGGGGGGGGGGGGGGGGGGGGGGGGGGGGGAGGGGGGGGGGGAGGGTCAACTTAGAAAAAAAAAATTTTAAAAAAGGAAAAAAATGTCATCTTCCTCTTGTGCAGGTTGCAAATTATCAACAAATTACCATTAAAAAAAAGGGGAGAGGTTGATAACAGGTTAGGGATGGGGGCTGAAAATAACATGAGCAGATGCCATATAGGTCTTTCCTATGGCATAATACGTAGCTTACATTATGTCATTGACAACAAAATCCTCAAAAATTCATATGTGTAAATGTTATTGTTCTTTACAAATCATTTTTATTTTACTTAAGTACTTACACATACAATGCTTAAAACTGTTTGTCGGCATTCAGAAAATACTATTTAAAATTGTGTTTCAGATAACCTTATATCCAAACAAAAACACTTTAAACTGCATTCAATCATTTTCAAGCTCAATGGTTTGAACTCATCAATATCCTTGTTTTTATTCAAGTCCCTACAGAAATCTTTCCTTTGTTCATATTGGAAAATATTTAAATATTTTCCTGCAAAAAAAGAAAATCCAACATGTTTAAATTTTTTTTTTAAAAGAACAAAAACCAAACGGCACCGGGAGTCCATTTGCAAATTGTCCTTGAACTAATATCATCTTCTTGCAAAAAGATGAGAGTTAAAAAAACAGAAACAATGAAAAGAAAGCATAACAGTGACAGAAAGTCTTCCAGCAAGGAATGAACACAGAGTGACAACCTATTCTCAGCAAAACGTGAATGAAATAATAGACTTCTGTTCCCAGCAACAGCACACCATTAGAATGCAGTGAGCTCCCCCCCACGCTTTGTACAGTACATGCTGTTTTCAATTCAATTTCTCTCTGCCCCCGGGTAAGGTCGTCTCAAGTACACAAAGGCGGAAAAGTCAATATTTGTGATGGGAAAAGAAAGCTGACAGATGTTCACCAAATCAGCACGTGCAGCAGGTGGAAAGAAGATGCAAAGCGCACAGTTAATTATATGGGTGGGGCTATGCAAGGTGCTTTTTTTCTCCCCCACCCTTTCAGAGTTCCCTATCCTGTCATTGAGAGGGTCATACCATCCTGAACTCAGGTCAAAATGAGTTCGGCTCATTCTATAACTGGCGATAGCTGTTGAGCGATCATGATCAGAATGAGGGTCATACATGATCTGACGCCATTCTTGATTCATGCAGGGGTTTTTGAAATAAATAAAATGATCGATGCACAAAACTGTATGAATCCAGTTTTCTAACAAGAAAAGGCCAGCATAAGTGTTTTAGCAGTGAAAATGTTAAAAAGTAAATTTTAATTAAGGGGCTTATTGTCCGTCAAGTCTTAATTGCCTATATTGGACATGAATTGGTTTATACGATTCGAGTTTTACGCCCTCACGGCTTTTTGATGTTTGCGTGTTTAGGTGGTATCAGCCATCTGCACTTATGGTAGAATGACCAAGATCTTTAACGTGCCATTGTGGTGACACGGGGGTGGGAGATGGATACCGTCTCTGGGTCTGCACATAAAGTTGACCCGTGTCCGTCCCGGCCCGGATTCGAACCAGCGACCTCTCCATCACAAGTCCAGTGCTCTACCACCTGAGCTACCCTGAAAATGTTACCTCTGAAGCGCATTATTTGTAAGGAAAATGTGTTTCCACCCACAATCAGCCGGTCTCGCTGGTACCCCCCCCCCCCCCCCCCCCCACATCCTCTTTGTCCCCCATCTATTCTATAATTTCAAGGCATTTAAGCCTTTTCTGTAAAACTAAAACTACTGTGTGATCTCCGCAGGACTGCTGTAAGAAAAAACCCACCCACCAAATCAATAATGGTTAAGCACGTGCTTAATTGAAAAATTGTCACATGCTTTGTACCCGCATTAAAATGTCAAACTAACTGAAGACACAGGCACTCACCACAATGCAAATTCAAGCTATTTTTGAAGCTTCAAACTTGTCAACAGTCACAGAGCTCTCTTTTAGAAAACCATTAAAAACGTTGCTCATGAATGGAACAGGGATTCAAAAATAAATGCACACTTGTCAACTTGGAAACCACAGGTAGAATCGGCCAATTCAAAAGTTAGCAAGAGCGTTACAATAAAACACTGCAGCCAATACCCTGTCACGGACAGCTTTCCCAGATCACAGGTGTCGATTAAATTTAAATCTACAAAAGCCATTAGGAGAATGTGAGACGAGGTATGGTTTAAAAATAATTCTACAGGTGTCTCAGCCCCTGAGCTATAAATAGCTCAGCACCCACGGCAGACCGTGAACCTCTGCCAAGCTGCTGAGACAGGAGGAACCACTGCATCACTGTGCCTCATATCAATGGTCATGGAACTTGTCAAGGATATCGTGCTCTGAGGTCTGTAAGCTGAAACTATAGTATGTACCCTGTACACAAAACGTACAGTATTATGACTTCTGCTCCGTCGTGATATAACCTTCGTGGTTGAAAATGACGTTAAACACCAAATAAAGAAAGAAAAAATGACTTCTGCTGTCACTGACATAAACACAGAGGAAAGTAGTTTCGGACACAAGCGCCTCCCCAAAAGTAGGGCTGGTCATTTGTCAAATCAAAATAGCTGTGTCAAAAAGCTAAATCCTGAGTCTCACAGTCTGACACTGATTTGTGGTGGAAGCTAGTGGATACAAAAGATAGCTCAACTGCCAGATAGATGTGGTGTTACAACTAGCATCTCTCACGCATGAAGTCCAGGGTGTGATTCCCACTAAAGGCATATATATATACAAATTCCCAGTATTTTGAAGCGCTCTCAAGTTCACCCAGCTAACAATAGATGCCTGACTCAACATAGTGTTGGGGAAGGCGAAAGCATAGAGGGAGAGGAGATTGGCACTTAAAAGGTTGCTCAATGCAAGTTGAGATCTATAACATACCCCCCCCCCCCCCCCCCCCCAAGACCAATACGTAATGGGACAACCTTTACTTTGATTGACCTTCCCGACATGAATGGTCTCCAATCCTAAGACAAAGATTAGATACAAGTATGCAGGTTATGCTTTATGGCCTAACACAGTACACTGCCAAAATGGTCAGCCTATCAGACACACAATTGATCTTATAGCTCGTGTCAGGAAGAATGATCCCTTAGCTCTCAGTTACCTAAGCATGCTCTGTCTGATTCCTTGGTATGTGCCTCATCTTGACAGGCACGACATACACAAAAACACCCACATCACTGCCTATTTTAAGAATACAACTTCCAGTTTTGAACAAAGAGTTTATCTGACCAGTGTCGATGATAATGTTTTTTTACGGGTGTTAGACGAGACACACAGGTGTATGCATGTTTAGGTGTAATCTAAACCACCTGCGCTAATGGTCTTTTGCGTGACACGGAGGTGGGACATGGATACCGTCTCTGAGTCTGCAGATAATTAAAGACTCAGAGACCCCTATTGTATCTGTTACAGAAGAAGCATGTACGATACAGAGCCGAACAGCTACAGTTTACAAAGCGCTGCCCAGATATCAATTATAACCCCCTTCCCAAAGTCAGCATGTTTATACAAGTACATGGAAATATATAAACCCGCGGTAACTACACAATCGAAGAAGAAGCTGTGATTTGTCAGTACGTGCTAAGTCATCAAACAATCTTTGAAGCAAGCAGACATCTTAAAAATATTTTTTAAACATAAATGCATTGGACAAGTAAATCAATAGTTGTAAATCACTGTGATAAAAAAAGCTGTTCATTGCACATACCCATAGTAACAAAGGTTGACGACTTGAGTTATGATTGCTCGTGCCCGTTGAAAACATGATTCAAATCAACTCCATAACCTCTTAAAACATAATTTAAAAAAATCAACTCAGACTTATAGCTTGAGATTGCGGCACTTCAAAAACTGTTTTAACATCACTGTATTTTTTTTTTAAAACATGAAGTAAAATACATGTTCGGAACAATGTAAATGTAAATGCATGTAAATGCACTTTTGAGTTATACGTCGGAACTCTTCATTAAATTGTGTACGGTTACAAACAGAACACATAACAACAGAACAAAAAGAAAATTTGACAGATTTTGTCTCAGGGCTCGAAATTCCAACACTTTGAACATCATCAAGAGCCACAACAGCAACAGGAGTGTGTGTGTGCGATGCAGGGATGGGGTGGGGTGAGGATTTTGAGGGGGGGGGGGGGGGGTGGGGGGAGGAGGTAATGGTGGTGGTTATGGA
The DNA here is from genome assembly GCF_037325665.1 of Littorina saxatilis. Taxonomy (NCBI): domain Eukaryota; kingdom Metazoa; phylum Mollusca; class Gastropoda; order Littorinimorpha; family Littorinidae; genus Littorina; species Littorina saxatilis. Next base: position 76,449,582 of record NC_090256.1, on the reverse strand, counting down.
TCTGGAGACACAAACAGCACAAGCATTTTGTTTTGGAAATGACACTTCATTTACCTGTTCAGTACTCCAAAAACATAATCTGCCACAAATGAATGCTTATACTTGATCTTGTAAAAAAAAAAAAAAGATGTATAATAAAGCAGAATAAAAACAGAGAAGATATGCGCAAGTTAGTACTCAATGCAACCAGCACGTCTGATGAATAGTGATATCAGTAGTAACTCTTGACATTTTCTGTCCAACCAACGGTCCCTAAACACACTCTTTATACGTCTTACAACGCATGATAAATATTAATCTCAGTACAACTCACCGTCTCTTCTGTCCAACCTCATCCCCCAACCCCCACTACACGGGGCCCCCAAAAAGGCGGAGGCAGAGACTGTCAGTTGTACAACAAGAAGCTCTCTCTCAGAGAACTGCTGCCGTTGGGATGGGCAAAATTGAAGGAGGACTCCGCCGAGAAAGGCGACGAGGGGGGCGACTTGCTCTGCACCTTATGCTGCAGTTTGCGGAGCAGCTCGGAGGCCGAGGTGTTGAGCGCGAACCCTTGCGGGAAGAGGCTGAGGGCAGGGTCGAAGGGCGACGGGGAGGCACCGGACATGAGGTAAGGCTGGAACCAGGGGAAGTCACTGCCGCCCCCGGCTTGCTTGTGGAGGCCGAAGCCCAAGGCACTGATGGAGGAGGGCGAGGAGGGGAGGGGGAGAGGGGTCTGGGAGCTTTCCGTTTTGCTGCTGCTGCTGCCGGCGCCAGCCTGTGGGGGAAGTGAGGAGGAGGAGGGAGAGGACGAGAAACTGTCGGAACTGATGCTGGAAGCCACCAGCGACATCTTGCTCGTCTGAGTGGCTGAGGTGGAGGATGTCGTGGAGGTCGTTGATGGGGGACTGTTAGGCTCTGAGGTTGTTGTGGTGGCGGCGGTGGTGGTGGCAGTCCCCGAAGAAGAGCCTCCACCTTCTCTGGGTTTCTTCTGCCTCAGTAGATGCCGTTCCTTGACCTTGTACTCCAGTGTGGAGTGGGGCACGCCAAAGTAAGACCCCGCCCTGTGAACGCTCATCTCCCCGCGTTGCACAGCCCGCACCGCCTCGATCAGCAGCTGACTGTTGTACTTCCTGTACTGGCCCCTCTTCGGTCGTGTCTTCTTCTCCTTCCCCGACACGTCCCCGTGGCTCTTGGAGCTGCCGCGTGCTGAATGGCCGCTGATGGACCTCCCCTCCTTGTGCTTACGATAATCTGAGAATCGGCTCTTGGAGCCTTCGCTGCCGTTTTTTGATGACTGAACTTCTTGATCGTCGCAGGGTTCGCGCTTGATGCGTTTGGCAGGGTGGGTGGGCTGGGAGATCTCGGGACGGCAGGAGCGGAAGGCAGACTTGCCCAGGTCAAGAGGAAAGGGGTCTACTAGTGGGTAGGACTGTCCAAACAGATCACCGGCACTGGAGAACAAAGGGGGAGTGTCCATCTCGTGGAACCTCATCTTCTCTGAGATGGACTTGACGATGATGTCTTTGAGGGTCTCCCCAATGCGACTTGTCTCATACACTTTTCCAAACGGCCGCAAATCCTCCTCCATGATGGCGTCCTGGTCTTCTCTGTGCTGCTGCCGGTGGTGGTCGTTGGCTGGTTTGTAGGACGGAATACGCAGGTCTTCAAACGAAGACGGCACGGGCAGGGCCAGGCAGGACGGCGAGAACGAAGGCAGGTAGGGCAGGAAATGGGGGAGGGTGTCCACGGAGATGGCCATGCTCTTTCTGTCTCCCAGCGCGGGAGAGCTCCCCTGGCTGCTCCCCATCTCCACCTCCATCCTCTCTGACTCGGCGTGACTTTGACCCTTGCCGAGCTCCATGCGGAATCGCTGTTCCACCAGGCGGCGGATGAGAGCCGTGAGAAGGGGCAGCTTGAGGTCGCTGATGTGAGCCGGTTTGATCTGTTGCTCGGGGTCCCCGTTCAGGTTGTGCATGCGGCGAATGTGTTCCAGGCGCAAAGCAAACTCGTCGCACATGGCTGCTCGGCTCAGCTCCGGCTCCTCCTTGATCATGGAGGCGTGGGAGAAGGTGAGGGGGGACATGTACGGGAAGACACCGGCCTGCATCAGCTCAGCCATCTTCATCCCTCGGGTCACTACCGCAGCCATCATTTCATCCCCAGAGTTGGATTCCTCGGGGTCTAGGAACGCCGGCACTCTGTCCATGTCGGACCCGCTGCGGAAAATCTTGTTTCTGAGCGTGGAGCGGGGGATTCCGTAGAGGGAAGAGGCACGACGCGTTCCCAGCTTTCCTCCACGAATGTCTGCCACCGCCGCCTCCAGGTCTTCTTCTGTGTAGCCACGCTTCGTCCCTGTGGGGGTCTGGTGCTCGCCTTTTCGACTTCGTCTGCACAGAGAAGGTGGCCCACGTGCTGTTAGTGCATTTGAAGTGTAATATGTTCATGACCATATGATATTGTACGCTGTAGTAATGAGTTTAATTAGTTTTGAATAACAATGTCAACAGACCTGCTGTGCTTTGAGGTACAATTGACCAAACGTTCAGAATTGTATGACTGTCAAATGTTACACCAACCTAGTCATTTACTTGTTTAATTCACAATAACATAACGCAAAAGTGAATTGTTCGTTGATATTTCTTCTTCTTCTTCTGCGTTCGTGGGCTGAAACTCCCACGTACACTCGTGTTTTTTGCACGAGTGGAATTTTTACGTGTATGACCTTTTTTTTCCCGCCATTTAGGCAGCCATACGCCGTTTTCGGAGGAGTTCGTTGATATTAAGATTATGGGTGCATTCTTGTGGAATGTTTCCGAGAGAAACTTATTTTAATCCTGAAATGTATTGTACTGCATCTTTCTCTTCCTCTGTTCAGTTTATCTGCTTGTCCCGTTCTCCCTCCCTCCATGTCTCTTTCTCTTTTCACGTTAACCCCCCTCCCCCCTACCAATACAACAAATATTGACTTAATGTAATGAAACTGAGTTAAGACCATGCTGACAGTAAAACAATTGCTGGCCAGTCCAAATTCCTCCCTCAAGCTATACTCATGCTCCTCCAAAACCCACAAACAAATATTGACTGCACATGACGAGACTGCTAAGACGATGCTGACAGTCAAATAAATGCTGGCCAGTCCAAACTCCTCCCTTGAGCTATACTCATGTTCCTCCAAACCCACCTTTCCCCACATTCTCGCCCACATAGCTAGCTCGACCACCACCTCATGTGCAATAGACCTTTTCGGCATCTGAGCAGCTCTTGCGAGACACGCTCTTTGACATGCATTGAAAGTCGCGAGAACTACAATTAGCAGCCTATGCAGCTCTCGCGAGATAGCCGACCAAACTTCTTTGCTGTGCTTTGAAATTTGCGGGAGCTTGGACTACCGATATGGTCAATATTTCACCCCCCCCGCAAGGAAGACAAACATGTATTTAGTGTATCACTGACCCCCGTAACTGTGGAATCTTGAGCTCTATGGCGAGCGCCTTGTGTGCTGAGTGACCCACATGGTCAGCGTCGTCGATGTCCGCAGTGATGTGGTGGCAGTGGTTGTTGCTGGTGGTGGTGGTGCTGGTGGACACTTGAACTGCTGGTGCCGCTACTGCTGCGTTGCTCGTGTAGCTGGACTTTGACCCCAGCTCCGCCAGCAGCTCACGACCTAGGCCATGCGTGTAGTACTTGATGTGGAAAGGCAGCAAGTCTTGCAAAGACCGCACATCTGTGGATAAATGGAAACGAATATTAATAAAGGTTGGTTGGTTGGTTGTTGAAGTTTCTTGAATCCAAAAACAAAGAGACTGCCAACGTTCCAAAATTCAGAATCCAAAAACAAAGAGACTGCCAACGTTCCAAAATTCAGAATCAAAAACCAAAGAGACTGCCAACGTTCCAAAATTCAGAATCAAAAACCAAAGAGACTGCCAACGTTCCAAAATTCAGAATCAAAAACTAAAGAGACTGCCAACGTTCCAAAATTCAGAATCCAAAAACAAAGAGACTGCCAACGTTCCAAAATTCAGAATCCAAAAACAAAGAGACTGCCAACGTTCCAAAATTCAGAATCAAAAACTAAAGAGACTGCCAACGTTCCAAAATTCAGAATCCAAAAACAAAGAGACTGCCAACGTTCCAAAATTCAGAATCCAAAAACAAAGAGACTGCCAACGTTCCAAAATTCAGAATAAAAAAACAAAGAGACTGCCAACGTTCCAAAATTCAGAATAACAAAAACAAGCAAGGTAAGTTATCGGAACGTGTGTTGGTGACAAAACATTATGATACAGTCACTGATCTTTGATTGCAGTTTCTAGTTTCTCTAGAACCCAGGGGTTCAGATAAGACCAGTTCAACATCGATTTTATTATTGTTATTGATAAAGGATGCAGCGGTGCAAAAGCGAGTCATGGTAATCAAAAGTTGACATCTTGATGATGAAGAAAGAAACTGTTTACACAAAGGCACCTGTGGCACAAGTTTTTCTACACACAAGTGTCTGAGCATGACACGTATACAGTGGAAAACACCCAAACATCTTATACATCAGGTCTTAAACTCCCTGATTTTCTCAGATTTGTGGATGCCAAAAAAAAGATGGAGTTAAATTTACGGGTGTAATGAACAAAGAAGCTAAAAAAAAGTAAGGTTTCGTCTATGCTTTCGTCACGTTTACCAAACAAGGCACAAAAGAAGCCGAAGGTGACCTGTATGCTTAGGTGTCTTGTCATCAGAGTTTTCTTGCAATGCAGGTACGACTGCAGTATGTTTATTTTCCCCTGGTTATGGGAAGAGATGTGTGAGGAAAGTGGAACCACCTTTTAAGTGGTGGTGTAGTAAGACATGGGGGACTCTGTGGTGGAATAGTAAGACATGGAGGACTCTGTGGTGGAATAGTAAGACATGGAGGACTCTGTGGTGGTATAGTAAGACATGGGGGACTCTCTGGTGGTATAGTAAGACATAGGGGACTCTGTGGTGGTATAGTAAGACATGGGGGACTCTGTGGCGGTGTAGTAAGATATGGGGGACTCTGTGGTGGTGTAGTAAGACATGGGGGACTCTGTGGCGGTGTAGTAAGACATGGAGGACTCTGTGGTGGTATAGTAAGACATGGGGGACTCTGTGGTGGTATAGTAAGACATGGGGGACTCTGTGGTGGTATAGTAAGACATGGGGGACTCTGTGGTGGTATAGTAAGACATGGGGGACTCTGGTGGTATAGTAAGACATGGGGGACTCTGTGGTGGTATAGTAAGACATGGGGGACTCTGTGGTGGTATAGTAAGACATGGGGGACTCTGTGGTGGTATAGTAAGACATGGGGGACTCTGTGGTGGTATAGTAAGACATGGGGGACTCTGTGGTGGTATAGTAAGACATGGGGGACTCTGTGGTGGTATAGTAAGACATGGGGGACTCTGTGGTGGTATAGTAAGACATGGGGGACTCTGTGGTGGTGTAGTAAGACATGGGGGACTCTGTGGTGGTATAGTAAGACATGGGGGACTCTGTGGTGGTGTAGTAAGACATGGGGGACTCTGTGGTGGAATAGTAAGACATGGGGTACTCTGTGGTGGTACAGTAAGACATGGGGGACTCTGTGGTGGTGTAGTAAGACATGGGGAACTCTGTGGTGGTATAGTAAGACATGGGGGACTCTGGTGGTATAGTAAGACATGGGGGACTCTGTGGTGGTATAGTAAGACATGGGGGACTCTGTGGTGGTATAGTAAGACATGGGGGACTCTGTGGTGGTATAGTAAGACATGGGGGACTCTGTGGTGGTGTAGTAAGACATGGGGGACTCTGTGGTGGTGTAGTAAGACATGGGGGACTCTGTGGTGGTATAGTAAGACATGGGGGACTCTGTGGTGGTATAGTAAGACATGGGGGACTCTGTGGTCTATACTGCAACAGCTTGCCTGCAAGGGAATGTCTCAAAGATGAAAGTCAGATTTTATGTAGGAAGGGAACACGATGATGGTAAACACAAGCAACTGCACTGAAGTTAAAAAATCAGCTGTTATGTAATCAAGTCAGCGAAGAAAAAAAGTGTATTTCATTAAAAAAAAAAAAAGGTTTGAGACCGAGTAATTTTGGACCCCTCTTAAAAAAAAGTGTGTGTGTGCACGTACGTGTGCATGTGTGTGTTTGTGTGTCCGTGTCTGCTCATGTATGTAAGTATGTATATGAGCAAGTATGTGGCATGTGTGTGTGTTTTTTTGACTGTGTGTGTGTGTGTGTGTGTATTTTTGACTGTGTGTGTGTGTGTGTGTGTGTGTGTGTGTGTGTGTGCCATGTGTGTGTGTGTGTGTGTGTGTGTGTGTGTGTGAGTGTGTGTATTTTTGACAGGGTGTGTGTGTGTGTGTGTGTGTGTGTGTATTTTTGACTGTGCGTGTGTGTGTGCCATGTGTGTGTGGTGTGTGTGTGTGTGTGTGTTTGTGTGTGTGTGTGTGTTTGTGTGTGTGTGTGTTTGTGTGTGCGTGTGTGTGTGTGTGTTTGTGTATTTGTGTGTGTGTGTGTGTGTGTGTGCGTGTGTGTGTGTGTGTGTCAGTGTGTGTGTGTGTGTGTGAGCGTGTGTGTTTGTGTGTGTGTGTGTGTTCGTGTGTGTGTGTGTGTGTTTGTGTGTGTGTGTGTGTGTGTGCATTTTTGACAGCATGTGTGTGTGTGTGCGGAGGAGAGAGGTGGGGTGGTAATCACTCACAGGAACTGTCGGCATCCAGTCTGCCATGCTTGGCTTCTTGCAGCACATCCTCAAGGTGATCCTGCATATACAAAACACTACAATACAAAACAATACAATACGATACCGTGCGGCACAACACAAGAGATCTTACTACACAAAACAATCAAATACAGTGTATTACAATCCTATACAGTTATTACAACACACACACACACAATACAATACAAAACAATACAGTAACAAAACAATATAACACATCCCAGAACAATACGGAGCAATAAATTACCATTTTTCAATAAGTTCCAATACAAACTTTGAGGAGAAAAACGACTAACAACTTTCAGCCATTTTCCACACAACATGGTTCATAAGGCCAAACAAAAATAGGTGTGGTTACGGTAACATAGCCAAATAAAATAGGGTAGGAAGGTAGGCAATCACTTTTTTTTTAAACTTTTTTTTCTAATGTGTACAAATTAAACCTACTTGACAGGGAAATAAGTGTGCGACTCGAGCGCTTTCGCTTTCATTGCGTTTTCTGCACTCGTTTTCTTGTTTTTTGTGTGTTTTTTTGACAAATGTAATAAAAAGTTATAGGGTCGGCCCCTAAAAATAGGGTAGGTCGGGTTACCGTAACCACACCTATTTTTTTTTAGGCCTAACCAACGACCTTTCATCCAACAATAACCCATATACATACATATCATCCACGTTTCAAAATGTTCCAAGATCAATCTTCATCTACATTGAAGGCAAATACAATCACTATGCATACAAATCCCAGTTAAATCACTTATCATGCAAACGAAAGTATACGTAGAGGTTACATGCCGAGTCTCAGTGATTATTAAAAATAATGGTCGAAGTTAGCGGATCATGAAAAATGCGAGCTTCAGCGAGCTTTTTCATGACCGCGAACTGAGACCATTATTTTTAATAATCACTGAGACGAGGTGTGTAACCTCTTTATTCCTCCTTTCTTCAGTTATTCAAAGAAAACAGGAGTTTTTGTGCGAAAGTTTGATCGAATCCGAATCACTCAACCAGTCAACCTGCGCAGGCGATCGACTAATGCGCGGTTGTATAGTTCCGTGCAAATCATTCCATTCTGTTTACACTTCTTGTCAGTTTCCCTGTTTTGGACTAAAATCAAGTACACAGATATGCTGTTATTCTGTTGTGGCGGTAAAGGCAGATATTGTGTGTTCTTTTTATGTTTTAGTATCGCTTAAAGATAATGTTCTTTCGTCAAATGGGACTAGCAGACGAACATTTGCACCCATGTTCCAACGTTAATTACTGTATGAAGTTCAGTTTTCTGGGGAAAATAGTGTATGAAACCGCTTTATGTTGTTTAAATTGATGAGATGTGTGCATTTGGTTGCGTGTGATCTGTTTATAAAATGAAATATTGTTAAAAACTGACCGTCGGATTGCAGTCAGTGTTGTCGAAGAAACTGCGTTAAAAGAAGGGGAACTACTCTTGTCGCTAGAGTATGAGTTACTTGCCTTGGGAATTTGCTTGTGGTGTACACGGCAGATCTAGATTCAGAAAACAACCGAACTCATGGATTTTATATGGAGATTCATGTGTTCAGGCCTGTAGTTGTTAATTTAAATGCGGTATGTTTGTATTGTTTGCTCCAGAAATGTATACTTCGTACGTTAGAGCGTTCGGAACTTTTCAGTCGCAAAAGTAGTACCGAAACAGAACAGCTTCTCAACCCATTGCACTATCGAGGATTCAGGCTGTTGCTGGCTCGTTATTTGTTTGGTTGCTGGGTCATTATCGAAAAATAACTAGCTCTACAAGTTTACAGAGGTAAAGAAGCAGAGGGGGGAATAAACAAAAATACTGTCATACTTATGTATAATCCCCATCAAACAATGTTTTAATTAAATCCCCTCAATGCATATCAATCATTAATGGCCACCGTAAACCCAAAGTGAGAGAAGAACTCCACGAACGAAAAAGAACAACTATTGATCCATAAATGCTTACAAAGCAGCCACAAGTTCACACAAAAGGAAGGACCAATCATTATTGAAAGGACAAACGGAACAATCATTTTACACACCATCGGCTACTCGCATAGGAAAACACTCCACTCACAGGGGCGGACGAGGGGGGGGGGGGGGGGTTCTGGGGTTTCCGGACCCGCCCCCCCCCCCCCCCCCCCAGCCAAAAAATAAACATATTTTTTTGTGTATTTTTGGGTTGAGTTTCAATTTTTGGGGTATTAATCAGTGACAAAGTCTGCTGCCTGAAACTGGTAATGATCATCCTCAGAATGCACCAGATTGCACCATTTTGAATCCTTTTTTTTCTCAAAAATTTCTGGGGGGGCAAGCCCCCGGACCCCCCTAGCAAGCTAGGCGCTTCGCGCGTCGGCTAGGCGCTTCGCGCCTTCACACCCATATCTTCACAATATACTTTTGGACCACCCCCCCCCCCCCCATAAAATGAACTGATCTGCCCCTGATCCTACATGCACCGGCTGAACGTACATCTATTGATTCCATTAATACACACTCTGGCACACTGCATGGAAGAATGCTGACACAGTTTGTCAGTGCCTGCAGATACATGGATTCCTCATACTAACACCGCCATGAAAGTTACATCAAATAATAAGACAACATGCGCGGCTCTATTTCGCACGAACAGTACGAAAGTAGGCTACACCATTGCGAACTCACTGTCAAGCCCGTACATTGACGAAAGATTGATCGATTTCTGAAAAGAAATATTCTAGTGACGGCGACAAATCGTGATCTCCCCCCCCCCCCCTTCACAGTTCATTCTCGCTCTTGTCACGAGACCAAAGGTCGGTCATGTCGCATGATTGAGGTATGCGGAGATAAACGTTAAACACGTGCAAACCGTCCGCATGACAATGGTCGCGAACAAACACACTAATAACAGAAGACAAAGCATCCTTTTTCTATCAAGACAAAGGCAAAAAACGCACTTCCTTTAAAGCTCCACCCCCAAACACACACACACACACACACACACACCCACACCCACACCTTTACCTTCTTCAACATGAGTACCGATGCACCCTAGCTGCACACCAACGCGGGAAGTTTATGACTATTACTACGGTAAACACACTCCTTTAACACACACACACACACCTGCAAGATGAGCTGAACTAGAAGAAGAGTTTGTCTCAATTAACACATATGTCATTTAGCGAGTTGGCGGCGGCAAATCTGCGATCAATAAACGTATCTGACGCTCGGCTCAGGCGTACGTTTCTTATGCCTAGGCGGCGAACCCGAGAGGCAAATTTATTATTCTAACAATTAAAGCGACCATGGTGATCTTTACAATGCCCGGTTCAAGTGTCGGCAAGTTCAAAAAGAAGAAAAACAATAGCTAGCGAAGATGTGGAGGGATCTAAATAGGGCGAAGTTTTGCAGGCTATGAAAATAAAAGGGTTTGAGACTGACAAAGGCGTTTTTGTGTGTGCAAAAGTGTGTGTGTGTGTGTGTGTCAGTGTTACTCAATGACGGTGGGAGGGTCGGATGTAAGAAAGCACTTTTGTATGTTTACTCCGTTACCTCCGAAACTGTCTCTCTCTTTGTGGTGTTTTTCTCTATTTCGTTTTGTGTGTGGGGGTTGTCTCTTTGGTGTTAATCGTCCTATATTATCAATGACAGTTCACAGAAAAAGAGAAATGGCAAAGGGAAAAACTGAACTGGGTTATCATTATGGTTTAATTACATCGTTTGTAGAATGTAAAGTTGCAGGGACACATCAACAGACAGAAAGACACTGGGACACATCAACAGACAGGAAGACACATGAACAGATAGGAAGACACTTGGTCTGAGTTGGACACATCAACAGACAGGAAGACACATGAACAGATAGGAAGACACTTGGTCTGAGTTGGACACATCAACAGACAGGAAGACACTTGGTCTGAGTTGGACACATCAACAGACAGGAAGACACATCAACAGATAGGAAGACACTTGGTCTGAGTTGGACACATCAACAGACAGGAAGACACATGAACAGATAGGATGACACTTGGTCTGAGTTGGACACATCAACAGACAGGAAGACACAACAACAGACAGGAAGACACTGGGACACATGGAACAGGCACTGACCAAAGAATTGTTGAGCGGACCCTCGCAGTAGAAACAACTGTCGTCAGCCTCCCAGTCTTCCTTTTCCTCCTCAGTTTCTAGACCTGCAGGTAAGGACAGAAAATAATCAAGTGACCCCAGAGTACCAGGGATACAGTCCCCATTCTTCAATGGACAATCAACTAAACAGACAAACAACCACAAGAGCGGAACCTAAGTATAGCCGGGCTATAAATAGCCGGCGGCTACAATCCCAGTTATCCCATGACATTATTCGTTACAATCCCAGTTATCCCATGACATTATTCGTTACAATCACAGTTATCCCATGACATTATTCGTTACAATCACAGTTATCCCATGACATTATTCGTTACAATCACAGTTATCCCATGACATTATTCGTTACAATCTCAAATATCCCATGACATTATTCGTTACAATCCCAGTTATCCCATGACATTATTCGTTACAATCACAGTTATCCCATGACATTATTCGTTACAATCACAGTTATCCCATGACATTATTCGTTACAATCACAGTTATCCCATGACATTATTCGTTACAATCTCAAATATCCCATGACATTATTCGTTACAATCCCAGTTATCCCATGACATTATTCGTTACAATCACAGTTATCCCATGACATTATTCGTTACAATCACAGTTATCCCATGACATTATTCGTTACAATCACAGTTATCCCATGACATTATTCGTTACAATCACAGTTATCCCATGACATTATTCGTTACAATCACAGTTATCCCATGACATTATTCGTTACAATCACAGTTATCCCATGACATTATTCGTTACAATGGAACCTCCCTTTTAAGACCTGGAAAAGTCTGAGAAAATCGGATCTAAAACAGGAGGGAGTCTTAAAATGGACGGGTTTTTAATTTTTTTTACAGAGTTTATGAACAGAAAGTCTGAGAAAACAAGGTCTTAAAAATGTTGGGGTCTAAAAAGAGGGGTTCCACGGTATTTAATTTGCGTGTTTGGCCAAAATATGACACTACATTGGGGTGTGCACGTTAAAGATCCCACGATTGACAAAAGGGTCTTTCCTGGCAAAATTGTACAGGCATAGATAAAAAATGTCCACCAAAATACCCGTGTGACTTGGAATAATAGGCCGTGAAAAGTAGGATATGCGCCGAAATGGGTGCGATCTGCTGGCCGATGTGAATGCGTGATGTATTGTGTAAAAAAAGTCCATCTCACACGGCATAAATAAATCCCTGCGCCTTGAGTCCGAGTTCAGGGCCGGACTACCGGGGGGGTTATGGGGGTTGCGCAACCCCCCCCCCCCCCCCTAGCCTAAACATGTATCTCACTTATTAAATTTTTTTTATTATTGTTTATTTTATGCCGTTTCATGCAAGGAGCGACCATTTTCCTATCTCAAAATATGACCTACCCATCAGCTTCAGGGGGCGAAGCCCCCTGACCCCCACAAGGGGCTCTGCCCCTTGACCCCGCCAGGGGGAACATCCCCCTGGACCACCACTGGCAACCCACCCCACCCCTCCTCTTCGCCTAGTCCGGCCCTGGAGTTGTACTGGAAACTTGCATTCTCCCAGTAAGGTCATATATTGTACTACGTTGCAAGCCCCTGGAGCAATTTTTTGATTAGTGCTTTTGTGAACAAGAAACAATTAACAAGTGGCTCTATCCCTTTCCCCGTCGCGATATAACCTTGAACGGTTGAAAACGACGTTAAACACCAAATAAAGATGAGTCCGAGTCTGGAGATACGCGCGCGATATAAGACTTCATATAATATCTTGCACAGATCGAGACATCCATTGTGCTCCGACAGCGCTCATGGTCGAGGTGATCAATGACTGTTGAGATATGTGTCGAGTTCGTATTTTGGTCAAAAATACAAATTACATGTATGTATTGATCAAATTTAATTATAATGTTTGTATGTATTTCTTAACTTTTGAACGCTCACACACGTGCTTGCACTCTTTCGTAGCCTCTGCCAGGCGCCTCAACATGAGTATTAGTCGGTATTTAGACGTTACATGGCTATATTGTTGTTGTTGTTGTTGTTGTTGTTGTTGTTGTTGTTGTTGTTGTTGTTGTTGTTGTTGTTGTTGTTGTTCTTGCTGTTGTTGATTTTGTCATCAAAATGGGAAAATCATATGTGTACTATGAGGGCCCCAAGGGGGGGGGGGGGGGGGGGGGGGTATCATCACGATCACGGGAAGGGAAATTTTAGCTTTCACGATCACAGTTACCTTGATTTTTGTTTTCACGATCACAAACACCTTGACGAATAGAGGATCATAGAGTGATACAGCTGTAAAAAGTGTACGTTGAAAATAAAATGCTTTGCAATAATGCTCATCACGATCACGAAAACAAATGACGATCACGATCACGAGACTTGATTTTTTTGTCATCACGGATCACGGGCAAAGTCCCATCACGATCCCAGAAATGGAAATTTCGGCAATCACGGTCACAGAAAGGTCAAAAAACGCCGATCACGATTTTAAACCCTTTGGGGCCCTCTCCTATCCTTGTTAATTGATCCCCCCGCAAAAGAAGCAACCGTTCTGCGTCTTGAGAGGATAAATCACGTCTTAATGCTCTTCGGGTTGCAAGCCACATGAAACTAAAAAATTGTTTTTAAAAAGCACGGTCAAAGTCATGTGTTTCTGATTTTGTCCTTGATAACTGATAATGTAAGTAATAACGATAATGGCGGTTTCATATTATTTCACACATTAAATGGCGCCTTCGAGCAATTTAACTCGTTGCTTGTGATGCACGTATACAAAAGGCATTCTGCGATCGATTTACTTCTGACCTATTTCATTTAACAGAGAGAGAGAGGGAGAGAGAGAGAGAGAGAGAGAGAGAGAGAGAGAGAGAGAGAGAGAGAGGGGGGGAGGGAGAGAGAGAGAGAGAGAGAGAGAGAGAAAGCGAGAGAAAGAGAAAGAGAGAGAGAGAGACAGTCAGACAGACAGACAGACAGACAGACAGACAGAGGACAAATCAACCATGAAAGGGAGAGACAGAGAATGAAAGAGACGGAAAGAAAGTGTGTACAAGGCATCAGCGGTGTAGTTTCTAATATCAAGGACGACTTGCATTTCTAACTGGTCCCATTTTGAGAAATAAAGACCTTAGCGAATCAGAATGCAGACAGACGAACTTACATCGACACAACGGATGAAAAAAATAATTGGGGAGACTCCAAAACAATTTTAAATTATGGTAACGTTCAGACATGTTATACTTGTACCATAACACAGAAGCAAAACAAATAAGATGCTTACTTGTGTAAGGATTCGCAAGCTGTTTCGAGTTCTCTTTGTCGGAATAGTTGGCTGCTATCTGCTCGTACGCTGAAAGAAGATATCAAACGCATGGATTGTTAGGCACGACTTGAAAAAAATACCCAGCACACTACTACCAAATACATCAATAATGATAACACGCTCTTGTACAGAGTTGTTCAGCACCAAATAGCAGTCCCTAGGCGCTTGAAAATAATTAAAATGAATTGGACATTGAAGGCAAAGTCCTTCCATGTGTAAACAATTCAGCTCACCCTGTCAGATCTGGCAAGGTTTTGGCGATTCATGCGCTTAGACACGTTTTCAAAAAATCAACATTCTCTCTGCTTCCTAGACAGAATCGGAATTCTTTTATGAACTCATTTCTAAAATGCCACGCAAGGCTCTTTGAAGTGATTAATTCATTAAAAAAATTTCACACTCTGCATAGAAAGTAGGCCCGCTGTTTTTTTCTGTTTTTGTTGTGTTTTTGTGTGTAGTTTTTAGTTTTGTGTCTCAGCGGAGCGATGGTATTATTTCATGTAAAAGCTTGCATGGGCAGATCTGACATAGTACTTTATGTGCAGACCCACAGACGGAAGCTATCCTTAGCGGAGCGATGGTATTATTTCATGTAAAAGCTTGCATGGGCAGATCTGAGATAGTACTTTATGTGCAGACCCACAGACGGAAGCTATCCTTAGCGGATTATGACTTTATTCAGTTATTCTGCAGAAATGCTGAAAGAAAATGCTGGAGAAAAACCGTTCTTTTCTGCAGCATCTCTCTGTCTCTGTCTCTGTCTCTGTCTCTGTCTCTCTCTCTCTCTCTCTCTCTCTCTCTCTCTCTCTCTCTCTCTCTCTCTCTCTCTCTCTCTCTCTCCTTCCCTTTTGTTTAACAGATTGACGTAGATGTCAATTGCCGAATTATTTTTAGCCAAATAAAAAAGAAATTAAATGAAAATTTAAAAAAATGTCAACGCTGCACACAAAAAGGACCAAGGCTGCAGCATTTTGACACGTGTCCAAATGGAACAAGGCTCTGACACCATAATGTAAAAGTTTGAATAGATAATTATGTGGTGTTGTAGCTTACATACTCGCTCTCACGGAAAGGGATGTAGCTTTAAGAAGTGGCAGAGATACGTACTCATGCAAAAACATTAATTTCCTGCTGTTTTTGTTTAACGCAGCTTCACCAAGGTGACCTCCCCTGCGGTGTTTGTTTCAAATACACTTATTTTATTTATCTTCATTCTTCTTTTCTTTTTTTTTTACGAAGAATTGTCGAACGATAAGGCCCACACACAAAAATAGTCTGTTCACGGTAACATAGGCCCCCAAAAAAAGTCCCGTAAGGCGAAATTACTACATTTCGTCAAGCTGTGGAACTCACAGAATGAAACTGAACGCACTGCATTTTTTCACAATGACCGTAGTCCGCCGCTAGTGCAAAAGGCAGTGAAAGTGACGAGCCTGTTCAGCGCGGTAGCTGTTGCGCTGTGCTGCATAGCACGCTTTACTGTACCTCTCTTCGTTTTAACTTTCTGAGCGTGTTTTTAATACAAACA
>NC_090256.1:76418930-76428930 GCF_037325665.1 Littorina saxatilis | reverse complement strand
TAAGATGAAATCATTTTGGGATCGAATTTTAATTAGAATTTTGAGATTTTTAACGACCAATCTCATCAATTATTCATTGAGCTTCCATTTTTGTTTGTTTGTTTGCTTAACGCCCAGCCGACCACGAAGGGCCATATCAGGGCGGTTGAGCTTCCATGCTGAAATGCAATCCCACAGTCCGGGCTTCGTCGTAGATTGCTTGACCAAAATGTCAACCAATTTGATACCACAACAAAAATGACGGCGTGGCAGTGACTTTCACTAAAAGCCGGATATATACGTCATCAAAGACGGTTATCGCAAAAATGGAAAGAAATGTCTGGGGATATCATATGCGGGAACTGTCATGTAAAGTTTCATGACCAAACTCATCAATTAATTATTAACTTAAGCTTCCAAGCTAAAATGCGATTCCAAAGTCCGGGCTTCGTCGAAGATTGCTTGACCAAACCTTTAATCAATTTGATCAAATAGTGAGGGCGTGACATTGCCGCATCAACTTACACTAAAAGCCGGATATGACGTCATCAAAGACAGTTATAGAAAAACATGAGAAAATAGTTCTTGGCATATCATATGCAGAAACTTTAATGTAAAGTTTCATGAAGATCATTCAGTAGTTTTCTTGGAATCGCTCTACACACACACACACACACACACATACACACACACACACACACACACACACACACACGCACATATACATACATCACACCCTTGTTTCGCTTCCCAGTCTATTCTAAAACATTCAGTCAAAACCTGACTAAATGTAAACAGTTCTCCTTGAACACACACACACACACACATACACACACACACACATACCCACACACACATATACACACACACACACACACACACACACCCACATACTCACACACACATACACACACACACACACACACACACACCCACATACTCACACACACATACACACACACACACACACACACACCCGCACACATACTCACACACCAACACACCCACATACACACACACACACACACACATACTTACACACACACACACTCACACACACACATACTTACACACACACACACACACACATATACACACATACTCACACACACACACATATACTCACTCACACACACCCACACCCACACACACACACACACACACACACCCATATACTCACACAAACACTCGCACACGCGAGCAGAGTTAGAATGCATGTCTCGCGGGCTTTGTAAAGGCGCGTAAAGCTAATATTTTCCTCTTTTGAGGGCCCCAAAGGGTTTAAAATCGTGATCGTGATTGGCGTTTTTACATTTAGTCAAGTTTTGACTAAATGTTTTAACATCGAGGGGGAATCGAAACGAGGGTCGTGGTGTATGTGTGTGTGTGTGTCTGTCTGTCTGTGCGTGTGTGTGTGTAGAGCGATTCAGACCAAACTACTGGACCGATCTTTATGAAATTTGACATGAGAGTTCCTGGGTATGATATCCCCGAACGTTTTTTTCATTTTTTTGATAAATGTCTTTGATGACGTCATATCCGGCTTTTCGTGAAAGTTGAGGCGGCACTGTCACGCTCTCATTTTTCAACCAAATTGGTTGGAATTTTGGCCAAGTAGTCTTCGACGAAGGCCGGACTTCGGTATTGCATTTCAGTTTGGTGGCTTACAAATTAATTGATGACTTTGGTCATTAAAAATCTGAAAATTGTAATAAAAAAAAAAAAAATCTAAAACGATCCAAATTTACGTTCATCTTATTCTCCATCATTTGCTGATTCCAAAAACATATAAATATGTTATATTCAGATTAAAAACAAGCTCTGAAAATTAAATATATAAAAATTATTATCAAAATTAAATTTTCGAAATCAATTTAAAAACACTTTCATCTTATTCCTTGTCGGTTCCTGATTCCAAAAACATATAGATATGATATGTTTCGATTAAAAACACGCTCAGAAAGTTAAAACAAAGAGAGGTACAGAAAAGCGTGCTATCCTTCTCAGCGCAAGTACTACCCCGCTCTTCCTGTCAATTTCACTGCCTTTGCCGTGTGCGGTGGACTGACGATGCTACGAGTATACGGTCTTGCTGCGTTGCATTGCGTTCAGTTTCATTCTGTGAGTTCGACAGCTACTTGACTAAATGTTGTATTTTCGCCTTACGCGACTTGTTTGACCTTTCTGTGACCGTGATTGCCGACATTTCCATTTCTGTGATCGTGATGGGACTTTGCCCGTGATCCGTGATGACAAAAAAATCAAGTCTCGTGATCGTGATCGTCATTTGTTTTCGTGATCGTGATGGGCATTATTGCAAAGCATTTTATTTTCAACGTACATTTTTCACAGCTGTATCACTCTATGATCCTCTATTCGTCAAGGAGCCAATTCCCGATTGAAGGGAAGCAACAACACATTCAGAAATATGATTTTGACAGCGATTGCTTCCCTTTAAGAGAACCAATCACACACAAAAAGAGATCCAATCAGAAGGCGAATTGTAAAAGTCTGCCAAACTTCATCCAATGGAAGGGCTTCGTGCTAAAGTTTTGAGTGCATTCAGTCAAATTCGAATTCGAAGATCAAAAATGGCGTGCAGCGGTACTGTCATCGAACTTCTGTTATATTTTGTGGATTCAAGCCAGACCAAAGCAGGCGGCGAGAATGCATTCCTTGATGGAAAGGTCAGGCTACGGGTCCGTCTTTCACTGGAAACACGCTGTGCAGATTAACCTGTAGGAAATCTCCTTTGGTATCTTCCTTATATATTTTTCTGGAGCTACGAAACCGAACAATGTGAAATCGTCTTCTCCGAATCGGCGAACTGCAGCTCGGTGATAACTGTATCTATACCACAATCCTTCACGCGATCTGACCTAACCTTGACCCCTGACCTGGTCTACATACCACACACGACACAAACCAGTCAGCTGTTTTTACCCCCCCAAAACCCCCCACCACCCGTTTTCTTTGGATACACACTTTAACTACATACGTGCTGACGAAATGTTGATCATTGCTTCAATACTTTGAAGCTGTTGCTTGAATAATAACCAGGTAAAATTAGTATTTCGGTGTTCAGTCAAATGTTAAAGTTTCTACCACAGACATACATACATAGGCCTACATACATACATACGCACGCACGCACGCACGCACAGACAGACAAAAGTTAGCATCGCATAGGCTACACTTACGTGAGCCAAAAACATAAATTGTGATGAACATGGCATGCAACGAATGGACGGGTTCCGAAATATCTGGTTACACTAAATGTTAAAAGACAAAGCAATGACTTTGAACACACGTCCACAAAACGTTTTTACTCCTAAACTTTCTTGTTCCAGAAAACTACTCCCGTCTAGCCAGTGTTGGCACCACTTTCTCCGTTTGTTTGTTTGAGTGTATGAGTGTGTGTGTGTGTGTGTGTGTGTGTGTGTGTGTGTGTGTGTGTGTGTGTGTGTGTGTGTATGTGTGGTATGTATGAATGTGAGTGTGTGTGTGTGTGTGTGTGTGTTTCTGTGTGCGTACGGGTGCGTGCAAGTGTTCGCCTGTTTGTTTGCTTTGTTTTGTGATGAGCATCAGGCCAGAGGCCCGGTGTGGCAGTCTTTCGGCGCCTGCCATCCAATAAGGATTCAGACACGAGAGCAAACACAGTACCCAAAAACCTTGCAATTAAAAACACGACTGAAAACAAGCCAAGCTTTTAACAATGGTTTCCCATTCAGTTCTATAACACCGTCTTCCTACAAAGCCCTTAAGCCCCATCAAGTGGAATAACTGCCTGAGACATCTCTGCATCTTCCCACAGATTTCAAACATTACGCCATGACTCTTTATCTCTCTGTCTCTCTCTCCCGCTTAGAATTGGCTGAAAACGTGTCAGCGGCTTCAAAATCAATACCAGTTCGGTAAACTAAAACCTAGGCAAAGGCGAAGGGTGGAGGTAGGCGAAAGATCGGGGTGGGGTGGGGTGGGGAGAGAAAGGGAGAATGTACGTTCTGGCTCACCGATTCCGACAGACCCTAAATATTAACGCAAAATAGGCTTCTGGACTAAACTTTTACTAAAATGAAACATGCGACAAAATCAGAAAAATACTGCATAAATCCATACAAAAAAAATACAGTAAAGTAAGGTTGTTTTGAACCAATGCCGGGTCTGTCGGAATCAGTAACCCAGAACGTACATTCTCCCTTTCTCTTATACAACATTCTTAAGCTCAATACGCTCTCTCATTTACAAACTTTACTTCATATGTTCTTTCACTGTTAGAATTATATCTGATACATGCAATGTGACTGTCTAAACGAATAGTTAACTCTTTACAAGTGATTCTATTTTTACTTTTTCTTCCCGTCCTATTTGAATCCCCTTTTTTAAAAACTGCTTTTTCAGATCTTCTATATCGAGTGGCTTGTTATATTCAGCTCGTGTTTTTGTTTGAATACTTGCTTTCTTACTTTTGTAGTCATCAAAGTCTGTTTGTATCTGTTTGAATTCTTCGTCAGAAACTTTTGAATCTTCAAGTGCTTTACTGATAGACAGTTTTAGGCTAGACAATTTTGATGATGCAAGAGTGGAAATGGATTCGTGTTTTTCAAGCTTTTTCACAATTTTTTTCATTATAGCTGATGCTATAAATGATAAACCACCAACTGCTGCTGCCACACCACCTAGGATTAGAGAAACTGGAGTCCCTACTCCGGTAGCTAACAGAATTGTTCCCGTTACACCTGCAGCTGATGCAAGGATAGTAGAACCAGTGCTGGCATTAGAAAGGCTGTTGTAAGTTGTTGAGTACTTACGTCTAGCGCGAGAATATTTTTCTAATTCATCTTCTAGTTGTTTTTGTATATTACTAATGTGTGCCAGTCTGAATTGTTGACTTTCTGCTGCACTTTCATCAATATTAGGATAAAGCTTCACACTGCTAGTCATCTTTTTAATGCAAAATATAAAATATTTATCTTAATTCTCACTGGCCAGTGTTTCTGCTAAGCTTTGAAGCTGTTCATTGCTTAACACCTTATCTGTATAGTAGAAAGCAATCAAATCAAGATAAGTAAGATTAATACTTCTTATTTCTGTTAAATTATTTATATCTGCGTTAACAACAACATTTTGGTTTGACGTCTGTTTTTTTATTGTGTTAGAATCCTTTTGAACAGCAATAAATACTCTGACTTCTTCAACATTTAATGGTCTCCAGTTGAGATTTATTCCTCTCATTAGAACAGTGTTTGTGGTTTCTTCCCTTTTCCTGACAACTATATCAAATATCATAGTTGCATTCTGCCCTATTGGAAGCTTGGGTATAAAATCGACAATGGTGTCAGCGTCCTTTTCAACACTTTGTTTTCTGTGAATGAGATAGTTGTTCTTATGGAAAGGTTTAACTGCAACTTCTCCCCTGCTGTTAATCGCAGGAACAAGGCTAACAATTAGTGGTTTAGCATTGATTGACTTACGGAATGTGTCGTCTTTTCCAACAAGAGTGTATGGACTCACAAATTCAAACTTCATTTCCCAGTCAATCTTTTTTATAACAGGACTAAGTACCCATTTTTTATTCTGATGTTTCCACATGTAGTATATGTCATCGACAATTGGATCAGGTACATTAACATCACGGATTTGGCCTAGTTTGAGAAATCTTGGTTTCTTTTCATCGTCGATTTCCTTTCTCTTGTAATGACCAGTGTCTGTAAACTCGAATGCATACACTGCACCAACTTCAGCATTGCTCTCAAAGTCGATAGCGTCTGCTAAATCTTTCAACTCTATAGTTGAACATGCAACAGGATAAGCTATTGTAGGTCCACTCGACATTTTAATACTCAATATTTTATGGAACTATTTCCAATGTAATGTTAAACAAACAATCAACTGGTTGTCCACTTTGATTTTTCAGATCAATGTGTAGGAATTCATGACACCCTTCCTCCAAGTCCTTGAACTGAAGTGTCTTAAATGTTGGCACGTGCATTTTACAAAAAGAGGCATCACTCGGTGGAAGAATCCTAAGCAGATCAGAACGCTGATCATTAAACAGATTATAGGATGTGTTAAGCTCTCTCATGTGAACAAACAGTACACTGTTAACATCCATGTCAATGGGACGTGTTCCCTTGTATAAATTTGTAATTCCAAGCATATCAAGGAGTTTGGTTGGAAACTCAACGTTTACTTCTCTAGTTTTGGGCATAGTAAGAGTAGCAATGAGACTTGCATGATTTAAACTCGCTGTAATACCTACTGGAGCAAACAATTCTTTCTCTAAAGTGCAGAAGTCATAGTAACCATCTTCTACAGAATGTGTTTTACCATTAATTCTAACCCAGTTGTTAGCCTTTTTTTTACTGATATTATACCAAGTAACCTTGTACATAATTTCATGCAGTGCAACTTTCATTCCTCCATTTTGATTGTTGATAGGGTTTGCAAGTTTAACTGGCACACTAGTCTTCACATTTGTTAGTGTGATAAACATTTTTTATTCAACAACAAAAATGAGTCAGTATAAATTCAACAAAGATGTTAAATACAAAACTGGACCATATTACAATCCAAAGACTATTTCTTTCCATGAGTTGGACTTTGCTGTAACAGAAACAGAATCCATTCGCGTTAAAGTGCCTGACCCATTCCATTCTTACCTAAATCCCCCAATCAAAAATGATAGTGTTCCAAAGATGTGGAACTCTCACCCAATTCAGTTCTATCAGAATCAGTTAAACTTTGCAATATTCTGTGCAACCACAGGATGTGGAGTGTCCTATGCAGACCACATGAATAATTCAAACTTACTGACAAAGTGTGTGTACACATTTCACGTTTACTATCAGTGCAGGAGAATCTTGTCTGAACTTCAGGCACCAATGCCGCATGAAAAGAGCTGGAACCCATTCAACAATAGGATAAACATGAAAGTGTATGAGCGTCTCTGCAATGAATTCAATATAGATTTTAAGACCGACTTTAGGCAAAAGCAAGACAAAAACCATGGCATGGGAACACTATATTTATGGGGTGTCCACAGGAGGTATAATTTTGATTACTGGCCAGGTCATACATCTTTTTCTTCAAATGTGCAGGTACAGTTAGGATCAATAGAACAACAGCACCACAATGCATGGACTACTTTTATATTAGACACCGGCAAAGGTTTCACTGGATCAGGTGTTGAAAGGATCAATGAATCTATCCGAACATATGCGTGGTGCTTGCTAGGCTCGCAGGCACAGACACGATCAAACATAATGAGAACAAGCACAGGGTTTGGTGCGCAGAAACAGTTGTTATCAAATTTAGAAGATGTCATAAACTCTGCAGTTGATCTGCCTTCCAGCATCAAAAGGTATCAAGACTCTCTCCGTTATGCAAGATCAAAAGTTGACTTTGCTGTTGGTAACTGCCTTTACATGTTACCTTCTGATCTCCAGCTGCAGATTGGAACAATAACAAATTATAACAATGAAATCATTATTGCTAGTGACACCCGGCCGCTTGGAAAGGGTGAAGAACTGAATTCAGAAATCAGAACGATGCTACAGCCATATCACAATGAACAGAAACAAAGCGTGACAAGTGAAGATCGGGCTGCAGGTGAAGATCATTCTGTCACTAGTGATGATCAAGCTGTTAGTATTAGTGATGATCATGAATCGCAGAAGACTGCTCTAGTAATTGGTGGAGTGGGTGTAGGCTTACTTTTGCTTTATTCTCGTTAGCAGAACACCTGCAATTAAAACTATTAGAGTCCAGAGATGTTCAGCCATGAAACCAACAACTTTACCTGCAAAAGATAACAGCCAGCTAACAATTGAACCAATGATTCCTGGAAGTGCATCCAAAGCTTTTGCTGCTAGTTTCTTTAATAGTTCTGCAATGTGTTTGAGTTGTTTCTTTACCCATCCCGGATCAGATGGAGATGAAGGTGAAGGTGGAGGTGGAGGTGTGACAGTGCCACCTGTGAGTGTTAACACTAATGTGCTTATTGCAAATCCTAACGCAGTTAGTATACTAGCTATTGTGATTCCCTGCTCTCTGAAAAGCGTTCTAATTCTTTCAGCAAGAGTTGTGTCTTCGTAAAGGATTCTTTGAATTGTATTTTTTATTCTGCTGACCTGTGTTCTCAGTTGTTCTCTATTGTTACTTAGAACTTCTAACCTTATGGCTTTCTCCTCCTGCAAATCTTTTAAACGCTTAGAAATTCTGTTTTTTACTTCTTGTTCTAGGTTCAAATCATCAGCATCAGCAAGTTTTTGTTTCTCTTTGTTTATATCTTCATCCAGCTGACCTAGTTTTGACAGATTATTTGCTATTTCACCTCTGATGGTTTGTAGTGATTGATTAAGGGCTTCTATTTCTCTCATAGGTAATAGTTCATGTGGAGTCTTCAGTGAAGTTTCCTCAGAAAAAGAAGTCTCTATCTCTTGTATAAGTTGATCAGCCTCATCTGCAAGTTTATTAAGATCTTGCAATGGAACAGATTCTATTTGAGTAGCAGTTGGTAGTCCTAGTTCTGCTTGTTGAAGTAAGGAAACAACATGGGAAGATGATGACCGTGTGCTAGGCACAATATCTAATTGCCTAAGTCGATTAGCAGTAAGTTTTTGTTTTAGTGAAACTTTTGATAGAAACTTAGCAGGATTAGATTTATATGTAAGTTGGACTTTTTCTCCTTTATCGCTAGTTGTATATAAATGATTTGCTTCCATTTTGAACTGGTTTGGATCTAAAACATCAGGTTCTTCTCCTAAACTTTTGTAGAAATCTCTAACTTTACCTTCCAGAAGTTCATGTCGTGCCACCTCATAATGCAGTGAATGATGGTAGGGAACCAAAGGGATTGCTTCGCTCATGTCGTCCGCTGGCTCAAATAAATCTTCAAATCCACCTTCTGCCATTTGTAACTTATTTTTTATTTTGAAAATAAAAAAAAGATGGCACAATCGTTCGGTTCTGTTCTTGATCCTTACAGAAGGCTGAAAGAGCCTCTCGGGGTAAAAGGAATAAGGCAAACAGTTATAGTTACAAATAATCCTTCTACTATTGATCAGAATGAAATACTTACTGTTAGGTTTCCTAATCTAGGTAAGAACGATGTTATTGTACCAGGCACTGTAAGACTATCATTCAAATTAGAATTAGAATCTGGCTCAGATGAAAATAGGACTTTGGCTTATAATGTAGGAAGAGCAATTGTGAGGAAGATTACTGTCAAACTGGAAGGGCGGGAAGTGATGTCATTGAATAATGCAGATGTATTTTTAGTTTACGCAGATAATTGGTTGACTGACAATGAAAAGAAAAACAGAGTGTTTCAAGGGATTCAGTCAGACAATGGGATAAAAGTTAGAATAGGAGCCGGAGATAAAGCTGACAACAAAAAAGATAACGCTGTCAATGTTGCTTTTGGAAACAAATTTTGTATTCCACTTGACTTTGAACTCATAAATTCACATCCTCCCTTCTATCAAGGAGCATTGCGTGACAGGCTGTCATACGACCTGACTTTCAATAGTTATGATCGTGTTATGCTTTCACAAGACCCGGAAGCAAAGTATAAGGTGTCTGGAATTTCTTTAGAGTTTGATGTTGTAAACCATCCTGAACTGGCTAGACTTATAGAAATCAGTACAGTTCTAAGCTGCCTATCTATTATGAAAGAGTGTTGAATCACAGTACACTTTCAAAAAGCCAGGCTGATCCAATCTGGAACATTAACTTGAATACACCAGCTAGGTCAATGAAGGGAATACTTATGTTGTTTGAGGAACCAAAAGATTCATATGAAAGGCAAATAGAAAAGTTTTACAATCCACTAATCAATAGAGTATATTGCACAATTGAAGGGCAGCCAAACCAAATATTTGCATCTGGCATGCTGCCATACCAACACTATGATGAAGCAAGAAAGTACTTTACTGGAGGAAGATTGAAAGACCCAACATCTGATCTTGTGGCTAAAGATCTGCATTTACACGGTGTTGGCGTAGAAGATTTCTTGAAA
>NC_090256.1:76382123-76418730 GCF_037325665.1 Littorina saxatilis | reverse complement strand
AAGAAAGGGAGAATGTACGTTCTGGCTCACCGATTCCGACAGACCCTAAATATTAACGCAAAATAGGCTTCTGGACTAAACTTTTACTAAAATGAAACATGCGACAAAATCAGAAAAATACTGCATAAATCCATACAAAAAAAAATACAGTAAAGTAAGGTTGTTTTGAACCAATGCCGGGTCTGTCGGAATCAGTAACCCAGAACGTACATTCTCCCTTTCTCTTATACAACATTCTTAAGCTCAATACGCTCTCTCATTTACAAACTTTACTTCATATGTTCTTTCACTGTTAGAATTATATCTGATACATGCAATGTGACTGTCTAAACGAATAGTTAACTCTTTACAAGTGATTCTATTTTTACTTTTTCTTCCCGTCCTATTTGAATCCCCTTTTTTAAAAACTGCTTTTTCAGATCTTCTATATCGAGTGGCTTGTTATATTCAGCTCGTGTTTTTGTTTGAATACTTGCTTTCTTACTTTTGTAGTCATCAAAGTCTGTTTGTATCTGTTTGAATTCTTCGTCAGAAACTTTTGAATCTTCAAGTGCTTTACTGATAGACAGTTTTAGGCTAGACAATTTTGATGATGCAAGAGTGGAAATGGATTCGTGTTTTTCAAGCTTTTTCACAATTTTTTTCATTATAGCTGATGCTATAAATGATAAACCACCAACTGCTGCTGCCACACCACCTAGGATTAGAGAAACTGGAGTCCCTACTCCGGTAGCTAACAGAATTGTTCCCGTTACACCTGCAGCTGATGCAAGGATAGTAGAACCAGTGCTGGCATTAGAAAGGCTGTTGTAAGTTGTTGAGTACTTACGTCTAGCGCGAGAATATTTTTCTAATTCATCTTCTAGTTGTTTTTGTATATTACTAATGTGTGCCAGTCTGAATTGTTGACTTTCTGCTGCACTTTCATCAATATTAGGATAAAGCTTCACACTGCTAGTCATCTTTTTAATGCAAAATATAAAATATTTATCTTAATTCTCACTGGCCAGTGTTTCTGCTAAGCTTTGAAGCTGTTCATTGCTTAACACCTTATCTGTATAGTAGAAAGCAATCAAATCAAGATAAGTAAGATTAATACTTCTTATTTCTGTTAAATTATTTATATCTGCGTTAACAACAACATTTTGGTTTGACGTCTGTTTTTTTATTGTGTTAGAATCCTTTTGAACAGCAATAAATACTCTGACTTCTTCAACATTTAATGGTCTCCAGTTGAGATTTATTCCTCTCATTAGAACAGTGTTTGTGGTTTCTTCCCTTTTCCTGACAACTATATCAAATATCATAGTTGCATTCTGCCCTATTGGAAGCTTGGGTATAAAATCGACAATGGTGTCAGCGTCCTTTTCAACACTTTGTTTTCTGTGAATGAGATAGTTGTTCTTATGGAAAGGTTTAACTGCAACTTCTCCCCTGCTGTTAATCGCAGGAACAAGGCTAACAATTAGTGGTTTAGCATTGATTGACTTACGGAATGTGTCGTCTTTTCCAACAAGAGTGTATGGACTCACAAATTCAAACTTCATTTCCCAGTCAATCTTTTTTATAACAGGACTAAGTACCCATTTTTTATTCTGATGTTTCCACATGTAGTATATGTCATCGACAATTGGATCAGGTACATTAACATCACGGATTTGGCCTAGTTTGAGAAATCTTGGTTTCTTTTCATCGTCGATTTCCTTTCTCTTGTAATGACCAGTGTCTGTAAACTCGAATGCATACACTGCACCAACTTCAGCATTGCTCTCAAAGTCGATAGCGTCTGCTAAATCTTTCAACTCTATAGTTGAACATGCAACAGGATAAGCTATTGTAGGTCCACTCGACATTTTAATACTCAATATTTTATGGAACTATTTCCAATGTAATGTTAAACAAACAATCAACTGGTTGTCCACTTTGATTTTTCAGATCAATGTGTAGGAATTCATGACACCCTTCCTCCAAGTCCTTGAACTGAAGTGTCTTAAATGTTGGCACGTGCATTTTACAAAAAGAGGCATCACTCGGTGGAAGAATCCTAAGCAGATCAGAACGCTGATCATTAAACAGATTATAGGATGTGTTAAGCTCTCTCATGTGAACAAACAGTACACTGTTAACATCCATGTCAATGGGACGTGTTCCCTTGTATAAATTTGTAATTCCAAGCATATCAAGGAGTTTGGTTGGAAACTCAACGTTTACTTCTCTAGTTTTGGGCATAGTAAGAGTAGCAATGAGACTTGCATGATTTAAACTCGCTGTAATACCTACTGGAGCAAACAATTCTTTCTCTAAAGTGCAGAAGTCATAGTAACCATCTTCTACAGAATGTGTTTTACCATTAATTCTAACCCAGTTGTTAGCCTTTTTTTTACTGATATTATACCAAGTAACCTTGTACATAATTTCATGCAGTGCAACTTTCATTCCTCCATTTTGATTGTTGATAGGGTTTGCAAGTTTAACTGGCACACTAGTCTTCACATTTGTTAGTGTGATAAACATTTTTTATTCAACAACAAAAATGAGTCAGTATAAATTCAACAAAGATGTTAAATACAAAACTGGACCATATTACAATCCAAAGACTATTTCTTTCCATGAGTTGGACTTTGCTGTAACAGAAACAGAATCCATTCGCGTTAAAGTGCCTGACCCATTCCATTCTTACCTAAATCCCCCAATCAAAAATGATAGTGTTCCAAAGATGTGGAACTCTCACCCAATTCAGTTCTATCAGAATCAGTTAAACTTTGCAATATTCTGTGCAACCACAGGATGTGGAGTGTCCTATGCAGACCACATGAATAATTCAAACTTACTGACAAAGTGTGTGTACACATTTCACGTTTACTATCAGTGCAGGAGAATCTTGTCTGAACTTCAGGCACCAATGCCGCATGAAAAGAGCTGGAACCCATTCAACAATAGGATAAACATGAAAGTGTATGAGCGTCTCTGCAATGAATTCAATATAGATTTTAAGACCGACTTTAGGCAAAAGCAAGACAAAAACCATGGCATGGGAACACTATATTTATGGGGTGTCCACAGGAGGTATAATTTTGATTACTGGCCAGGTCATACATCTTTTTCTTCAAATGTGCAGGTACAGTTAGGATCAATAGAACAACAGCACCACAATGCATGGACTACTTTTATATTAGACACCGGCAAAGGTTTCACTGGATCAGGTGTTGAAAGGATCAATGAATCTATCCGAACATATGCGTGGTGCTTGCTAGGCTCGCAGGCACAGACACGATCAAACATAATGAGAACAAGCACAGGGTTTGGTGCGCAGAAACAGTTGTTATCAAATTTAGAAGATGTCATAAACTCTGCAGTTGATCTGCCTTCCAGCATCAAAAGGTATCAAGACTCTCTCCGTTATGCAAGATCAAAAGTTGACTTTGCTGTTGGTAACTGCCTTTACATGTTACCTTCTGATCTCCAGCTGCAGATTGGAACAATAACAAATTATAACAATGAAATCATTATTGCTAGTGACACCCGGCCGCTTGGAAAGGGTGAAGAACTGAATTCAGAAATCAGAACGATGCTACAGCCATATCACAATGAACAGAAACAAAGCGTGACAAGTGAAGATCGGGCTGCAGGTGAAGATCATTCTGTCACTAGTGATGATCAAGCTGTTAGTATTAGTGATGATCATGAATCGCAGAAGACTGCTCTAGTAATTGGTGGAGTGGGTGTAGGCTTACTTTTGCTTTATTCTCGTTAGCAGAACACCTGCAATTAAAACTATTAGAGTCCAGAGATGTTCAGCCATGAAACCAACAACTTTACCTGCAAAAGATAACAGCCAGCTAACAATTGAACCAATGATTCCTGGAAGTGCATCCAAAGCTTTTGCTGCTAGTTTCTTTAATAGTTCTGCAATGTGTTTGAGTTGTTTCTTTACCCATCCCGGATCAGATGGAGATGAAGGTGAAGGTGGAGGTGGAGGTGTGACAGTGCCACCTGTGAGTGTTAACACTAATGTGCTTATTGCAAATCCTAACGCAGTTAGTATACTAGCTATTGTGATTCCCTGCTCTCTGAAAAGCGTTCTAATTCTTTCAGCAAGAGTTGTGTCTTCGTAAAGGATTCTTTGAATTGTATTTTTTATTCTGCTGACCTGTGTTCTCAGTTGTTCTCTATTGTTACTTAGAACTTCTAACCTTATGGCTTTCTCCTCCTGCAAATCTTTTAAACGCTTAGAAATTCTGTTTTTTACTTCTTGTTCTAGGTTCAAATCATCAGCATCAGCAAGTTTTTGTTTCTCTTTGTTTATATCTTCATCCAGCTGACCTAGTTTTGACAGATTATTTGCTATTTCACCTCTGATGGTTTGTAGTGATTGATTAAGGGCTTCTATTTCTCTCATAGGTAATAGTTCATGTGGAGTCTTCAGTGAAGTTTCCTCAGAAAAAGAAGTCTCTATCTCTTGTATAAGTTGATCAGCCTCATCTGCAAGTTTATTAAGATCTTGCAATGGAACAGATTCTATTTGAGTAGCAGTTGGTAGTCCTAGTTCTGCTTGTTGAAGTAAGGAAACAACATGGGAAGATGATGACCGTGTGCTAGGCACAATATCTAATTGCCTAAGTCGATTAGCAGTAAGTTTTTGTTTTAGTGAAACTTTTGATAGAAACTTAGCAGGATTAGATTTATATGTAAGTTGGACTTTTTCTCCTTTATCGCTAGTTGTATATAAATGATTTGCTTCCATTTTGAACTGGTTTGGATCTAAAACATCAGGTTCTTCTCCTAAACTTTTGTAGAAATCTCTAACTTTACCTTCCAGAAGTTCATGTCGTGCCACCTCATAATGCAGTGAATGATGGTAGGGAACCAAAGGGATTGCTTCGCTCATGTCGTCCGCTGGCTCAAATAAATCTTCAAATCCACCTTCTGCCATTTGTAACTTATTTTTTATTTTGAAAATAAAAAAAGATGGCACAATCGTTCGGTTCTGTTCTTGATCCTTACAGAAGGCTGAAAGAGCCTCTCGGGGTAAAAGGAATAAGGCAAACAGTTATAGTTACAAATAATCCTTCTACTATTGATCAGAATGAAATACTTACTGTTAGGTTTCCTAATCTAGGTAAGAACGATGTTATTGTACCAGGCACTGTAAGACTATCATTCAAATTAGAATTAGAATCTGGCTCAGATGAAAATAGGACTTTGGCTTATAATGTAGGAAGAGCAATTGTGAGGAAGATTACTGTCAAACTGGAAGGGCGGGAAGTGATGTCATTGAATAATGCAGATGTATTTTTAGTTTACGCAGATAATTGGTTGACTGACAATGAAAAGAAAAACAGAGTGTTTCAAGGGATTCAGTCAGACAATGGGATAAAAGTTAGAATAGGAGCCGGAGATAAAGCTGACAACAAAAAAGATAACGCTGTCAATGTTGCTTTTGGAAACAAATTTTGTATTCCACTTGACTTTGAACTCATAAATTCACATCCTCCCTTCTATCAAGGAGCATTGCGTGACAGGCTGTCATACGACCTGACTTTCAATAGTTATGATCGTGTTATGCTTTCACAAGACCCGGAAGCAAAGTATAAGGTGTCTGGAATTTCTTTAGAGTTTGATGTTGTAAACCATCCTGAACTGGCTAGACTTATAGAAAATCAGTACAGTTCTAAGCTGCCTATCTATTATGAAAGAGTGTTGAATCACAGTACACTTTCAAAAAGCCAGGCTGATCCAATCTGGAACATTAACTTGAATACACCAGCTAGGTCAATGAAGGGAATACTTATGTTGTTTGAGGAACCAAAAGATTCATATGAAAGGCAAATAGAAAAGTTTTACAATCCACTAATCAATAGAGTATATTGCACAATTGAAGGGCAGCCAAACCAAATATTTGCATCTGGCATGCTGCCATACCAACACTATGATGAAGCAAGAAAGTACTTTACTGGAGGAAGATTGAAAGACCCAACATCTGATCTTGTGGCTAAAGATCTGCATTTACACGGTGTTGGCGTAGAAGATTTCTTGACAAATAAATATGCGTTATGGCTGGATCTCAGAACAACTGACGACAACAAACTGCATGGAAGTGGAAGGCGAATTGAAAACGGATCAGAAGGAATCACAATACAAATTGAAAAGGAAGTAGGGAGTAGTAGTAAATCAGTTAAGATCTACGTGTTTGTTGTGTCAGATGCGCAGTTAAACATCTCTGAAAGCAGATTACAGGATATTGTTTATTGAACGTGTTAAAATGAAGTATCTAGATTTTCTTCCAAAAGATCCACACTGTTCTTTGATTTGTGGGGCAACAGGTTGCGGCAAAACAAGATATGTTTTGGATTTATTACAGACTGTTTACATAAATCACTTTGAACACATAGTCATATTCTGTCCAACCATAAAGCATAACAGAACATACAAGGAGAGAAAATTCATATGGTCTGATCAAAATATATTTATTGTAAATCCTTCTGATCGTCTAAATGTTTGCTTGGAGCATTATTTCGATCTTTTTCAGAACACACCAACACTGTTTATTATTGATGACTGTGCAGCAGAACGTGACATTGTTAGAAAGAAAAGTGCACTAGCAAAGCTTGCATTCAGTGGACGACATGCATTAATATCAGTTTGGATATTAACACAAAAATACAATGCAGTTCTGAAAGACTTTAGAGAGCAACTCAAAACAATAACATTGTTCTATTCAAAGGACCGTGACAGTTTTGAAGAGTGTCTTCGAGAAAATGATGTCATTGAAAACAAACAGGAGAGAGAAAGAATAAAGAATAATCTGAAATCTTCTAAGCACTCGAAACTGGTTTTAAAAACTGATCAACCAGTTCAGTATGTATGTTTGTAGAAATCCTTGCTAAGTTCTTGTCAAGTTCTTACTCAAGTTCTTACCAAGTTCTTGTCAATTTCTTACTCAAGTTCTTGTCAAGTTCTTACTCAAGTTCTTACTAAGTTCTTACTCAAGTTCTTGTTAAGTTCTTGTTAAGTTCCTACCTAAGTTCTTACTCAAGTTCCTACCTAAGTTCTTGTCAAGTTCTTACTAAGTTCTTGTTAAGTTTTTACTCAAGTTCTTGTTAAGTTCCTACCTAAGTTCTTACTCAAGTTCCTACCTAAGTTCTTGTTAAGTTCCTACCCAAGTTCTTACTCAAGTTTAATTACTAGATTTTTATTTTATTCTGCATCAAAATAAAATGAACTGTGATGAATTGCTGATGCAGACTTCTACAGATATTGAAATCTGTGACAGTAGGACTATACCTGATAAAAAAGAAAGATTGTATTCACTTGCTGTTTGTGGAAAAACAAAACACTACCTTGGGCGGCAGTTAACTGTGGAAGAAGTACAACATCTTTCCTCAGAAGATATAGAAAAGTATCATGGACGGTATGAATCAGTGCTTGGTTCTAAGATGGTTAGAAGTATTGGACAGACTGTTATAGGTTTGTACACAAAGATTTTTGGACATTTTACACCTCTCGACTCGGAGGAAGACTTAACACATGATCTAACTCATGACCCTGTTGTTTCCAAGTCCCTCGAATCTCTTGCCTGTGGCCTGTATTATCGATTTGGTGCTTTATTAGTACCATTTGTTGCTGGATTAATTACTTTCAAACACATTAATTTTCAGAATAAAAAAGATGACAGATCAGTTGAAGCAGACAGTGGAGCAGACGAAAATACCAGAAGTGAACACAGTGACAAAGAAACCTGGTAGAGTAGAAGCAGGAAAAAAACTAGCCGAATGGAACAGACAAAAAAAGTTAAATCAAAAGGCAAAGCAGAACATTATGTCTGAGGTTGAGCAGACACCAAACATTCCTGAAGTGACTAAGGTCACACAAACTGATCAAGAATTAAAATCTTCATTTCTATCATACAGAAAAGTAGCTGTAGCAGCTGTTGTTGGAGGAGGTGGATACTTGCTTTACAAACTTTGGCAAGGCAAATATAAAGTGTCAGAAACACCAAAATCAGAAACACCAAAACCAACAAACAAAGCAGTACAAACAATAAAAAAAGCCCACAGTAGTACCTGCAGTGGATTCATTTCATATGGAATAATTTTAATATTTTAATTTTGATAACATAAAAATGAGTTCTGAAAAGACAATAGTTAATCTAGTTTATCACGCTGCAGTGATTGGAGGCTTGAGTGTAGGTTACACAATGCTGGGTAAAAGTCTCCTCAGAATGAAACCAGCCGACTTGGGAAAGTTAGACTTCGAAGACGGTGCTAAACTAATTGGTGTTGTGACAGCTTCCTTTGCAACAAAAGACTTCCTGGTGAAGCAAGGAATTATTCCAGAAAATATAAACATGTAAGACAATAAAATGGCTAGCTTGGTTATGATGGTGGGAGGTGCGATTGTAAATGCGCTTGCATTTTCTGGCAGCAACTATTTGTTTTCTAAACTGCAAAATGGTGAAGAGAGGGAAAGGCACAACAAAGCCATGGAACAACTGGCGAAAGCACAGGATGAATACGAGAAGAAACGAATTGCGCAGTTAGACTTTATGAATGATAAACTCAGGCAGCAAGGACATGCAAACAAAACCTTTGCCAATGTTGATGCAGCCATTCAAGAATACTATCTTGTAACTGGAAAGAAAATGAAGACAAGTGCTCCTCCAAAACTGGGTGACTTTTATCAGCCTTCAGAAGAGCAGAAGGTGGGCGAGATTGTTTTCATTGTTATTGGTATGGCTGTTGTTTACTTTATTGCGCGTGCTGTCAAATCTTAATATTCTGTCATTTAAAAAACCATGAGTGATGCTTTGTTATCTAAAATATATTATTCCCCAAAAGGATACTGGAAAGGAAGAACTGCTATTGACAAGCTCAGTGACGCAGCAGGTGTTTCTCAAGATATAGCAAAGAAATGGTTGTCAAAGCAGGCAGTTTGGCAGATCTATTTACCTGCACCAAGAAAAATTACACGACCACACTTTGTTAACATTAAACCGAATGACACTCATCAAATAGACCTGCTGTATTTACCGCATGACACAGTCAGAAGGAAGAAATATAAGTATGCACTGACTGTAGTTGATGTTGCAACAAGATACAAAGATGCTGAACCGTTGACAGAGAAAAGTGCTATAGCTACAGCTGTTGCCCTGCAAGAAATTTACAGACGTGGACCACTAAAGTATCCCAGAATGATTCAGTGCGATGATGGTAAGGAGTTTAAAGGAGCTGTCAACCAGCTTCTGTTAAAACATCATGTTACAGTGAAGAGAGGTATTCCAGGAAACCACAGGTCACAGGCTATTGTTGAGAGCTTTAACAAACAGTTGGCAGAAAAACTGTTTTCATATCAGTACCATCAGGAATTTTTGGACACAGAAAGTAAATTGCGTAACACTGAATGGGTCAAAAGATTACCATCAGTACTTAGAGCAATGAATCTGGAGGTATTTAAAGCTACAGGGTTAAGACCAGTTGATGCAATCAAACAGAAAACAATACCTGTTGCTCCAAAGTCAACAACACCAGTGGCATTACTACCTTTCAATCAGAAAGTCAGATATTTATATGCACCCGGTGAAGCTGAGGGTGACAGCAGGAAGCGTGCAACGGATCCAATCTGGAGTATTGACATTCATGAAATCAAGAGAGTAGTAGAGACAAATCCACCTATATATTACTTGAGAGAACCAGCACCGCAAAGAGCCTTTGTAAAAGAGGAATTACAATTAGTTCCACGTGGTACAAATGTTAAATGATTTTTTATTTCAGATTTTATAGTGTTAACAAAAATGGAAGCTCTGAGAAAGAATTGCAACTTCATTTTTTTAATTTATATTTTTATTTTGAGTTATAAAATCAAACTCACAGCGATGGAAGACTCTGTATTAGAATCTTTATCGACAGTATTTGACACCGTTGAATTACAAGTAACGGATCCTCAAAATGTGCAGTCCAGTGTGCAAGACGCCATTGAACAAATTCCAAACAATTTGTTGATTGAACCTCCAGTAAAAGTGCAGATAGTCAGTTTAATAAAATACAAAACAGTCAGTGATGAGGTGCTAGAAGTTCATGTTTCAACCAGACAACTAGCACTTAATTCTATGGCAGAATTGAATGGAAACTGGGCAGATGAAATGATGAAACGGTTTGAGCAAGCTGCAGAGGATGCAAAGATGAAAGGATCCGGATGGTCAGAAGGTGAAATTCTAAAAATAGAATTGAAGCTAAGTAAATTTGCCCCCATCAGAGGTAGAAGTTACATACCTTTACCTCCTGCTCTTGTCAAAAAACGTGCTGTGCTGAACATAAAGAATGATGATGACAAATGTTTTATGTGGTGTGTTCTGGCAAGACTGTACAGTGTAAAGAAAAATGCAGAAAGAGTGTCTAACTATCATGCATACAGAAATAAACTAAACTTTACTGGTATTGAATTTCCTGTCAGCATTACAAGCATTGACAAATTTGAACAGCAAAACAAACCCATCACCGTAAATGTTTACACGTGGGATGAGGAAGATGAACTGAAACCAGTCAGAATATCAAAGAACTCACCAACGATTGGTGATTGTGATACTAACCATGTTGACATGTTACTAATGACTGATGGTGTAAAATATCATTACACTTTGATTCGTACAATGAGTAGACTGATGGCGAGCACAAGCAATCACAATAGTAAACAAGACTTTTGTAGGCGATGTCTCTTGCGTATTCCATCAATTCATGCAGCACTTATACACAAGCAACATTGTAAGAGCGTTGATGATGCGGTTGTGAAGTTAACAACACCACCGCCAGACAGCAAAGTGTATTTTAAGAATGTATGCAAACTACAGAAAAGTCCTTATGTTGTTTATGCTGACTTTGAATCTATCATTGTGCCATATGAAGGACCTTTACCAAAAGACCTACCTAAAACAGTAACTCTAAGTAATCATCAAGTCTGTTCATATGCATTTATTGTTGTTAGTTCAGATGGTAAACATTCTAAACCGCAATTGTACAGAGGACCTAATGCAGCAAAGAACTTCTTACAGCAAATGAACCAAGTGCGAAATGACTGCTCCAAACAACTGAATCTTTCAGACATTGTTATGAAACCTGAAGACCAAGAACAGTTTAACTCTACCACACAGTGTTGGATATGCGAACAAAGTCTAACACCAAACATAGACAATCCAATAGTAAGAGATCATGATCATGTAAGTGGGCAGTTCCGAGGAGCAGCACACAGCAAATGTAATCTACAATTAAAGTTTGATCCTAAGACTTGGAAGCTTCCAATCTTCTTCCATAACTTGCGCGGTTATGATTCACATCTGATCATGCAGGCAGTAACTGATGAATACAAAGCAAGATGCATTGCGCAGTCTTCAGAAAAGTACATGGCCTTTACTCTGAATAGTTTACACTTCTACGATTCTGCTCAACATCTGATGGGAACACTTGAGTCTTTATCTTCATCACTAACTGCTTTCCCAATCACATGTAAGTACTTTGACAGTGACTTAGTTAGAAAGGGAGTCTATCCATATGAATACATGGATTCGTGGGAGAGGTTTGATGAAGATGAGTTACCACCAAAGGATGCTTACTTCTCACGGCTGAAGGGTAAAGGTATAAGTGACGAAGACTATGAACACGCTAAGACTGCATGGAATAAATTAGGATGTAATACAATGGGTGATTATCATGATCAATATTTGTTGGCTGATGTTTGTTTACTTGCAGATATATTTGAGAATTACAGAAGAACATGTATGAAGCACTACAATCTAGATCCTTCACATTACATATCTGCACCAGGCATGAGCTGGGATGCATTTCTTAGATTTACAGGAGTAAAGATTGACTTGCTATCAGATCTTCCTACACTTCAGATGATTGAAAATGGACTACGTGGAGGAATCAGTATGGCTTCACACAATTACTGCAAAGCCAACAACAAATACTTGGACGACTTTGATCCTATGAAACCTTCTAATTACATCATGTATCTAGATGCAAACAATTTGTATGGTTGGGCAATGTGTCAGACGCTTCCACTTCGGAACTTTAAGATCTATTCAGGACCATTTTCACAATGTGTTGTGATGACAATATTAAAAGCAGGCCCAGACAGTCGAAAGGGATGGATACTGGAAGTTGACTTAGACTATCCACTATCACTTCATGATCTACATAATGATTATCCTTTAGCGGCTGAGAGGTTAAAAGTAAACCCAAGAGAACCTCCAAAGCTGGTGCCCAATCTGTTTCACAAAAAGAAGTATGTGTGTCACTACAGACTGTTACAGTTTTACATTAGACATGGATTAATTTTGAAGGCTGTTCATCGTATAATTTTATTTGATCAAGAACAGTTTATGAAACCTTACATTATGAAAAACACAGAACTGAGAACCAAAGCCGCTGATGCATCAGAGAAAGACTTTTTTAAACTGATGAACAACAGTTGCTTTGGTAAGACAATGGAAAACCCACACAAGAGAAAGGATGTTAGACTTGTTACAAGAGAAAATGAGGCCATCAAGCTGACATCCAAACCACAGTATCAAGACTTTAAATACTTTCATGAACAGCTGTATGGTATCTTAATGAAAAAACTTGTAGTCAAGCTTGACAAACCAGTATTCATAGGCTTTACTGTGCTAGAGTTGTCAAAACTGTTGATGCTTGAGTTTTTGTATGATTATTTGAAACCAAGATATCCCAAATCGAGAGTACTTTACACAGACACAGATTCATTCTTACTTGACATTCCAGCGGATGACATTTACAAAGATCTAGAAGCTGAAAGTCCTGCAGTAAAAGGAAAAGATTCTTTTTATGACACTTGCGACTACCCTAAAGAATCACCATTGCACTCAAATGTTAACAAGAAGGTTATTGGAAAGATGAAAGATGAAATGAATGGGAAGATAATTAAGGAGTATGTTGGATTGCGTGCAAAGATGTACAGTGTTGCAAGTGAGAAAGGGGTGGTTAAAAAAGCAAAGGGTGTAAGCAAACAGGTTGTAAAGTCGAGCATATCGCATGATAACTACAAGGAAGCACTGTTTCAGAAGCGAGTGTTTCACCATGACAACCCTAAGATCAGTTCCGCGCTTCATCAGATCAACACAACTATTGTAAACAAGAAATCTTTAGATGCTAATGACACAAAGCGCGTTTATTCATCACCAGAATATTCTTATGCAATTGGGCACTGGAGAACAAACGCGGCTTCAAATAGTCTGAGTGTGTAATAAGAATTTTTGTCAATCGGGAAAACCCGCTATGACAGCTTTGTTTTGACTGCAGCGGGGGAGAGGACGTTGCTTGCGTTTGGGAAGTGTTTGTGAAAGGGGAGTTAGTAGGCTTTGTTGAGTTTCAAAGCAGCCACCAAGTACACTTATCAAAAGCTTGAATAAAATAAACAAGTCAATTGAATAAGTTAACACTCGGCGGCCGCCCGAAGGCAGCCTAAATATTGAAGCGTAGTGAAGCGTAGTGAAGCGTAGTGAAGCGAAGCGTTGAAACAGAGTGAAGCAAAACCAATAACACAGCTGAAGCAGGGTGTTGAAGCAGGATGATTAAGAAGACAGCCAAAGCAGGGCAGGCGCAGCAAACCGTACATGCATGATCGTTACTATATTTAGAATCACGTCATTACTATTTTTGAAACCGTACATGCATGATCGTTACTATATTTAGAATCACGTCATTACTATTTTTGAAACCGTACATGCATGATCGTTACTATATTTAGAATCACGTCATTACTATTTTTGAAACCGTACATGCATGATCGTTACTATATTTAAACACTTGTCTAACAGTGCAGGCGCAGTGTGATACTTCTGTTGTTGCGCACAAACAAGCACTGTAAGTCTAAGACTGGGACTGTTGGAGCTCTGATGTGACAGGAATATGCGGCGTTTCTGACCAGTACTCTCTGTACTCTTCGATCTGGAGCATCTCTTCGATTTGTTTAAGTTTGCCCATGATAAAACTGATTGGCAAACCAACAGTGGTAAATCGCGGAAATGCATAAAGCGATCTAGCAACGGCGCGTAGTCTACGCGCATGAACATCGGAATAGCCAGTTTTTGCTTTCAACCAGTCAGCCCACGTTTCTTTCATTCTCCCTTCTTTTCTTTGCTTCTCCTGCCATTGTTTGCACATAATCAAAAACTGTCCAAACTGAATGTAAATTAAGATTTGTTGTGCGTCCTGTCTTTTGAGATTTCTCATCCCTTTTTGCAGTCTTTCCACAATATCTTTTTCATTTTCTGCTTGAGCAAAATAAGCATTTGTGAAAGCTTCTGTGGATATAGCATGGCTAACATCTGCTTGGTTTGAAACGAGATAGTGATGTAAATCATTTGGCGTTGTTGGTTCTACTCTCTTTTTCTTTCCGTCTTTTTCTTTGAACAAATCTTCTATCTTCCTTTTTGGTTTTTTGGGCAGTCTCATTAATCCTTCTGTTTTAGCCTTAACTGCTATTAAGGCCATCTGCTCAAAATATTTTCTATTCTCTTCTAGTACATGCTGTTCTTCTTCTGTCCAAAATTCTGATGGTGTTGGCGCTGGTAGTGGGACATTACAAGCTTGTTCCATGTCAGGTAGAATTAAAGTTGTTGACCGCCTAGAATAATCTAACAATTCTTGATGAACATTTTGCGATTCAAGAAGCTCTTTCTCTAATTCTGCGACATTCACCTTGTTAAATTAAGCACTTTTTTCACTGAAACACATACA
The DNA here is from genome assembly GCF_037325665.1 of Littorina saxatilis. NCBI lineage: Eukaryota > Metazoa > Mollusca > Gastropoda > Littorinimorpha > Littorinidae > Littorina > Littorina saxatilis. The sequence continues at coordinate 76,403,980 of NC_090256.1, read as the reverse complement.
CGTCCTCACAGAACAGCACCGCAATACGAAATGGCGAGACAGGTCTGCCTGGTTGCTAACAACACAAACTAGATCGGGTTGTTATCAACAGACAGTGGTGGGCGGAAGTGACGTAACTGTTGCCAACACATGATTTAATCTTGTCTTGCCATTGGAGGAATATAGAAGACAGGCTTGCTGTTTGTTTTTACCAGATCAATACGGTAGTTATGGCTTACCGACGAACGGGCAGATTGGATCAATACGCACGCTGGCTGCAACTAGTTAATATTTCAATGGAAACTAAATTTAGCGTTGCACAGAGAGAAAGGGAGAATGTACGTTCTGGGTTACTGATTCCGACAGACCCGGCATTGGTTCAAAACAACCTTACTTTACTGTATTTTTTTTGTATGGATTTATGCAGTATTTTTCTGATTTTGTCGCATGTTTCATTTTAGTAAAAGTTTAGTCCAGAAGCCTATTTTGCGTTAATATTTAGGGTCTGTCGGAATCGGTGAGCCAGAACGTACATTCTCCCTTTCTCTTGGGGTGATATGTGCACGGGAGTCATGTGACAGGATTTATGTTGTCTTATGGCGCGCTTATTTCCACCGCTTCTGCTGCCCTTTGTTTCTCGCTGCCGCTGTAAAAGAAAAGTAAAATAACTCCGCACGTCTGAAATCGGGCTCGTGTTTCAGGCGGATATATTTCACGGTAATTCACGACAATATTATGACGCTAAGCGTTTCTAACTTTTTCCCTTCTATTCTTTTTCCCCATCTTCTTCTTTTTCTCTTTGTACTTCTTCTCCGTAGTTTTTAATACAGCCAATTAGCATATTGATTTCGTGCAATTCACTCAGCACGACAGATCTTATTTTTTCTCGAGGTGGAAGGTTTAAACACAGACACAAACCCGGACACACACATAGACCCCGTCACAGTATTTAAAATGAACAAAATGATCAAAAGAGAGAGAGAGAGAGAGAGAGAGAGAGAGAGAGAGAGAGAGAGAGAGAGAGAGAGAGAGGGAGAGAGAGAGAGAGGGAGAGAGAGAGAGAGAGGGAGAGAGAGAGGGGGAGAGAGGGAGAGAGAGAGAGGGGGAGAGAGAGAGAGAGAGGGAGAGAGAGAGAGAGGGGGAGAGAGAGAGAGGGAGAGAGAGAGAGAGAGAGAGGGAGAGAGAGGGAGAGAGAGAGACACACACACACACAAACACACACACACAGACGGAGAAAGTGGGCGTGACAGACAGATAAAGCATACATATTCTCAACCTCCTCTCACTCCCCCACCCTCTCGCTCCCATTATATATCTGTATCCCCCCCCCCCCCCCTCTACCTCTCCCCCTCCCCACCCTCTCTCACTTAAACACTGTTCCTTCATCACCAACCCCATCCTTTCAAGATTTTCGCACCTTTCATCGTTTTGTCCAATTGAACAGGATTGCAGCAATTGAACTTCGGATAAGGCGCTATATAAATAAAGAGAATAATAATTATATCGCGTGAACCGTGAGGCCGCGCGCTGTCTCATCAAAGATCAATATTAACACACAAGCACAGCTTTCTGGGGTTCGTCTGTCGCCCATTGTTCCGTCCCAAAATCCTTTAAATGGCCGCCGCACTTGTGTTTTTTTGTTTTTTAAACAGACATTGATGGCTTCCTAAATATGCTGTCCGACCGAAGTGTAACACCGCGCGCGAAGAAAGCATTGCTTTTGGGTTACTGGGTTTGTGGGGTGGGGGTGGGGGGTGGGGACGGGTGAGGATGTGATTGGGGTTGTGGTTGGAAGGGGGGTCTGACAAGTTTGAATAAAAGAACATACGGGTTACTGAATACTTACTCATGTATGCTAAAAAAATAACCGATGGAATTTTTTGGTTTATTTTACAGCATGAATATTTCATTTATTTTAGGACAAAAACACCTAAAATGGCTCAAGTTTCTCCCATCACACGCACGAACACACACGCATAGACAGCACCCCCTCAGTTCCACAATGGCGCACCCCCCCCCCCACCCCCCTCCCCACCCCCACCCCCAACCCGGCGGAAATAAATAAAAGCATTCGAGAAAGATAGAAAAGTAAAGAGAGAAAAAAAATAATGGTGTGTGTGTATTGACCGCAGGAAGCAGGAAGGCGAGATCACGTTTTTCGTTGTTGGTTTTACACACTTCGATCCGCTTGCCAACTCAACCTGTTCTGTCGGGGGCCACAAAGCAACTATTGGAAGCCACCCCTCGTCGCTATAATTGCCCTAAAACATGAAAGAAATTCAAAATTTCATTTGAGCCTGCCTTTCTTCTTCCGTGCGAAGCGTAGAGAAAGAGGTTTTCTAAAGTGATCCCACGCAGAGGGATTTTGAGTTTCAGAAGATTTTGTTTTGGGGAGAAAGCTGATTATACTGGAAATGCATTTGTGAAGTAAGACTTTTAGCTTATTTATTTTCTTCTTGTGTGCTATTTATTCTATGGGTTTGTTTTAGGGGGGGGGGGGGGGTAATATGTTTGTTTTGACAATGGCCGTGAAGGTTTCCGGCTCTAGTAGTGTATAAGTGTGTTTTTCTTTTCTTTACCAAAAACAAAAGTGTTTAATGCAGCCACCTCTTTCTCACTCCACTCCTCCCATATTCCTCTCTCTCTCTCTCTCTCTCTCTCCCTCTCTCTCTCCCTCCCTCCCTCCCTCCCTCCCTCCCTCCCTCCCTCCCTCCCTCTCCCTCTCTCTCTGTCTGTCTGTCCCTCTCTCCCTCTCTCCATAAGACAAACTGACTTTCTTCCATGATTATTTTCTCCATGGCCACGGCAGCAATATGACTGTAGGCGGGGTCAACATGGTGAAACAGTAATTACTTAGCGAAGAAAGATTAAAGTTACTCCAATGGAAAATTTTACATAATATTTATCCCACAAATATTTTATTGCATAAAATGAAGTTAAAAGAAAATAGTTTATGTAGTCTTTGTAATGAAATGGATTATATTGAACACTTCTTTTGGAAATGTAGCAAAATGAAATTGTTTTGGGAAAATGTTAGAAGATGTATATTTGTTAATACGGGAGAAAACATTATATAAACAGAAAAAGATGTATTGTTTGGTTATTCTCCAGAAGTGCAAACCCCCATAAACAAAATTATTAATCATATTTTGCTCATTTCAAAAATGTGTATCAGTAAGTATAGATATGGTAGGCCTATTGATATAAATGTGATGTTAGGATATGAATTAGCGTTGAGATATTTCAGTATTGTGTAAATGTTGAAGGATGAATGATGATACGTTGTAGACGGATGCTTGAATTTTTTTATTAAAAGCCCCACAATGATGTGCTTGGCAAATTAAAAAAAAAGTAATTACTTTTCTAACGACTGAATGACCACAAGCTGATACGTCACTGCAATGCCACAGGCGCTGGAGCTGAGCTACTTTCCCCTCCGCGTATATTTTACATTTAATTTTTGTTTAAACAATATTTTCTCCGTACGTATATATTCTATTTGTTTCAACCATTCCCTGCATTTCCTTTCTTGACAAAGTACGAGACATTCTCGTGACTCGTCGAATACGAGTCTTTGACAACACTGAACATTTTGTAAACATCGATTCTTCTAACAGTGCACCTTCTGTCTCTGTCTGTCTGTCTGTCTGTCTGTCTCTCTCTCCCCACCCTCTCTCCCCACCCCCTCTCTCTCCCTCTCTCTCTACGCGTGCGTGCTTGCGAACGAATTTCAGGTTTTTGTGTTTGTTTCATTTTTTACCAAAACAAAATTATTTTTAAAAAAAGCTTCTCTTGAACTTGTTACCTCTTCCGGCTTTTTTATTTTGTATTTGATTAGATTTTTCGTTACTCCGTGCAGGGTGACAAACCGAGAAACACTATCTCCTCATTGTGTGTAAAACAACTGTGCGCTGTAAACATGAAAATGAGCCTATCGACTTTTTCTCTCAGTATTTCAAGTAAACTTTTAAAAAGATCCCATTCCCCGTCACGCGGTGTTGTAGGCTATAGGTAAACGGTACATCACGGGGTGTGGATAAGTGCTCAACACCCACAAACAACATCCGATGATTTAGCGCAATGAACAGGGAAAGTGAGCCAGAGAGGTAGAAATGAAAGAGAAGAGAAACACAATGTCATCCATCAAACGGTATACGGAAAACTGCATTGTACAGAAAGAACGTGTTTTGTTACAGATCTTTAAATTTGTCAACCCAAATCGGAAAATAATTAGTCTTCCCTTAAAACTTGGTCACGATGATGGAGATATGCGGAAGCAGAGAGAGAGAAAGAGAGAGAGAGAGAGAGAGAGAGAGAGAGAGAGAGAGAGAGAGAGAGAGAGAGAGAGAGAGAGAGAGAGAGAGAGAGAGAGAGAGAGAGAGAGAGAGAGAGAGAGAGAGAGAGAGAGAGAGAGAGAGAGAGAGAGAGAGAGAGAGAGAGAGAGAGAGAGAGAGAGAGAGAGAGAGAGAAAGAGCAAAGGCAAAAAACTGAAAAAGAAACAAAGACATGATGGGTGTGTCGTTAACTGTTCATTTATTGATTCTGTCCGGCTTTTGTTTTTTTTGTTTGTTTGTTGATGTTTTTTTTAAAATTATTTTGAGACACCAAATGGCAGGATTATTTTGTTAGTTTCTTTGTTTTTGTGTGTTTGTTTTTTTAACGGCTGACTTTTGATCAGTTACTGATTTGACAGCAATGTGTCTCTACGGGATAATCCTGAGTTCGAGCATTTTTCTTTCGTTCAACAGAAGAAGTCCAAAAGACCACAGCAACAAGATGGCCGATTCGGAGAAGGAAAAATGTTGTCCCCAAAACTCTCTCTTCAAAAAACAAAACAAAAAGTGGGTACAGAAGACCAAAAGGAAACAAACCCGTCTGAAAACGTCTTCCTTTAAATACGACTATTTATTGTAAAAATCCGGTGGCATTTGAGTGGGCAGACTGGAGCGACAAAGCCGATTACCTAACTTTTACGACGTCTTTCTAGGGTCCGCGAATCTTCGTTTGGGTTTTTCTTTCTTTCTGTTTCTTCTTCTTCCTTTCAACCACGGTGACTCAGTGAAGAGATTAAGACGAGGAGGAAGAAGGAGGAGGAAGAAGGAGGAGGAGGAGGAGGAGGACTATGGAGGAGTAGAAGAGGTTCCGCAAAGGTTTCACTTGATTTGTTCACACACACACACACACACACACACACACACACACACACACACACACACACACACACACACACACACACACAATGCAAGACATGTTTTTAACATTACGCATTAAAAGATTAGTATTACGTGTATTAGCAACAAACAAAAAGTTGTACGGACAATGGAACTTTCTTTTGTTGACCAAATCACAGAAAATGCTAAAACTTCGCAAGAAGAAATGGCACAGACCCTGTGCTAGTCTAGTGAGAGAACAAAACACACACAAAAACAGGATTGCGCGATATTTTCACGAAAGCAAAGTTTTAACTAGCCCAGGATTTCCAATTATTAAAGGCACAGTTAGCCTCCCGTAAACCATCACATACTGTCAGGCTTTTACACACATTACAAACAGCCTTTCGTTTAAACACTCACCGCTTGAGAACTTCCTAGGTGCCCTCCGGCTCCCTAAAGAGCGAGCAATTTTCAAAGAATTTATTTTTGCGTGGTTTATCTTACCCCTGAGCCATCGTGAACCCGTGTGATCCAGTTTCCTTTTTTTCCACAATGTAGTCGTCAGTTTGTGATTTCAATGCGACTCGCTGTAATCTTTTCTGCAATAGCACGTTATTATGTACCTCTGAATCTAAACGCAACAAACGGCTGCGTTTCACACGAACTCTAGCGATGGCTTTTGACTGTTCAGAGGAACGATAGGCATAACCGTCCTCTGCTACGAGAACCACGACCTTGCGTGACCCTGCTTCCGGGCTTTTCCTTTTTCAAACTTTCAAAACTTCGAATTGTACTGATCTTGTCTTGATGAAAAAAGAATTCTTTTATGATTTAAAAATGTTTGTGTTACAAGCTGTCAATTTATTATTTAGATTTTAAAAGTTACGTCTAGCGCCAAAACGCACCGTCCGATTGTCTTTTTGTTTGTTTGTTTGTTTGCTTAACGCCCAGCCGACCACGAAGGGCCATATCAGGGCGGTGCTGCTTTGACATATAACGTGCGCCACACACAAGACAGAAGTCGCAGCACAGGCTTCATGTCTCACCCAGTCACATTATTCTGACACCGGACCAACCAGTCCTAGCACTAACCCCATAATGCCAGACGCCAGGCGGAGCAGCCACTAGATTGCCAATTTTAAAGTCTTAGGTATGACCCGGCCGGGGTTCGAACCCACGACCTCCCGATCACGGGGCGGACGCCTTACCACTAGGCCAACCGTGCCGGTCGTCCGATTGTCTGAGCAGACACTCCGCAAAATTAATTCTTTGAAAATTGCTCGCACTTTACGTAGGGCACCTAGGATGTTCTCAAGCGGTGAGTGTTTAAACGAAAGGGTGTTTGTACTGTGTGTAAAAGCCTGACAGTATCTGTGATGGTTTACGGGAGGCGTACTGTGCCTTTAATGTGCCTTTTTCAGTGCCTACTAACGATCGAAGGTTGCATCTTTCTTTATTTGGTGTTTAACGTCGTTTTCAACCACGAAGGTTATATCGCGACGGGGAAAGGGGGGAGATGGGATAGAGCCACTTGTCAATTGTTTCTTGTTCACAAAAGCACTAATCAAAAATTTGCTTCAGGGGCTTGCAACGTAGTACAATGTATTACCTTACTGGGAGAATGCAATTTCTTACATACTGCTTGACTAAACTCTTTACAAAAATTGACTATATTCTATACAGGAAACACTTAACAAGGGTTAAAAGAGAAACAGAATCCGTTAGTCGCCTCTTACGACATGCTGGGGAGCATCGGGTAAATTCTTCCCCCTAACCCGCGAAGGTTGCAAGCGAACAGACATTATGACTTGGAATACTGCGCATTAAAATGATGGTGTTGGCGAAGAAGGACTATATGTCAGTTTAAACCCTTTTTTGTTAAGAGAGCTTGTCGAGTGGAGAGATACCGATGAGGACGAGGAGGAGGAGTTTCAAGAAGAGAGAATCAAAATCCGATTATCATCAAAATGGGATCGCAAAGAGGAATACATCAAGTAAATACCGTTCCCTCCTCAGTCAAGTTATAAGAACACAGCAGAAGCTTTATTTTGATAAAAACAAAAACAACTGTCAGCTGCGATGAAAACCGGCAAGAATGACCGGTTCACAATTTCGTTGCGGTATTTTTAAACCAAACACGGTTACATTCCGGAACTACAGTAGTTTGAAGTTTATTGCGAACCCAGTAGTTGATGAACAAAAAAAGGTTCATAATCTCAGAAAATTCTGTATTTTTTTTCAGCCGATGTAAACCCTGAGGAACAGTAGCTTTGCTCGTTTCAATGCCAACTAACTCAGTCAGTAATCAGTCGCTAGTCTACACAGATCCGCATGAGTGGGTGAGGGTGGAGGGAGGGAGGTGGGCTAGGGAAGCAGGAGTATTTCTATGGGGGGTATAGTAACGGTTGTCAAGGGGATATGAAGGTCACACGAAGCAGTCGATTAGCTAACTGCTTCCCGGAATTTTTGTTAATATTCAGAATATTGATTTTCTCGGTATTAGTCTTTTTACATTTACTCAAGTTTTGACTAAATGTTTTAACATAGAGGGGGGAATCGAGACGAGGGTCGTGGTGTGTGTGTGTGTGTGTGTGTGTGTGTGTCTGTCTGTCTGTCTGTCTGTCTGTGTGTGTGTGTGTTGTGTGTGTGTGTGTGTGTGTGTGTGTGTGTGTGTGTGTGTGTGTAGAGCGATTCAGAGTAAGAGTTGTTAATGCGAAAGAATGTGTATGAGTGCGCCTTAAGTCGCCTTGTGGTGAGATATGTGCGCGTTATAAATTCTCGTATTATCATTATTATTAGCGCGGCGAATCACACAAAGCGTCTCCCATTTCTCTGATTACACAGTGACTGTCGGTAATGGAATTGTCTGACACCCTCGCGACACAGGTAGAAAGATCTCCCGAAAAGACCCCTATACTGCGGTGTTGGCATGGAAACAGAACCTCCGCCTTTGTCTAAAAGCTCAGCCCGCAATTCAATGATTACCAAATCGTCGCAATTACTCGAGCTGGTGAATGACTTGCTATTGGGAGAGTGATAATCCAGGGAGTCCCCGGAAGGCTTGCTGTGATTCCCACAGCTATTTTCAGGTACTGCTGTGTACTTACATTGTTCTGTTGTTATTCAATCAATCAATCAATATGAGGCTTATATCGCGCGTATTCCGTGGGTACAGTTCTAAGCGCAGGGATTTAAAAAAAAAATTTTTTATGCAATTTATATCGCGCACATATTCAAGGCGCAGGGATTTATTTATGCCGTGTGAGATGGAATTTTTTTTACAAAATACATCACGCATTCACATCGGCCAGCAGATCGCAGCCATTTCGGCGCATATCCTACTTTTCACGGCCTATTATTCCAAGTCACACGGGTATTTTGGTGGACATTTTTATCTATGCCTATACAATTTTGCCAGGAAAGACCCTTTTGTCAATTGTGGGATCTTTAACGTGCACACCCCAATGTAGTGTACACGAAGGGACCTCGGTTTTTCGTCTCATCCGAAAGACTAGCACTTGAACCCACCACCTATAGGTTAAGAAAGGGGGGAGAAAATTGCTAACGCCCTGACCCAGGGTCGAACTCGCAACCTCTCGCTTCCGAGCGCAAGTGCGTTACCACTCGGCCACCCAGTCCAGCCTAAGAAGTTCGATGTTCCCTGGTGGCTTTTCACTTGAAAGGAATGCCAAAAAGTCAAACGTTTCATAGTGTTCTGTTTTACAAATCGAAGATGCCAACACAAAGCATGCCGGAAGAAACAGAGTAGTAGATACACTTTCTATATTTGCTATTTTCTGTCTTCTACTTTTCAGAAAATATGCTGTGAAATTTGAACGGTGACTCTTTCATCAAAACACACACGCACACATAGTCTTACACACACACACACAAACGTGCCCCCCCCCACACACACACACTTGCACATACACACACTCATGTGCCCCCCCCCACACACACACACAGTGAAACAGAGAGGGGGGGGGAGTTTTGTTTATGTTTTTATGGCGCCAGCCGAGAGACGATGGTCACTGAAGCCGAGACAACGAGAGTCGTCGTTTTGTGTAACAACAAACAGAAAGGTTTTCACCCCCAGACACTGCCCGGATTTAGTTTAAAACAGTACACCAGGAAGATTGGGGCATTTTCAACACTGAAAAAACTTCTACAAAGCTATTCGTGAAGCCCACCTCCTCCCCTGCGCGTGTGTGTATGTGTGTGTGTTGTGTGTGTGTGTGTGTCTCTCTCTCTCCCTCTTTTGTTATTTTTGGGTACATGTATCAACAGACCATGGTAGGAGACATCTTTGTGTCTGCACTATAGTGACTGTGTGTGTGTGTGTCAGTGTGGTGTGTGTGTGTGTGTGTGTGTGTGTGTGTGGCGATGGTCATGTCCCGAGATACACAGAAACATAACAATAAAAGGATGAACATATTCTTTGGAAATTAGCGGCTAGTAGTAGTAGAAACAAACTCATGCAATACTAGCAACGCGAAAAGCCTAAGAACAATAACAACAACAAAGTTAATATCACAATCTTCAAACGTCTCCAAGACATTTTCAAAAGAAACAAAAAGAAGACGGACGAGTTCAGCGCAAGTGGGTGCATGACATTTACACATCCGCACTACATCCGTCTTCGGCAGCAGACGATAGCAAGAGGGTAGCAGACGACAGATTCAGCGGTCCCCACCCTTTTCCTACGGCGAATCTCAAGCAGCAAAATTGGTGTGAAGCGGCTAAGCTGCTCATTAGCATATTGTTACATACGGGGTCACGGCCCGGCACCTCCCTGTCACAGCCAGCTCAGCATCCAAAACGAACCTGTCTCACCTATCTCCTCCAAAACCGATCAATATTTACAGTCACAACGCCACGACCCCAGTGTCACTCATCCAAGCGTTCCGCACTAACAACTACAATGACTAGTAAACTACTACATGTACTAGGTTTAAAAACAGGGTGGGCTTTTTTCAATGAATTAGAACACAAACATGGCGGTTTATGAAAATTGGAGCAAACGTCATGAAGACATACGACATGGGCTCCAACCCAAATTGGGCGGAGGAAGACGATGCGACCAAATCAAAGTGATACAGTGATACCAGGTGAGGTTTCACTTGTTAACAACTCCAACAGATCAAAGTTTGTCTCGGAGTGGAATCTTTAGCCGGAAAATATGCAAGGAGAGAGCAAGTGGTCGGGAAGTGAGCACGGGGCCAGGAGAAAGCTCCACGGATATTTCCTCGACATAATGGTGCAGTGTTTATCGATCGACTGTTTGGATGGTGAAGAGAATGACCGAATATTGGTTAAAAATTTGACAATGATGAACGAGTGTTTACGGCGATCGTAGCGCATCGATCGTTGAAAAAAGCACACGAATCGAAAGAGGAAGAAGTGGCAAAACACTTACCAATCATCAGCGGGACTTTTTTGCTCCATGACAGCAGTTCTTTCTTGAAGAAGCGTCGCTCCTGAGCACATCGTGGGTTCCCGCAATCAACCATGTTGACCGTGCACTGCCGCTCACGTCACCAGTCTTTGACCCCGCTTCTCGTGACGTAGCACGCACAGGTGAGACGAATCGGCGACAAGCGGGTGACAGCTGTGGTCGCCAGGTAAGCATCAAATTCAGACAACAAAACGGCTCGTATTTGAACGCGAGCAGGTGCTGATGTTTCGGCTAGCCATGGTAATATTGCTAGTATGTTTCTGTCGGTCTCCGAGTCTTCCGTTCGATTGAACTGCTCTAGCTATTCATGACTTCCGCCTGTCGTCTGCTACGTTGTTTACATTTCCTAGTTTTCCTGTGAACTGGTCCCCACTTCCCCGAAGAAGTTTCTCACTACTTGTACATTTACTGTTTGAGATTGTTTGTCAGTGTGTGTTCGTTATGGGTTTAAGTTTCAGGCAATTCTTGTTTTCCATTTCTTACTAGTGATGCCCGGAGTAACACAACAGAAAAGGAGCAGGGGAGTTTGAGGACACAGCAAATATTTATGCTTAAACAGGCAAACAACTGTCAAACATTGCTCACCTTAGTGCAGTGTCTACAGCTTCTTAGGTTTAATGGCGATCACATTGCTAGTGAGTCAGTGACAAGGCCTGAGAGAGAGAGAGAGAGAGAGAGAGAGAGAGAGAGAGAGAGAGAGAGAGAGAGAGAGAGAGAGAGAGAGAGAGAGAGAGAGAGAGAGAGAGAAAGAGAGAGAGAAAGGGAGAGGGAGGAAGAGAAAGGGGGATAGAGTGTAGTGTGTATGTCTGTGAGTGTGTGTGTGTGAGAGAGAGAGAGAGAGAGAGAGAGAGAGAGAGAGAGAGAGAGAGAGAGAGAGAGAGAGTACATGTGTGTGTGTATACTTTTGTATACTTCTATTGACATGTATGGGTAGATTCTTTCTGACATGAAAAATAGAACAGTGACAGTACTAGAACTGCAGTATCAGATACAAAAAATTAGAACAACATCAACAATATGCGTACATGGAATGACATTGCGGGTACCTGAACATTGACAATGACGAAAGAAAGATTGTGTGTGTGTGTGTGCGCGCGCGTGTGTGTGTGTGTGTGTGTGTGTGCGTGCGTGTGTGGGTGTGTGTGACCATGTTTGAATTTATTCGGATTTAGTTCTCTTTCCTTGTTTGTATTATGATTGTGTAAGTGTAAAGCGCTCTGGGCTCGTCACCACGAGGTTTACGCGCTATATAAGTAATCGTTATTATTATTATTAACAACATGTGCTGCCTGCCTGGGTCATCAGAAATTCACAACTGATTATGTTTGAGCCAAATTAGTCCCGTAACTCCTTCCAGATGACAGTGACCACTTTTTTTTAGCACAGTTGTCTGATTGTAACATTCATGTCTGTCAAGACCAGTGATAGAAGCGTATTATGTCTTCATGATTTTACCCTGCCTCATGCAGTACGATTCATGGTGCACGTGCACTCACTTCAGTGTACAGTGGAACCCCCCTTTTAAGACCCCCCAAGTTTAAGACTTCCTCCCCTTTAAGACCTGATTTCTCAGATTTTCTGTCCTTAACCTCTGTAAATGTACCCCCATTTTACAACTCCCTCCTTTTTAAGACCTTTCTTTCTTTATTTGGTGTTTAACGTCGTTTTCAACCATTCAAGGTTATATCGCGACGGGGAAAGGGGGGAGATGGGATAGGGGAAAGATGGGATAGAGCCACTTGTCAATTGTTTCTTGTTCACAAAAGCACTAATCAAAAAACCGCTCCAGGGGCTTGCAACGTAGTACAATATATGACCTTACTGGGAGAATGCAAGTTTCCAGTACAAAGGACTTAACATTTCTTACATACTGCTTGACTAAAATCTGTACAAACATTGACTATATTCTATACAAGAAACACTTAACAAGGGTAAAAGGAGAAACAGAACCGTTAGTCGCCTCTTACGACATGCTGGGGAGCATCGGGTAAATTCTTTCTCGTCCCAACCAATATGGGACTCCCCCTAACCCGCGGTTTTTTTTTTTAAGACCTGATTTCTCAGATTTTTGGAGGTCTTAAAGGGGGGGTTCCTCTGTATTGATAACGGATTCACAGTTACAGAACTTGCTTTACAGCTAAGTGTCTCGTTAACAGGATGGGTCGTCAAGGAGAGTACAGGTACCCAGATGGCACTGTTTACAACGGTCAGTGGAACGAACACGGTCATCGTCATGGTTACGGTCACCTTGCCTACCCTGATGGCAGCAACTACTGGGGTCACTTTGACAATGGCCTGTATGGAGGTCTTGGGGTCATGGCCTTTCAGGACGGGTCAAGGTGATCAGTGTGTGTGTGTGTGTGTGTGTGTGTGTGGATGTGAGTGTATATATGTGTGTGTGTGTGTGTGTGTGTGTGTGTGTGTGTGTGTGTGTGTGTGTGTGTGTGTGTATAGAATTCTCCATTTTGAAAGTGTCATTATAATATGTGTACTACTTTTAGATCAAGATTGACAGTTTATGTAGCTTTTTCAAAAAATAGATTATTGCTTGACATTTGTAATGCGCTGTTCGTGTGTGTGTGTGTGTGTGTGTGTGTGTGTGTGTTTTCAAGGTCCATTTTTGCCCTGTAGTACATGTACCCCCCCCCCCCCCCGCGGGTTAGGGGGAAGAATTTACCCGATGCTCCCCAGCATGTCGTAAGAGGCGACTAACGGATTCTGTTTCTCCTTTTACCCTTGTTAAATGTTTCTTGTATAGAATATGGTCAATTTTTGTAAAGATTTTAGTCAAGCAGTATGTAAGAAATGTTAAGTCCTTTGTACTGGAAACTTGCATTCTCCCAGTAAGGTAATATATTGTACTACGTTGCAAGCCCCTGGAGCAAATTTTTGATTAGTGCTTTTGTGAACAAGAAACAATTGACAAATGGCTCTATCCCATCTCCCCCCTTTCCCCGTCGCGATATAACCTTCATGGTTGAAAACGACGTTAAACACCAAATAAAGTAAAGTAAAGTAAAGTACATGTACAAAACGTCAGTCGAATTCAGTTGACTAGTTTTGGGCTGTCTGTTGACTGAAATGTAATATGTTTCAGGTATGCTGGCGAGTTCCGTCATGGCAAATTCCACGGCCTAGGAGTTTTCCAGAGAGCGGACAACATGATGTTTGAAGGGGAATTCAAGGAGGGGAAAATCTGGGGCATGGGTAAGTGTGGACCCAAATCTGTCTTTTACAACATCTCATATAAAGAGTTATTATGAAGTAATCTTGGTCATCGATTAAATGGTAAATCATTAAAGAGAGAAATGAATAGATTAGCAAAGTTGATAGTGATGTGAGGCACCTTCAGTGAGAACTATAATACACCTCTCACAAAAATAAACCTCCTCTTCTTGTTTATTTCCTCTGTAATACCGTGGAACCCCCCAATTTAAGACTACATCCCATTTAAAACTACCTCCCTTTTAAGACCCTTTTTTCAGACTTTTTGTTTATAGCCTCTGTAAATTTACACCCATTTTAAGACTCCCACCTTTTTAAGACCTGGTTTCTGTGATTTTGAGACGTATTAAAAGGAGGGTCCCACTGTATGTGCTAAAAGGTATGTGCCAGATAAGAAACTTTTCTTTGTACAGGCCTTGTGACCTTTCCTGATGGAACGCACGGGTTGCCTCGGAACGAAGGTTACTTTGAATACAACCAGATCGTACGCCGTGAGAAATGCCCTACGGTCATCCATCGAGCACAAGAAGTCGCCAAGAGAGCAGAGCATCCAACCAACATCAAGTGAAAGTGGAATGACTGTTTGTGCTGTACATATATATATATATATTGTTATCAGGGACCATACTTAAAATCAAAACGGAAGTGCCCTTTTTTTGCTGATTTTAGGCATCCTGAACTCAGGTCAAAATGAGTTCGGCTCATTCTCTCCCTGACAAGATGCCTTGTCTGGCAAGGAAACCGATATTTTTTTTACATATTTAGAGCTTTTTGTAATGTATTATTGATATAAGCAGATTTGCGATCGTCGATAATAATTTTTCATGGTGTTTTGTAATTTTTAAATTACAGAGGAATTTTTATTTTAGACAGTTTCAAGCGAGCTATTTTTTTTGCGGATGTATTTACTGTGCAAACAACTCTAAATATGGTAATAGTGTCACGTGATAATCAACCGTTTGGTTTCGGCGCTCACTGGAGCAGACGATTTTTTCTGTAACCAGTTGACAGTGATGAAACCATATATTACGGTCTCTTTCTGGCAGCAGTCCCAAAATTTCGACTTGTTTTGACCTTAGAACGATGTCTTTATCATAACTGTGAAGAACAGAACGGAGATCACTGTCGAAGTCGGCCAATCTGCAATCATTTTCGTCTCGCGAACACTGATCTCAAATTTAGATCAGTGCTCGCGAAAAACATATGGGAGATAACTCTGTAATTCTTGTTTTGATAGATTCGCGTAGGACTGTAGCGTCCGGTCAGAGAGACAACTGGCAATAGCCGTGGAGCAAGGATTATCAGAATGGATTTTAGGTGCAAGCCTTACGCCTGATATTAATTGGGTGAAGTTGACTTCACAAAGTCTTCTTCACGATGCTTGCTGCACAAAGATTTGGCACCACATTTTGGGTAAGAAGCTTCGAGAAGTCAACTTCGGCTTAATCAAAGAAGGTCTTTATAATTATACGCATGAAAATAAGAGAGTGGAAAGGCTGGGGTGGCCTCATGCTGCATGGTTTATTTTTGTTCTCACTCATAATAAAAATTGTGATCATATAAGTCTTTGAAAACGATTGTTACATGTATAAAATACTGTTATACATGTAATGTGAGGCCCCTCTGCTGAAAGGACACCTCTCAAGTAAGGATACTGTCAAACCTGACCACCAAAGGAACTGACCAAATCTGGTTGTTCTAAACAGGTGGTCACTATGTACGCAGGTGAATTATATTGAAAAACCTCATTGTCTTTAATCCTTTGGAGTGGTCTAAATAGGGAGGTGGTCATTGTTGAGAGGTGGTCGCCAGGGCATGCTTGACTGTACCTCCTCTTGTCCCTTCATCTATTTTTATATGGGAGATTTATATAGCGCTTGACGTTCTCAAAGCGCTTTACATATTAATTTCTGCCGTGTGAGATGGAATTTTTTTTACACAATATATCACGCATTCACATCGGCCAGTAAATCTCAAGCCATTACGGCGAATATTTACTTTTCACGGCCTATTATTCCAAGTCACACGGGTATTTAGTGGACATTTTTTATCTATGCCTATAAAAATGTTGCCAGGAAAGACCCTTTTGTCAATCGTGGGATCTTTAACGTGCACACCCTAATGTAGTGTACACAAAGGGACCTCAGTTTTTCATCTCATCCGAAAGACAAGCACTTGAACCCACCACCTGGGCTAGGAAAGGGGGAAGAAAATTGCTTACGCCCCGACCCAGGGTCGAACTCGCAACCTCTCGCTTCCGAGGCAAGTGCACTTACCACTCGGCCACCCAGTCCCTGTTGTAAAGGGACACCTGCAATTAAGGGACACATTGTTCTGGTACTGAGAGCACAGTGGAACCCCCCTTTCAAGATCCCCCGATTTCAGACTCCCTCCCTTTTCAGACTCCCTCCCTTTTCAGACTCTCTCCCTTTTCAGACTCCCTCCCTTTTCAGACTCCCTCCCTTTTCAGACTCCCTCCCTTTTCAGACTCCCTCCCTTTTCAGACTCACTCCCTTTTCAGACTATCTATACATAGTCTTTGTACATTAATCCTCGTTTTAAGACTCCCGCTTGTTTAACTCTTTCTAACCCACCTATGTTGACCAAGTTTTTTTAGCCGAGACCAGCTGTGCTGCAGCAGGTCACTCAGAATTGTATTAACTGTGTAGAACTGTGTATCAACACGATGGAATGCAGGCGTTAGATCGACGTTACAGGAAGCAACTGAAGTGACTGTGTGTACGGATATATCCGTACCAGGTTTGTTTGTTTGTTTGTTTGTTTGCTTAACGCCCAGCTGACCACGAAGGGCCATATCAGGGCGGTGCTGCTTTGACATTATAACGTGCGCCACACACAAGACAGAAGTCGCAGCACAGGCTTCATGTCTCACCCAGTCACATTATTCTGACACCGGACCAACCAGTCCTAGCACTAACCCCATAATGCCAGACGCCAGGCGGAGCAGCCACTAGATTGCCAAATTTAAAGTCTTAGGTATGACCCGGCCGGGGTTCGAACCCACGACCTCCCGATCACGGGGCGGACGCCTTACCACTAGGCCAACCGTGCCGGTATCCGTACCAGGTCAGATAGAGCCATATGAGTGGGTACGGATATATATCAGAACCTGAGCCATATGAGTGGGTACGGATATATCCGTACCTGGAAGACAATCAGTTAAGACTTTCAGATTTGTGGAGGTCTTAAAAGGGGGGTTCCATTGTACTGTATTCTCGTATTCTCTCATAACCACCATTGTGTATTATTTCTTCTTGCAACACATGTACTTCATGACACTCATAACCACCATTGTGTCTTCTTTCTTCTTGCAACACATGTACTTCATGACACTCATAACCACCATTGTGTATTATTTCTTCTTGCAACACATGTACTTCATGACACTCATAACCACCATTGTGTATTATTTCTTCTTGCAACACATGTACTTCATGACACTCATAACCACCATTGTGTCTTCTTTCTTCTTGCAACACATGTACTTCATGACACTCATAACCACCATTGTGTATTATTTCTTCTTGCAACAAATGTACTTCATGACACTCATAACCACCATTGTGTATTATTTCTTCTTGCAACACATGTACTTCATGACACTCATAACCACCATTGTGTATTATTTCTTCTTGCAACACATGTACTTCATGACACTCATAACCACCATTGTGTATTATTTCTTCTTGCAACACATGTACTTCATGACACTCATAACCACCATTGTGTATTATTTCTTCTTGCAACACATGTACTTCATGACACTCATAACCACCATTGTGTATTATTTCTTCTTGCAACAAATGTACTTCATGACACTCATAACCACCATTGTGTATTATTTCTTCTTGCAACACATGTACTTCATGACACTCATAACCACCATTGTGTCTTCTTTCTTCTTGCAACACATGTACTTCATGACACTCATAACCACCATTGTGTCTTCTTTCTTCTTACAACACATGTACTTCATGACACTCATAACCACCATTGTGTCTTCTTTCTTCTTGCAACACATGTACTTCATGACACTCATAACCACCATTGTGTCTTCTTTCTTCTTGCAACACATGTACTTCATGACACTCATAACCACCATTGTGTATTATTTCTTCTTGCAACACATGTACTTCATGACACTCATAACCACCATTGTGTCTTATTTCTTCTTGCAACACATGTACTTCATGACAGGGATCAGCCAGGTGCACCAAGTGATATTACTTCCCTTGTTTACTGATAACATCATGATTAAAAGAAAGTCTGCAACTGCAAGCAGGGTGCACATCTTTTATGATAGAAACCATACGACCAAAAAACAGTGCATGAATGAGGGTGACAGAGGATATTGAAGATGGTGCTACTTAGAGAGAGTTAATAGTTGTGCACATTTTTTTGTCGTGTGAAAAATCTTTCAAACTTAGTTTGTATGAAGATGTTAAATGTTTTAAGGTTGTTGAACAAACTTTTTCTGTAAAATATTGTTAAGTAAGCAGTGACAGGACTGGGTGGCCGAGTGGTAACGCACTTGCGCTCGGAAGCAAGAGGTTGCGAGTTCTCCCCCCTTTCCTAACCTAGGTGGTGGGTTCAAGTGCTAGTCTTTCGGATGAGACGAAAAACCGAGGTCCCTTCGTGTACACTACATTGGGGTGTGCACGTTAAAGATCCCACGATTGACAAAAGGGTCTTTCCTGGCAAAATTGTTTAGGCATAGATAAAAAATGTCCACCAAATTACCCGTGTGACTTGGAATAATAGGCCGTGAAAAGTAGGATATGCGCCGAAATGGCTGCGATCTGCTGGCCGATGTGAATGCGTGATG
The DNA here is from genome assembly GCF_037325665.1 of Littorina saxatilis. Taxonomy (NCBI): domain Eukaryota; kingdom Metazoa; phylum Mollusca; class Gastropoda; order Littorinimorpha; family Littorinidae; genus Littorina; species Littorina saxatilis. Next base: position 76,385,322 of record NC_090256.1, on the reverse strand, counting down.
TATTGTGTAAAAAAATTCCATCTCACACGGCATAAATAAATCCCTGCGCCTTGAATATGTGCGCGATATAAATTGCATAAAAATAAAAATAAAAAATAAATCCCTGCGCTTAGAACTGTACCCACGGAATACGCGCGATATAAGCCTCATATTGATTGATTGAAAAGCAATCTCAAGACCTGAAATTCAAGCTTCATTTTCTTTCTATATCTTAGATGCATTACACATGATGGGCAATGAAAACACACATCTACGTGCTCAATTTGTTACTCTCTATTAGTACTGAGTGTTTATCTTTTTTTCATCTTTTTGTATTTTTGATGTGTCAAAAAGAATTGGGCGGCATTTTATGATTTGGTTGTGAAGCCTGGAAATATTTGTTTCAAACACATTCTATTAAAGGCAAAGTTGTTTTACAATATCAGTTGTTGCAGCGGCATTTTTACTTAAAAGTTTACAACAATAAAGAAAAAAATCAACAGAAGATGAGCATGGCATTATTATTATTTGAGCAATATTTTGTTTAAAAATGGCATTTTTATTCCAGGATTTAATAGCAATGGTTTCTTCGTTTGTAGTTGTTGAAAAAGGTTATAACACATGTAGAAACAGATTTTGTTGCATGATTTTTTGCATCAAATTGTTGCATCATTGTTTTTTTTTGTTTTTTATAGAAGTGTTGCATGTTTTTGTGTGAATGTCACAGTAAAAAAATTTTTTTTTAAAGATGCTGTACTTTGCACAATTACTACCATTTGAATGAGAATAGACAGAACAAAAATCTGACGGTTATCAAATAAAACTAAAGAGATTAGTTATTGAAACGTTTTTGTGTGAACTTGTGTTTTAGTGTACACAAGAAGGGAGACAAGTCACTAGCATTCTGTTCATTTGCAGCCCACGAACAGAGAAGAATAGGAACTAAAGGCAGAGACATAGTATGTATGTCTCTGCTAAAGGGGAATAGTGTGTTGGTACTTTGGATCTGTTTTTGGATTCCTGTGGTTATTAGCTCCAGCCCCCTGTGGCACATCTCCAATGACAGTGGAACACTTCCTGCAGGACTGTCCAACACACCAAAACTTGCGAGCAGAGACCTGGCCTGCTGACACACCGATGAGGGACAAACTCTATGGACCCATGGAGAGCCTCCGGCGTACAGCAGCCTTCATCAGGGCCTCCGGAGTTGCTGTCTGAGCGAACGACGAAGAAGAAGAATTAGCTCCAGCAGTGTGTTTTCATTCTCTTGTGTTATGTTAGTTTTTACTTTTCAGCCACTCAATAATTCTACCTCTACCTGTTTGCACCACTTTTGCTCTTTATCTGCTATATATAATTTCAAAGTATTACAGCAGAACTTCCCCATTTTAAGACCTTAAAAAGTCTGAGAAAATCAGGCCTTAAAAAGGAATGAGTTTTAAAATAGGGATACATTTACCGTTTTTGTAAGAGTTTTTTTTTTAACGTCCCTTCAACGGCTATGTCTATGCAGGACCGATGCACATTTGTGACCCTCCACCACAAAATGAGTCGCATGTCACCTCGCACGGTTCTGCCCTAGGCTTAATATAAATCCGGAGAGTGTCTGGTAACAGTGTGAGGGTCACCTTAGTCACAGGCTTATAACTCAGTTTTCACTCTTTTCTAAAACGGTTTTCACCACTGGATAGAGCATACACAATTCTTTAGGAAAATGTAAAAATATGAAAATCATGCAAAGGTGACATGCGACTCAATCCGTGGTGAAGGGTCACATTTGTTTTCTGTCTCAGTTCACAGTAAATTTACAAAGGTCTTGAAAGGCTGGAAGTCTGATATCAAAATGCTGATATACCTTACTGTCTTTCAAGTTGCAATGTTGTTTGAGTGTTACATTGTACTTGTATTCTCAATGTACCACTATACCAGTGGTGCCCAGTGGTGTATTTCATTTACTGTTTTCATCCTCACTAGTAGAATTTCTTCTTTGTCAATATCTATTATTACCTGCGATCTGTGATTTAACGTCTAGAAGACACTGTGACACACTCACATGTCACCAATAGAATTTCAAAGATAACATTAATGAATAATTTCCAATATTTTTTTTCTGGTAGAAAATAACCAGAAAATAACTGTAATGAAACAAACACCAGTTACACTTGCTATTACTTGTTTCCTCTGTTATTTTTGCAGAAGTCTTTTTTTAATCACTATTGTTAGGCATACTCTGACCTGGTGGGTGGAGCAGATCAAAGTACAGTTCAGTTTCAGGCAAATGAAATCCATTTCATATTGTATTTGTTGGCAGACTGTAATTGCCAATGACACTCATTCTAATGCTCAATTTTACATTGTTTGCAGAACAGTTGCTTTGTCAGTATTTTCTGAATCAAAGAATCTTTTGGATGAATCTTTTTAACTCATCTTAAAAAATCTATTTCTGTAAATAAAGTTTATGCTGAAAATGTCTGCAACTAGCAACATGGCTATTCCCCAACCATTGATTCCTCCGTTTTTCACGTGACATGCTAAACTTTTCATGTATTTGAATTTGTAACTATTCAAAAGTTGCTTCAGATGATTACATGATGTTTCATAGTAAAGTGAAGTGTTTGCTGCTGTTGTAGGCTTGTAAGCATTTAAATGTTGCATTTTTTCACATTAAAAGGGATCTTGTCAAAACTGCTTCTACTTCTAAGCATGATCACTTTATACAGTTGAGAGGAACAACTCTATCACAACCCACACACAACTGAAAGAGTTATTTCCGGAATCCGTCTATTTGAAGAGGTGACAGTGACAAGGTCTATTGGCCCTGTCTTGTCCTGTTATGATCTTGCTGACCGATGAGCTTGCAGAGCAGATAATTGAAAGGTTATCAATTTAGCAGAAACTCACCCTGAGTTTTACTTACTTTGGTTTCCAAAGTGGCAATATTGAATTTTGGCGCCAATATTTAAAGACTTGAAATCCGAATTTTATGAGCAATATTTACCTTTTTGTTGTTTAAACCGTTTATCAGAATTTTTGTATTTTCTTGTTAAAAACTGAGTTTGATATTGTGTGATGTTTGTTATTCGATCTATTGCGATGTAAAACATGTACATTTCTGCTCAAATAAATTCTTACTGTACTTTTATTCTCAACATTGTGAATGCTTGTTTTTTCCCCCCTGTTTGTGTCTTGAAATGTGTTTAACAAATCATCTTGTCACGCT
>NC_090256.1:76352123-76379623 GCF_037325665.1 Littorina saxatilis | reverse complement strand
ATATACGCACATACACACGCACGCACGCACGCACGCACAGACAGACAAAGTTACGATCGCATAGGCTACACTTACGTGAGCCAAATATCTTGGACTGCGCCAATGCACGCAGTTGATCCCTCGCTATGTCTGTCACTCAGTTACACTGTCCAACTTATTCGACATAAACAGGCCCAGTTTAAAAATGACTGCAAGTATGTCGATGCACAAAAAAAGAGAAAAAAATCAATACAAAGTTAGTGGGTACAGTGAAAAACAGTAAATACAATTGACACGATTTAGAGCAAATGAACTATAAGTAGAGGAATTCATGTTGAGGTGAGATAGAGCAAATGAACTATAAGTAGAGGAATTCATGTTGAGGTGAGATAGAGCAAATGAACTATAAGTAGAGGAATTCATGTTGAGGTGAAATAGAGCAAAATGATATGATAGAGAATAAAAGAGACAGGAGAGGAAGCTCGGTGTTTCTGCGGTGCTAGTTGTGCCAGGGTTCGACCTCTCTTCGTGAGACCACCAACATCTCAATCTCTTCACTGGGATCTGTCTTTGTTTCAATACCTTGACTGTGACCTGGACCTGTTTTCCTCTCATTCTTTTCATCAAGATGTGTCCGTCTCAATCTCATCACTAGGACCTGCCTCTGTCTCAATGTCTTCACCAGGACATGTCACGTCTGTGTGTCAATCTCTTCACTGGGACCTATCTTTCAATGTCTCAAGCTCTGACATGGATTACAGGATCTTTTCCCGTGCGCACTTAGTCTTGTGCGTGCGTGTAAACACGAAGGGAGATAACGCAATCGAAGGTACTGCACATAGGCTACGTTGACGAAGGAGATCGACAAATCTCGACCCTTAACCCCACCAAACGGCACAGCCGGGATTCGAACCCTCAACCTTCCGCTTGTGAGGCAGGTGTCTCATCCACTCGACCACTGCGCTCCTCAGAATCGTTTACACGGGAAAGAAGGTGCCTTTAGTATCAGTCTTTCGGGGCGGTGTGAGAGCATACTCGGACACGGAACAAACAAACAACAACAAAAAACCCGTCTTGCTGCCACTCCGCCGCCAGAACCCTCTAATCTTCCCCCCCTCTCCCCCCCCCCCCCCCCCCTTCCGATCTAGCTGTCGCGCCGACCTTCGCAGTGCGCCCCGTATCCTGGCTGTTCGCTGTACGTGTGCCACCACGACCTGTCCTTGGCCCAGTCGCCCACCTGGTGGTTGATCTTCTCCACGAAGAATCCCAGGCCCTTCAGGTAGGACACCGTGAAGCTGCCAGGACAGCACAAACAATCACAAACGCTGCCAAATCGTCTTATTTTGTCGTCGTCATCATCGTCGTCGTAATCGTCATCGTCGTAGTCACCGTCGACGTCATCATCATCATCATCATCATCATCGTCATCATCTTCTTTTCCATCTGTCCGTCCCTCTGAGAACATACATATTTTAAGTAGCAGCAGTTACTTTACTTGGAATGTGTGCGCCAGCGCGCGCGCACGCGCGCGCGTTGGTGTGTGTGTGTGTGCGTGTGTGCGTGCGTGCGTGCGTAGGTTGCTGCATGCCTTCCTCACGTTTTAGCAACAACTAGACCTAACACCTCAGTAACTTGACTTTGAACTATATTTCAAGTTTTTCAAAGTAGTCGATCTCAGTTCTACTCCTCACACTATAGTCACCGAAACTGAGGTCCTTTTCTTGAGCTAAATTAAATTCAGTTTCCACTTAGGCCTACTTGAAGCGGCCATCTGCCTCAGCTGCCTCTTGCAAGAGAAGGATCAGCTCCCGCTGAGCTGTTTGCCTCAAGTTGACGGTGAAGTTGAAACGAGGCTCGCGGACTTCATTGATTGCTGTCAGTGTCACGTCTATGGGGGACCCGCACAAGGAACACGGCTGCCTGAAACAGGATTTGAGAAAACATTGGTCCGTCCAGAGATAATACCTTTTCCGCGGCATCTGAGCAGCTCTGCGAGACATCATCTTTGTTTTTCTTCAAAAGTCGCGACTGAGAAATACGATCTTCGGCCTTCGAAACACTCGCGAGATAGCATGCTTTGCTATGCTTTGAAGTTTGCGAGAGCTTGCGAGAACTTGGAACACCCGGATAGGCTCTATTGGTTTCCTGTCACGTTTGCCATGATTCGTTGAGTTGCCGAATAATCATGTAGAAACCAAATGCATGAGTGTCACCCCGTGACAAAAATGTCTAGTTTCGGCCTACTTTTACCTGTAATAATACATTGGAACCTGCAATTGAGGTCAGTCTAACGAATGACGTCTCACAACGTGCGCGGTCGTCCTTGGCGGTCAAGAAAGCCGCGGGCGCCGCCGCGATCATTGCGCAGACGACACTTCTAGACCGCCAATATTTTTTGTGCGCATCACGTGCTCCACATAAAGGAAGCAATTGGGAAACCTGGATACGAGGCCCCTCTGATGAGAGGACACCCTCTGTTGAAAGAACACGTATTGTTCCTTTCTCTCTTACTTCAACCAAAATATTCCCGGCGCCTGCATAATAAGAACGCTTTGGGCTGGCCCAAACTCGGGTGTCCTTTCATCTCAGGTAGTTCTCGAGTTCTGCTTGACACTATCAGTGCACGAGAAATTCCACACTTTAAGCCGGTTAACTGGGGGGGGGGGGGGGGGGGGTGGTGTTAGGGCAACAAGAAACCCCCCTGGATCCGGCCCTGACACCTGAAGAAGACTGATACCAGAGGAACTTCTTCTTCTTCTTCTGCGTTCGTGGGCTGAAACTCCCACGTACACTCCTGATTGTTTTTTTGCACGAGTGGAATTTTACGTGTATGACCGTTTTTTACCCCGCCATTTAGGCAGCCATACGCCGTTTTTGGAGGAAGCCCCCCGCCCCTCCCAGGGGAACAAAACAGCCTGTGACAGAACATAAAACACAGTTACTTTACCATTCTGGTAACTTTGAGAAAAAACACACAATCGTGGGTTTTTTATCTCCATTTTGAACCTAAATTTCAAGCACAAAACACAAACAAACATGAAATTAAAAGTGTACAAATTAGAAGATTAAAAAAAAATTGTTTGCAATCTTTAACCACGGTTAAAATATAGTGTAAACACCCGTAAACGTGAACTGTGGTGAATCTACTACGCAGTACCCCTACACATTTTGACAGAAAAAGTAAATAAATATAAAAGGGCATTTCTAAAGATTAAAAAAAAAATAGCACCGAGAAGTCACTGAGTGAAGAACCCCGAGGAGGAGATGTCGACATATACCGTAAACTACCTTGTATACGCCCAGTATCGAGTAAACGCCCACCCCCTACTGTTGGTCCGTAAACTACCTTGTATACGCCCAGTATCGAGTAAACGCCCATCCCCTACTTTTGGTCCGTAAACTACCTTGTATACGCCCAGTATCGAGTAAACGCCCACCCCCTACCGTTGGTCCGTAAACTACCTTGTATACGCCCAGTGTTGAGAAAACGCCCATCACCTACTTTTGGTCCGTAAACTACCTTGTATACGCCCAATATCGAGTAAACGCCCACCCCCTACTGTTGGTCCGTAAACTACTTTGTATACGCCCAGTATCGAGTAAACGCCCACCCCCTACTTTTGGTCCGTAAACTACCTTGTATACGCCCAGTATCGAGCAAACGCCCATCACCTACTTTTGCGTAAACTACCTTGTATACGCCCAGTATCGAGCAAACGCCCATCACCTACTTTTGGTAAACAAAACTGTGTAAACGCCCAGTATCGAGCAAACGCCCATCACCTACTTTTGGTCAAATTCTGCGCACAGGGTGCAGTACCTAGTACACGTCCACCCCTTATTTTCGATCATAAGAGTAATTATTCAATCTGCTGTTGTTGTTTTTAACAAATGTTTCCCTTCTTTGGAAATGTTTCGTGCGCGGCAGAGATTTCTGTGTGACAAGATGCCGCGAATGAATTCCTACACGTTGGAGTTTAAACACTAGGCGCTAGAGCACCACAATGGAAGTGTTTCCTAAACAGCACGTGAGTACCGAATGGACCGAAAAAAGATTCGAGAATGGCTATAGAATCGCGATACATGTTTGATGCATTGGACTGGGAGGGAAAAGATGAAAGCTTCATCTTGGGCGGGTAGTGATTTCGGAAGAGATTGCTTTAGATGTTTTTGGATCTTTTGTAGAGGACCGTGTCGTCAGGAACAAAGATAGATCTGCAAAGAGGAACCTTATTTGAACAGGCCGGTGGCCTTCACCTGGACGGCTTTGCTGCTTCACCCATGTGGATAACGCGTTGCAATAACGCATCCTTGGAACACTTCCATGCAAAGTGACCAAAATATCGTTATTCTAGCAAAGGTATAGTACCTAGTAAACTCCCACCCCCAACTGTTAGGCAAAATTGGTGCATAGGGGAGGTGGGCGTATACAAGGTAGTTTACGGTATATGTCTACACAGTAAACTGATGAATGGATATGGGTTTGACCACAGGAGCTTGTATCAAAGCGTCGGTCGATTTACTCCTTTATCCTTCCTGTACTATTACTATAGTGTGGTGACTACTAGTAGTAGTAATAGTACATGAAGGATAATGGAGTAGATCGACCGGCGCGCGCTTATGTGCAAGCTCTGTGGTTTTGACTGACTAGCCAACTGATTAATTGATTAATTGATTTTTTTCGTCCATTTATTGACCCAAAGTTCTGGTAAATACTGCATATTGTGTCCTGCCCGTGAAAACAAAGTTCCGCTCATTAACTCAGATCTGCCAAGGTTTTACATCAGATAAGACCAGCGATGATCCCTCAACCGGGAAACGTAAACAAAATGTCATTAGAGTGCACACTGACCTCTTACTGTGCAGAGTTGGATGTTGTTGTTGTAGTAGAATTAATTTAGCATATTGACACTGGTGACTTTCCAGAAATTCATTCATAACAAATCAGTTCCCAATCGGCAGAAAGCAATCTGGGCCGCTGACTTTTGGCCTGAAGTGACCAAGTCCTGTGAAAGTGACCAAGTCCTGTGAAAGTGACCAAGTCCTGTGAAAGTGACCAAGTCTTTATCACATGTAAAGCGTGGCCAGATCTGAGACGGTGAGCAGTGGCGGATTTAGGGGGGGGGCGAAGGGGGCCCGCCCCCCCCCCCCCCCCATCCCCCCTTCAGGGAAAAAGAGAGAGAGAGAGAGAGAGAGAGAGAGAGAGAGAGAGAGAGAGAGAGAGAGAGAGAGAGAGAGAGAGAGAGAGTAGATTTGAAGAAAAAACATAAGGCCATGCTTCAAAATGGAAATTTGGCCAGATGATTAAATGACAGTTTCTGAGCTCAAGTAGCCCTAGATTGCAGCATTTTGCTTCCTGGAAAAACCAAATTCCGGGGGGGCATGCCCCCGGACCCCCCTAGCATGTTTGGGCGCTTTGCGCCCTCAATTAGAACGCTTTGTGCCCTCAATTCAGGCGCTCTGTGCATTCAAGTTTGTGCAAAGTGTGGGTTTGCCCCCCCTTCCTAAAGATCTTGGATCCGCCCTTGGTGAGCCATGTCGTTTTCACGAGAAGGACGGTGCCTTTAACGACAGTTTCTTCTATTTTTCTGTGCAACAGGTAAGAGGCATTCAAATGTGTTCATTCAGTGCTTACCGACCATCGTTCACAACAAGTAATTCAGAAATTGACACTTCCATAAATATACTGAGAGGCATAAATTCCGCAAACGGAACTTTAAAAAATCACACAAAAAATCAACTCAGTGGTGAATGTTTTCAATGTTTGAATATTTTATTTATTGGCCATTTTAGTGTTTATAAACCTTCGCTTAATTGATTTTGAATAGAACATCATGAAATGACAATTTTTCAAAAAAAGTGACTGAGTCCAAGCGCAATGATTTCGGAAAACGTTCAGTGTTCATCACGTTCAATGCTTTGGCCAGCTTTAAGCATTCCAATCGCTTGCTGTCTCTCTCCTTCATCAAGTCGTGGCATGATTGCGATATCTGGATACAGCCAAACAGCCAGTTGCATTTTATAGGGCCATACACTATCTTTTTTACGTTATTGTCTCCCGTTCAGCCCATTGTCTTTATTAGCACAGTGAGCTGTGGCTGGATCAGCAATACTGCAAAGCGCACGCTGACAGCGTGAAACATTTGCTCCAACACTCAAGATGTCAACTACAAATTACAGGTTCAATCTGATTTTCGTTTGAGAGCAAAATCGTTCAATGCACTATTTGCAGAATTTATGCCTTTCAGTATAGAAGACGGAACTGAAGACAGCACAAAACGAATAAGTTCTTCTTCAAGATAAGTGCAACAGGTAAGAGGCATTCAAATGTGTTCATCGTCAGTGCTTACCGACCATCGTTCACAAGGAGTCCAGAAATTGACACTTCCATAAATAGAAGACAGAGGACAGCACAAAACGGATAAGTATATCCTGTCATCATTATAGGTACCGTGGACAACTCAACCGCTAAGACTATCAGAAGAAGGGAAAACAGAGGCAATCTTGTCTTCTTTCGGTCAGAATTTAAAACTGTGGTCCCCGGACAATCTATTTAAATATGTCTCTCTTATCTAAAGATCCGGTTAGAAGAAGAAAAAAAACCTCTGAAAACAACGAAAAAAGGGCTCACGTTATGTCCGCATGTTCGGAGTTTATGTAATAAAAACACTGTCAGTTTTGCTCCCCAATGAATGACACCACCATCTGCGTAGCTCTTAGCATTACAGCATAGTTTGTTGTAACAGTTTCATGATATATTAATTTAGTTTCAGTTTTGTCCCGTTTGGAGATAGGAATTTTTGTCAGTGACTTTGTCAACCTTATCTTGTTTGTGTAAAGTATACGCGTAATTGTAACACACGGACACAGACACTGACTTACACACACACACTTGACTCACACACACACACACACACACACACACACACACACACACACACACACACACACACACACACACACACACACACACATCTAGATTAGTAAGGCTAGAGTCTACCTTTTGTAAGACGTGACATTTGTTTTCTGGGAGCTAAGAAGGCCAGAGACTGATAGTGAACAACCAAAATCTGTCGGGCTTTTAACATGCTATTTCCTGAGATAATGACTGAAACTAGAGTTTGGGGTGTCGGACTTTTTCACACAAACACATTACTAAGATTATATTGAAGACTATGTAAACGAATAAACAATGAATGATCACACCCAGGGCCGGACCTAAGTAGGGTGAGTGGAGGGGGGGGGTCAAATTGTGGTAGGGGTACAATAGTTGAGGGTGCGAAGGGTGGTCCGGGGGCATGCCCTCCCAGAACAATTTTGAAATCTAGATATGTGCAATCTGGCGCATTCTGGGAGTATTTGTCATGGTTTTATTTTATATATGTATATATACATATATATATATATGTTATTTTTTTTACCCTTGGAGGAGTTACATACATGGTCAGGCCAAAGGTGGGCGGGGGGGTGGGTTGGTCCGGGCAACAAGAAACCCCCCCTGGATCCGGCCCTCACACCTGAAGAAGACTGATACCAGAGGAACAAAACAGCCTACGACAGAACATAAAACACAGTTACTTTACCATACTGGTAAATTGGAGAAAAAAACCACAATCGAGGGGTTTTTTCCTCCATTTTTGAAACTAAATTTCAAGCACGAAACACAAACACAAACAAACATGAAATTAAAAGTGTACAAATTGGAAGATTTAATTTGTTGTTGTTGCAGTAAACACTGACCCGTAAACGTGAACTGTGGTGCATCTACTCCACAGTACCCCTACCCATTTTGACAGAAAGAGGTAAAAAAATATAAAAGGGCATTTCTAAAGATTTAAAATAAAAAAAAAGAAATTCAAGGGTTGCTTTAACAAGAAAAAGGAGACTTTATAATCCGACTGTCAATGTCACTGGCTCAAACTGAGTTTTGCACAAAAATCCCCACTGAATAAATTACATGTAGTAAAATTGAAAAAAAACCCACCGATTTACGAGCTGAGGAACCTGATTTCAATCATTTCAATACAATACAATACAATACAATAAACTTTATTAATCTCTAAAAGAGAAATTGCATTGCTGAGCTTTTGTGTCCGTAATAAAACATACATAAAACATTCAAAAATAAACATTTGTTCTTTGTCATTCATACATTCTTGTGTTCTTATACATTTCTTCAATTCATACATCAATATTCTATCATAATTATGCACATACATTTATTCTCTTTTAACAGTCTGTCTTCAAACGCATCTCAGAGAGGAAGGCTAGAGATTTGTGTTGTGCCATAGGTAAAATCATGTGCTTAGCTATGAAGTAATGTTATCACATGTTATTTAAGGAAAATGAGTAAATATATGTACCAAGCAAAACTGAGAAAATACAGCACATTGGTTATCACATAAGTAAGTATATTAAAAATAAATTAACATGCATTCACCATCAACAATGCACAAACGAAACCCTATCTATATTATTTCTTTGGGACATGTATTTAAAGTTTTTGGGCGAAGAACTTACTCCTGTGCTTGGGGGTCCGACTCCAAGACAACCACTCGTCAACAGATTAGCGCCATTCGCCTAGTTCGGAACAGTATGTGAAAAGTACAGAAAACGTAAAAGAACAATAAATGTAAAAATTAGAACACCAAACTACAAAAGCAGAACAGTGCTCACGCACTTCTCTTTAAAAGACTTTATGCCATCAGTGTGCTCGAGGCGCTGGAGGAGGGGAGATGATCTGTAAGTTGCCGCTCAGTTACTTCCCCTAGCAGATCAAGCATGGCGTCCCAAGTTGAGAGAGAAGGGGTTGTGCGCGATGAAAAGACAGGTATGTTATGTTAACTTGTAATGTATGCAATCGACAGGCTAGGTTTATAGCATGCATCAGAATCAAGGACGGACTTTATCGCATAGTAAATCACGTGTGGTTTCTACAACTGTCCTGATGTTGAACTAATGAAGAGAGATTGATTTTCTCAACGAATATAAGTTAATGACAATGAGTAGGCTACACAATCGCGAAAATAGTTTTCTGTTCAAAGTTATAATGGAAGCTACACTTTCAAGGAGAGATCGTGCTGAGAAAGTAAAGCAACTCATTCCTGGAAAACTTGCAATGTAAATGTGGTTGATGTACACATGAATTCTTTCTGCAGCCAGTGCAGGTTTTCTTTGCATGACCTGTGTGTGTCACTGTGTGTGTGTGTGTGCATGTGTGTGTATACATGTGTTGAGGGGGTTTTGAGGTTTATAACTGAAGCTGCTCATAGATTTGCAATTTGTATTTTGTTGCAGGAGAGCTGCTCATTCCAGCAAGCCGGAGACCTGATGGTTCATGGCGAAAGGCAAGACGTGTTAAAGATGGCTACATTCCACAGGAGGAAGTCCCCGTGTAAGTCCAGCAGTATTAAGACTTTTTTGAAAATAAGTTTTACAAAAAATCAGAGGGACAGCTCCAGAAATCCTTCCAGCAATATATGGTCAAACCTGCCATGGCGACCACCTCTGGATTATTATCACCTGCCCATTCGGACCTTATCCCAAGGGATCCCTGACAAAGTTCTTTCCTTTATTCACCTTTCCATAACAACCACTTGTCTAAAATTGTGTAAAAAATTCCATCTCACACGGCAGAAATTAATATGTAAAGCGCTTAGAGAACGTCAAGCGCTATATAAATCTCCCATATAAATAAATAAATAAAATGATGATCACTTTTGGCTGGTACGTCCCTTGGGTGGTCGTTATTAAAAGGTTTTACTGTACATGTACCTGATTGTGGTATAAAATCTGAAAACATTTGTTATGTTAATGATGTTTGGCCTGATGAATACTTACAACTTTACAAGCGAGTATTCAGTAATTCTCTCTCTGGCATGCTTTCTCTTTCCCTCTCTCTCTGTTGACATAGCTCCTACTGTGAATTAACTAGCGCAACAAACAAGAATGGAAGGGGTGGGGTTCAGACCAATAGGGGGGAGGGGGATAGCTGCTACTGATGGGTAGTATTGCAGGTCATTCCTTCTCATGTTTTGTTTGTTTGGAATTGACTTGTAAGAAGATAGTTGACTGAAAATAAACAGCAACAACAAAACACAACTGTGTCAGGGCAGTTGTATGTCTTTAGCCAGGCCAATAGAGATACCAGAGTTCATTGCTCATGCTGTCAGTTTCTGAACTGTTTCACTTTCAGGAATAAATGTTGTTGACCATTTGAAGATAAAGTCTCTTAAAATCAGGCAACATTAGGTAATTATATATATAGCGTGAGAGACCCGGCTTCGCCCGGGCTCTTCTGTCTGTCTATGGCTGTCTGTGTGCGTCTCTCAAACACACACACACACACACACACACACACACACACACACACACACACACACACACACACAGGTAATAAAACATTCTGAGTTCGGTTCAAAAGTGTATGTTTAAAAAGAAAATTTATTAAGTGATGTAAAGAGAAGCGCTGCGCTCTCTCGCCCATTGCGACGACAGCCATTATTGGCTACTGCAATGTACTACATCCAGATCCAGATCCAGAGAGGGAGAGAGAGAGAGTGTGTGTATGTGTGTGTGTGTGTGTTCGTGCGTGCTTGCGTGTGTGTGTGTGTCACGTGTATGTGTGTGTGTGTGTGTGGTCGCCAAAGGTCAGAGACGGGAGGGGGTAGGAAGACTGTGTGTGTGTGTGTGTGTGTGTGTGTGTGTGTGTGTGTGTTTTTCTCTCTCTGTCTGTCTCTGTCTGTCTGTTTGTCTCTCTGTCTGTCTTGTCACATATTGATATTTTAGGACAGAGAGAGCTAGTGTGTGCGTGTGTGAATTCTCAGAGACATACAGAAAGCGCGATTGTTGTTTTGAATGATCAAGTGTAGATCTATATGCAATCTGTTTCTGTGTGTGACAAGTGCGTGTAATTCTTTCGAGTGTTTTATCTGTACGAGGGCATGAGAATTCTCTTCAGTTTTGCAATCTTGCTGATACGCCGCGGCTTCGTGCTTTGATCTGAATACTCCGGAATATGACGTGAACCTGCTGAGGGATGCAGACGCGGCTTGTGCTTTGATGTGTTGTAGACGAAATGTAGCCGTTTTAGTAGACATGCAGTGATGACATCGAGATTGCTATAATTCTTTTTTCTTTTAGGGGGTAAGGAAGGGGTTGGTGTGGTGATGATGGGGGATGATGGGGGTGCTGGGGATGGTGGTTGGGTTGGTGTTGATGATGTAGGGCTAGTGCGAGTGGTAGTTGTGGAGTCGGCGGTGGTGGTGGGAATGGGGGTGGTGGTGGTGGGGGGGTCGGATCTGGGGATTGAAAGGGGGGGGGGGGGGGGCAAGTTTACTTTTTTTTTTTAGAAGAGCCAAGCCACAACTAAAAGTTTCTCTCTTCGGGGGGGGGGGGGGGGGGGGGGGGGGGGAGGCGGAGGAGGATTGGAGGGCTGGCAGCGCAGCGGCGTCGGCAGCGGCGGTGGTGGTCAGGTGCACATCTTCACAGTCACAGGAGTGCACATGCACGACATCGTCTTCCTGCCCCCTCCCTTCTCGGAGCTTTGGCGATCACAGACAGACAGACAGACACACACACAGACAGACACTCTCTTTTATTTATATGTATAGATATATATTTTTTTTTTTACAGATTTGAAACCAAGGGCACACAGTGGCAGAAAAGTCGACCCACTCACCCTATCGGCTTGGCTCCGGAGGATGTTGAAAAGATGGAGCGCGCCAAAAAAGCTGCCTCAGAGCCTGTCGCTGCGTCACAAGCCAATATGTCCAAGGCTGCCAAGAAAAACGCCAAGAGGAAGGAGAAGAAAAAGCAGCCGGGTGGCGACAGCACTTCAGGTGTATCACAGGTGACAACAGGCGTGGAACAGGTGAAGATCTCCAACACAGCGACAGCCGGTGAAGGCACCGAGGCTCAGGCAGATCTGGCCAAAAAGCTGAAAAACTTGAAGAAGAAGCTGAAGCAGATTGAGGATCTGGAGAAGAAGATACAGAGCGGGGAACTGCCAAACCCGGAGAAAGACCAGCTGGAGAAGGTGGCCAAGAAACAGTCGGTGCTGGATGAGATTGAAGACATTGAGCTTGAGATGGAGGAGTCTTGATAGTAAAGTGTTACGGTGTTTGCATGCGTTTGTGCGAGTGTGTTTGTAGAGATCTGTCTATGAGGGGGGAGAGGGGTATGCATGTGTGAGAGAGTATGTGTGAATATCTGTGTGTGTTGATGTGAAAAGGGAGGAAGTGTGGGGTTTTTTTTCGTTTTTTTTTAAATCTCGGCAGCGTTCTTGTTTTACTTTCTTTGTCCATATTGTCACTATTTCATTGGTTGTAAATTCCACCAAAAGCTATAGACGTGCAAAATGTATGGATTTAAACTAATGTGTTTACTTGTGCCAGAAAAAAACTTGTAAACTTCTAAATGACACATCGCTACATATAATTGGTGTCGTGCAAAATATAAAAAAAGTGGCTATGAACTGTTACATATTTTTTATTTGTGATTCCTGGATTTGGTAAATACAGTTTTACAGTTGCAATTGAAAACAAGCCCTTGTAACAATTTTTCACTTTTTAGTCTACAAAGTTTGCAATTGTAGAATTATGGTCAATGGTCGCACCAAATTAATGTTTTTTTAATAATCCATGGAAGGCCCCTTTCAAAGATGTATGCACAGTTACTTCCCTTGCATTCTAAGATGTGAAAGATTAAGTTGTACTTCTCCAATGGCCGAATTTCAGTTGTACATGTTTGAAGTTATTTCTGAATCAGTTAAATGTAACTTTTTGACATTCTTTGATGCACTTCATATATACATGTACTGCCAAAAATGTCATGTAAAACAAAGTCGAAGGTAGTGATTAGTTGTGAAGTGGGAATACATTTGATGGCTTGTTTTGCAGGTGAAGTGAGAGAAAGGAGCAAAGCTTATTTCTTTGTATTATCATACATCATGCTAACAGGGTCGAGGTGGGGTTTGGGGGGTCAAAAGTATGAATTTTGCTCAAAAGTAAGTCCATCGTAGGTATCAAATATGATATTGTGCAAATACTTTTTATCGTACAATTCCGTGCTAAAATTTATACCTGCATTAAATAAGATGTCAACTTTTGAAATTGTGTGTTCCTTGGGTGGTATCTCTAATCCTCGGGTAAGACATGAGAAACACATTACATGTTCTTGACTGAACTGATTGAGTATAGTGTATTTCAAGAAGTAAATAAAGTGGATTTGTTTGAAGTGTAATGCGTGTTCCATTGTTGGGTATTTCTGCATGATGATGAACATACCAAAGGCGAACGGACTGCTACATGCTAGTCAGCACCTTGGTATGAACTGTTTTGAATGCACCCACACTAACTTGTGCGCAAATATGGGAAAGATTGTTATCAGTTTTAAACAGTTTTGCTGACGAAAAGAAGTCCCCATGTGAAAATTTGAAAGCACAAGAGAGGTGCTGTGGTTTGGTCACTAGGTGTGAGGCTCGCTTGCACACAAAGAAATGCACACACGTTTACTGAAACAACAAATAAAAGTGACACAGACACAGACGAACTGAATGTTTGATGATTTGAAAACTTTATAAATTTATTATTTCTCAAAGTACACAAAATAGGGCACAGAACTATTAGCTCACATGACGTGTCATTCTGAACCACACATAATTCAAACAAGGCTAGTGTAAAAAATTAAAACCACCTACATTTCATGCTGTTACAGCTGTTGTCATGTTTTAACCATACTCGAGCACCATGGGAACATATTAACCTTCACCGGATCACGCTTTAGACTACAGAGTCCGGATGATGTGGGTCGACACGACCCATACTTTCTAAAGAATGATTCAACGTAAAATTAAAGTATGGGTCGTACACGATCCACGCCATCCATATAGGGATAAACTCTTTACCGCCACTTTGCAAAGTATGGGTCGTACACGACCCACGCCATCCGAATAGGGATAAACACTGTAATATACCTTCTTTAATTCCATTTGGGTCGTCCACCACCCACAACATCCGGACTGTGTAGTTCAAATGACGTCATTGTTTACTTGTTTGTTTACAAAGATAATCCTTTAACAATTGGTCGATAGAAAGGTTCTATGGTGTTTGAGGATTGCATGAAGTCTAAATCAAAAACTCCCAATAGTTTTAGAGATACAGACACTTTTGTGAGGCTCTGGGTCGTGGACGACCCAGGAAGTACGGTGAAGGTAAGTAAAA
Organism: Littorina saxatilis; assembly: GCF_037325665.1. Classification (NCBI taxonomy): domain Eukaryota; kingdom Metazoa; phylum Mollusca; class Gastropoda; order Littorinimorpha; family Littorinidae; genus Littorina; species Littorina saxatilis. The sequence goes on along the minus strand of NC_090256.1, from coordinate 76,365,422 downwards.
ACACCCATCTTCTCTTTTTCATTTTATAACATGACGCACACACACACACACATGTTCAACAATTTTGTAACATTTTTTCATCAACTAAAACAAAAACTGAACCAGTATTACCTCTTGTAATGATTAGAGAAAACAGTCAGTAAAAAGAACATTTCTTGAAACAAAAACCAAGAACAGAATAACATTTAAATTCTTAATGGAACAGTACAATCATTCAAGTACAGACACTCATGTAATCATAACACTGTACAATTGCACTAAATCTCACACCCCTTGTCTCAGCACCTCCCATACTACTGGTCAGTTTATCTGCATCACAGTCACATGTTCGTTTCTCTGCTGGCATACAGTATCATTCATCTGGAAAAGAAAAGAAAACGCAAGTTTCATCAGACTGACTGGCACTATGAGTATGACATCAGAATTTCTTTTCTGCGCGTTTCTATGCATCAACCACCCCCTTTCACACCCATCTCCCCACCCCATTAAAAAGGTTCATCATCCTGCCAACAGCTCACAAACAAAATCCCAGTATTATAGCAATTACTCATTCAAGAAAACAGCATGCTTGAGTTACAGGGAAAGGAGACAACCCAATAATATAATGTGCAAGCCTCACTTACCACTGTACAGGTTAATAATTTCCTTGCTAGTGGTCAAAGATCTACACGAAGAATAAGAAACAAACAGACAAGAGGAGGTAAAATAAGAGAGATAATTAGGGTAATGATAAACCTGCCAGAAAAAATCAAATGACACCCCCACCTGTTGAAAAAGTTGTAAATTGTTTCTTCTTTTTGACTTAAATATGCAGACAATTTTAACTTAATCTCTGCTAACTAGCACCCCTGCACATTCAAACAGGGTGTGTGCTTTTCTAGCATATATATATGGACATTGCGATGGGGTACAGAATGTGAGAAAAAGCTCACTTTTTCTGTAGGCGTATTCCAGGGCAGAGGATATGGTTCGCATGTCAGTCTCGATGCTCTTTGCCCAGTTTTCCACATCTCCAATTTCCTGAAACATCAACAGTTGTTGAAAATTTAAATCAGGATTTCAGTCAGTCAAGTCAATTAATCATGGGATCTGAGTTTTTGACACTGAAACCTGGGGTGAAGTGAGTATCCCAGTCATCCTCCCACCCTCTCCCTGAACTACATGCAGTTCAAATAGTCTGCAGTTACTTCTATTTTTAACCTAAGTTGTAATCCTGCATTTCCTTTCTGCTACATTTTAGGTCAAAAATTTTCTGTTTCCCAATCAAACTTAAATGTTAGGACTGAGACAAAATGTCAGTGAGCAACATTAGATCTATGGTGCAGATGCAACTGTGACAAATATAAATAATATAATCTGGCAAATATAAAACATACACAAAAATGGTTAGCATGCATGATCATTCCATAACTTCCTCTCTTGTTGCTGGCCGCAAACACACACGCCACTAAGCTGCTTATAATCTGTTTTTTTCCCTGCCTACTTCATGCTTTAGTATTACAGTGGAACCCACAGGAGCTTGTATCCAATCGCCGGTCGATCATTATTTACTCCTTATTCCATACAGTCTACTACTACTATTTACTACTAATAAGTAGTAGTAGTAAGGGTAAGCATGCAGCAGTAAATAATAAGCATGCAGGAGTAAATAATTATCGACCGGTGGTTGGATACAAGCTCCTGTGGTGGAACCCCTCTTTTAACACCTTGCTTTTTCAGATTTTTTGTTCATAACATCTGTAAATTTACCCCCATTTTAAGACTCCCTCCTTTTTAAGACCTGAATTTGTCCGATTTTTGGAGGTCTTAAAAGGGGGTTCAGTAGCGACATGCTGCACCTTGAGCGCTGTGTTGAAGTCGTCGATCAGTTTGAGCCACTGCAGCGTCTGCTTGGAGAACTGAGCGGCATTGGTGTGCAGGATCCTTGTCTCTGTGTCCAGCTTCTTCTGGTTCACGTACGCTTGCGCCACCCTGTAGTTTACATAGTGAAGAAGAATAGCATACATGGGTAAAATGTCTGAAAGCACTACGCTTTTGATGAGCGGTACTGATTTTACAGCAATTCATCCGAGAGCCAAACATGTCCTTTGATACTTTCAACATCTTTATGATCAGTGGTTGTTGTTTTTCCATTCTTTTTCACCATCACAAGACATGTTCTTACACTTTCTGACTGACCGATTCCATAGCACACGAACCCTCATACCAAAGTCTGAAAGGTGCATGTCAGCCTCTACAACATCTGACAACAGTCAATACCACCATAGCATCATGCTTTGAACTATGTAGTCCAGATAATGTGCCATGTGGTTCTGTGACCAAAACTACCAAGTGGTGCATACCCCCCTAAAAACAAGCTGCTCACGGCCCATACCTGAACATTAATAAATATTTTAATACAGTACCTCTTTTTAACTCATTGTCTCCGAGGTACGGATATCCGTACCCACTAATTTGGCTCTATCTGACCAGGTACGGATATATTCGCTCAGAAGATTCAGTCGCTTCCTGTAACGTCCATCTAACGCCTGCATTCCAGGGTGTTGATACACAGTTACTACACAGTTACTACAATTCTGAGTGACCTGCTGCAGCACAGTTGGTCTCGGCTATAAAAAACCTTGGTCAACATAGGTGGGGTAGAAAGTGTTAAAGTAGGGGTCCTACATAAGTCCAAATGTGATATAAAGCAAGACTACCAAGCTAACTTTTCACCCAAAAGAAAAAATGTGAAAAGTTGTTCATTAGAAGCCCCCCGCGGGTTAGGGGGAGTCCCATATTGGTTGGGACGAGAAAGAATTTACCCGATGCTCCCCAGCATGTCGTAAGAGGCGACTAACGGATTCTGTTTCTCCTTTTACCCTTGTTAAGTGTTTCTTGTATAGAATATAGTCAATGTTTCTAAAGATTTTAGTCAAGCAGTATGTAAGAAATGTTAAGTCCTTTGTACTGGAAACTTGCATTCTCCCAGTAAGGTAATATATTGTACTACGTTGCAAGCCCCTGGAGCAAATTTTTGATTAGTGCTTTTGTGAACAAGAAACAATTGACAAGTGGCTCTATCCCATCTCCCCTCTTCCCTCCGTCGCGATATAACCTTGAATGGTTGAAAACGACGTTAAACACCAAATAAAGAAAGAAAGAAAGTTCATTAGAACCCCCCTTTCATTAGTTTTACCCACCAATTTAAGACTTCCTCTTTTTCGGACCTTGCTTTTTCAGATTTTCTGTCCATAACCTCTGTAAATGTACCTTCTTCTTCTTCTTCTTCTGCGTTCGTGGGCTGAAACTCCCACGTACACTCGTGGTTTTTTTTGCACAAGTGGAATTGTACGTGTATGACCGTTTTTTACCCCGCCATTTAGGCAGCCATACGCCGTTTTCGGAAGTAGCATGCTGGGTATTTTCGTGTTTCTATAACCCACCGAACTCTGACATGGATTACAGGATCTTTTTCGTGCACACTTGGTCTTGTGCTTGCGTGTACACACGGCCGGGGGTGTTCGGACACAGAGGAGAGTCTGCACACAAAGTTGACTCTGAGAAATAAATCTCTCGCCGAACGTGGGGACGAACTCACGCTGACAGCAGCCAACTGGATACAAATCCAGCGCGCTACCAACTGAGCTACATCCCTGCCCAGACTGAGCTACGTCCCCGCCCTGACTGAGCTACATCCCCGCCCTAATGTTCCTTCATTGTCAGACTTGCCAATTTTTAAGAGCTGATTTAAAAAAAAATTATTTAGGTATTATATAGGGGTTCCACTGTATTACAACAAAATAGAAAGAGAAGGTTGCAATGGACTCACCCTGCATTGAGGTGATCTACCAACACATGTGAAAGCGCTGTGGCTGCTACAATGGCATCTCTCTTCCGTTTCTCTGCACATCATGAAAGTAAGATGGTTTTGTGATAGTCAAGTACAGACAGCGAGTTACAGGTACATGTGTATAATGCTAATGGAATGATACAAGTATGTATTCATAGGAAGATATTTTTCATTCTCACAACAGCAACCTGACCCCTGTTTCATTCAGGCATAGACCTATATTCTAATATAGGTCCCTCATTCAGGCAAGCAATGTTTGCGTCTAGCCTCTCACTATGCAAGACAGCGAGAGTGCACATGAAACGGTTTGATGGCTACGCAAGAAATAAACACCATTGATTGATACCCAAAAAGTTGGCTGCACGGGTCGGTAAACATGCAGCCATGTGCGGCCACCATTTTTACTGACCTCTAAGGCATGCTCACCTATTCGCCAAATCACAGCGGTGAGAATTACACAATAAACGCTACTCCCTCGCCCCACTCGCCAATTCTCGCATCAAAGAAATGGGGGACAGTTTTATAATTAAAGAAACAACACATCACACATATAATATAATAAAACAGGTAACAACATGCAGAGATGGTTTAACAGACAATCATCTTTGATTGCAGATAAAAACATTACCTGCATCCTCCTCCTGCTCAGCTTCCTCTCTCTCTTAATTAACATTATCTTACACAAGTTACACTACAGCAATTTGTTTTTGGACAGAAATGTTATACTTGTCAGATCTGACTTGAAATGTTATTGATCTTTATCTGAGCAGAAGACTCAAAAGAAAACGGTGAAGGTGATAAAACGTGCGTGCTCGTAATCAGAAAGAGACAGAGATGGGAGGCAGGGGGAGGGGGGGTTGGGATAAGATGTCTACCTCTTGTTGCAACCCAAGCTAGTTATAGTAACTATTATAATAAGGTTTTAACAGGAATCAGTCACCAAATCGTACGCCTCCAACAACTGGTTTATCAGATCAAACGCACTATGATTTTATCTTTCTTTATTTCTTTATTTGGTGTTTTACGTCGTATGATTTTATCTGAAACCGAAAGACTTGCTCACTGACATGTGATTGTGAGGAAGCTCACAAACCCACAAAAACAATCGCTTCGCCAGTGTCGTCTGCTACGCACCTTGCAACTCTTTGCGCGCTTGCTGGCGCGTTTGATGCTGCTTCACCAGGCTAGACAACATGGCTAACGCGATCGCAGGGGTTCGCTGACCCACAAACACCACCAAACGTTGTCTGTTTATGCACAATTCTTTTCCTTCTCGCGTCTGAATCGAGTCAAGTGGGCTTCAAGTGGCCTTCCGAACACCCCCTTCTACCGGAAGTTGAGGGACAGGTACTTCTCGTTTTCACGCGCATCCCACGAGACAAGTTGAGAACCAGTCGGCTTGATTGTAGAATACTGTCTACCCGTGTAGCATGGCGGACCAGGAAACGCGCTTGCGAACTGGCCGATGTCTGGCTTTCGTTGTGGTGATTTCCGTGTGCTATGGATTTAATTTGGACCCCAGGTTTTCTGTCACAAAAAAAGGTCCCGCGGACGGATACTTTGGATACTCTGTCACTGAACACCAAATAGTGGACGAAGGGGATGGCAGTGTAAAGGAACATTTGTAAGTTGTGACTCGATTTTTTTCCTTTGCAAAATATTTAATTTCCCAGAAAATAAACGTGTGAATTTTTATAAGCACGGTGATCATGTCCTGACAAGCACCCATAATTACTTTTGCATTTTTACGCGGGTGTCTGAAGGAGTGCGCTTGCACTAAAAACAAGACTTATCACACCCCGGTTTCAAAACAAGTTGGCACAGAAAGTGAGAAAGCATGCTCAGGTTGACAAGCGACTCACTCATTGGGGGGGGGGGGGGGGGGGGGGGGTCGATATCCGACCCCTCCTTCTGCCTTTGTCGGTCACTCTAGCTTGTGTCAATTCCAATGATTTAATCGTCTTTTCGTTCAAATCTTCGTCTGCTGTTGAGTGGTCTTTCAATGGTCCAGCCTTTTGTTGCTTTATCGGTCTTCTTCTGCCAGGTGGTGTGCTTTTGTGCTCAGCTTTTGTCAACAGAAGGCTGTGTTCGTTTTTTGTCTGATCATCGAACAGTCTGCATTTCAAAAGTTGTTTCAAAAGCTTTTATATTTTTTTTATTTTATTTTTTACATATATATACATATAGTAGTTGTTCTGAATTAATCGTACATGTGCATCACCTGATGGAAAAAGCATTTTTCATCAGAACAAATTGTGTCAGTTTAGAACTGTTTAAAAAAAAAATCCTTACAAATAAAAAAAAGTTTGAAATAATTTTTTTAAATATTTATTTTGGTTGTGGTTTGAATCAAATCAACAGTAATTTTGTATGCTTGGATTTTCTTTTCTTTAGTTCAAGGCTTTGGCATACTATTAATGTTGTGCCTATCCCAGTCCCAGATTGGTCATGGACTCTGGAGGCACTCCCTTTTGTAATTTGGTCTTTCAGTTTCAATTGATCATTGCGCATGACTCAATGAATGATGTCTAAGCCAGTAGCAGATGTGTCCCCGACAGGAAGCTAATCATCAGTTTCTTAAGTGTTTGTTCTAGATTGTATTTAACCGGGGTTTGAATACTTTTTCACAATGTACTTCCAAGAACAATCTTACTCAATGCATAATTTGAAGAAAAAAAGTCAGAAGCTCCTGTTCATGTAAATATAATTTATAAACCCATTCAGGCAGGTAAACCTAGTTTAAGCAACCTAAATCGTTGACTTAGCATACTTAGAATATGATTACTAACAATATTTGTTTTTGGCCTTCTCACTGTAAACTAACCAAATGATAGTGTTGTGCCTATTTTTTTTCATACAACGTGTATGATCTGTGACTCTTGTAATAATTATTGAAAGTGGTTCTTATTCTTTACTTTAATTTGTTTTTCTTCAATGCATGCATGTGGCTGTGGTGGTGCATGAGAAAGGCCTCATTATCATTGATTTATTAGACCCCCAGAACACCTTATTCAACACTACACCCCAATGAGAAACACAAAAAAATACATTCTGACCACTTCAAAGCATTTTTGAGTCACTTGAGAAAAAGTGACTCTATGTAATCGGTCAGTGTTAGTCTGGCCGGCCGTCCGTAGACACCACCTTAACGTTGGACTTTTCTCGGAAACTATCAAAGCGATCGGGCTCATATTTTGTTTAGTCGTGACCTCCAATGACCTCTACACTTTAACGATGGTTTCGTTGACCTTTGACCTTTTTCAAGGTCACAGGTCAGCGTCAAAGGAAAAATTAGACATTTTATATCTTTGACAAAGTTCATCGGATGTGATTGAAACTTTGTAGGATTATTCTTTACATCAAAGTATTTACATCTGTAGCCTTTTACGAACGTTATCAGAAAAACAAGGGAGATAACTAGCCTTTTCTGTTCGGCAACACACAACTTAACGTTGGGCTTTTCTCGGAAACTATAAAAGTGACCGGGCTCAAATTTTATGTGAACGTGACTCATTGTGTTGTGAATAGCAATTTCTTCCTGTCCATCTGATGCCTCATATAATATTCAGAACTGCGAAAGTGACTCGATCGAGCGTTTGCTCTTCTTGTTTGCTGAGTAATCAGAACAAGAAGTAATGAATCTCTATTGATATCAGAATATAGCATAATCCTTGACTGAAGTCATAGGCTGACCCCATCAGTCCATTATCACTTGCTTTGCTAGGACTAAGAGAATTAACAGTCCAGCAACCATTGTTCAGGGGTGGTTAGTTCAGGGGGATCATATCAGCCCTCCGGGATGTCCAGTATGGATACCCTGAGATCACAGGCGCCTGAAAGAGATCAGTGATTTATCGTGATTGTTGTTCGGTTGAAAGTGTTTTAGATTTTTCCTTTCTGCAGGCATATTTAATATGTGGTGTAATAATTGTTGTATTTGAAAAGTTGACATTTAGATTTGAACTTGTTGTTATGCTGTTCACCATAATATCTGCATTACAACCAGTTAGTGTTTCAAGACAAGTTTTGGTTGATGGGAAAGGAATCTCAACAAAGTAGTAAGTAGCATTAATTTATGCTCCACTCAAAGTACTGCTAATGTAATTCGTAGTTGTTTTGGGGAGAGTCTTGAAGAATAAAGTAAAAGAAGTATGGCTCAAATGTTTGCTTGTGAGTGTGACTGTAATCCAGCTCCTTTATTAGTTTATAGTTTTAAATGAGAATAATTTGAAGTCCAAAACTGCTTGTTGTACATGAATTGTCAAGATTGTTTAACTGTCTGGGCCTGCCCGAAGGGAAACAGCTTCACCTCGTGGTTGAATGATAACAATTTATTTTGACAAGAGAAAGGTATTGTTTGACGTTCGTCGGGTACCTGTGACCTTCTGACAAGGGTCTTTGGGAACAAGGACTGGCTGTGTTTTGTTCAGCCATCGGCCGTTTGGTCGGATTGATTGAGTGTTGACAGAAAGTCTCACTGCTCACTGGACTCGTCTGTTTGACCGGGCTGTTTGTATTGTTTTCAGACAGTTTGTCAAGTCTCCTTTCACTTGTTTTTAGAACACGCGGCGGGTTTCAGAACACTGCAGTGCTGCTGTCACTTAGTAGCCTCAGTTGCACCTTGCAGTTGCATAGCCCTGGGCGCTGTGAATGCAGAGAATGTACATTAGGCCACAAAAAAAAAAATAGGTGTGGTTACGGTAACATAGCCCAAAAAAATAGGGTAGGAAGGTAGGCAATCACTTTTTTTTTTTAAATTTTGTTTGTAATGTGTACAAATTAAACCTACTTGACAGGGAAATAAGTGTGCGACTCGGGCGATTTCGCTTTCATTGCGTTTTCTGCACTCGTTTTCTTGTTTTTTTTGTGGTTTTTTTTTTGACAAATATTTATACATGTAATAAAAAGTTATAGGGTCGGCCCCTAAAAATAGGGTAGGTCGGGTTACCGTAACCACACCTATTTTTTTTTTTTTTAGGCCTTATTATGTGACACCGGATTTGTGTGAAATATGGTGTGTGAAGTTGTTGCTGAAGGAGAACAATTATTAATCGTTAACATTATTATTACATTTGTTCTCTTTTGGAAAGCTAAAAGAATTAAAAATAGTTACACGAAGTACCCTGTCTGTGGTTTGTCACAGTTTCTGTCCTTGAGACTGATTTTTCTAGGTTAACGCTGAGGTATAAGATGTGTGTTTAGCACGTGCATCAGCGTCCTGTGCAAAACAGTTTTCTTGCACTTGGAGACTCGAAATAATCCCTTATTCATTGCTGAATTGAAAATGAAGATGCGATAATGCACGGTGCAGGCGGGGGGGGGGGGGGGGGGGGGGGTGAACTCAGGTGGGAAATGTTGGAGGAGGGATAGGGGAGGAATGGTGAAGCGAAGTACACGTGACCGGGACATTTTTCACTTTGTGGAATAAGCGTCAATGTAAAAAAAAAAGGGGGGGGGGGGGGGGTGATGTTTGTGTGTGTCCACACACGACCTATTTTTATTATTCTTTTAAAGATGGAAGAAGCATTTTCCATTCCGCCATGCGTGTAAATGTAACCGTCAGATTATTCGTTAAAGTGCGTCGTAAATTATCCTGTACTGAGTGTAGCTGAACAGACCCGTAGCAGTAACACTAAAACTGAGGAGCAGCTTTTCTTTGTCAGCTGATGAACTCGTTTGCTGCATCTGTGTGACACTTTCATTTATAACTTACTTGTAAGCCGCCACCTGTTGTAACCAGCTTGCCATTGTTTCAAGTCTCTTTCAATTTCCCCTTATTTTTTCAACACGCTCTCTTTTCCAGTCTCATGGCCAAACGAGACACACTGGAGAGTAAAGATCTTCGATTTTGACTCAAGACTTGTATTTAATGAGTTTGCATTCAGTTTTTGCTACATCGATTGGCCTGGCTTTGGTAATATGACGAGGTGGTGTGTGATTTGCTATCGATTCTGAGAGCATAATAATTAATATATTGCTTATTCTTCTGCATTTATTTCTTGCTGCATTGCCTGACATAGCTACATTATTATTCTGAGCTTTTATTCATGTCTCATGCTCAGTGTTCGTGTCAACGGGGAAACTGGTTTTGCATGAATTTATTTTTGTGTAGCGCGATTCGTAGGCATAGAAATTTTATCGGAAAGAAAATGTTTTCGCCTTTGTTCCTCTGCGTGTCCTTTCCACAAGACCCCCCTCCCACCATCACCACTACCATACACGCTCGCTCGCTCTTCCTCTTCCTCTCCCTTTCATGTCTGTTCCACATAGCTCTATTCAAACAAGGCTAAATCACATACACCGCCCTCCTACCTGAACTTAAGTTCCCCATTCTGATATATTATTTTAGCAAGTTATATTTAATATTCTTATTTGGCTAATAATTATTTTTATGTTTCTAGTTACGTATTTATTTACTTATTCAGCCAGTTCTTTATTACATTATTTTGGCATTATCCAAAAGTCTAAAAAATATTTTACATAAATAAAAAGCAAATAAGCCTACAAAACCGCTCCACTTCAACTATATTTCGCGTACACTATGGCAACAACCCCAACAAAATCTCTACTTCCATCCCCATTTTGAAATATCGCAACAACAGACTTCCAGATCTATAACACGATCATATGTGTTCTCTGTTTGCATGTCTGTCCAGTGTCCTTTCCCCCCGAAAGCATATATATCAACTCTACCTGTCCCAAGATAGGCCAATTGGTTCTAAGAGGACGTTAAAACTAATTATCATCATGTCTGTTCCGGAGGTGGTCCTTTTAAAGATGAAAGCGAAATACGTTCCTCTCAGAGCAGCATTCGAACGAAATCAGTTTCCTTTGCTTTCTCCTTTGAGACATTCAGTATCATTTGGCTGTTTGAAATTAGTCCCATTTTGCTCTAAACAGCAATTTTTTTTCTCAAGAAACAGACCATTTGAACAGCATTTCCAGGTCGCAGCTGTCGCATATTGTGAATAATTTGATAATCTGTCAGAGGAGTCATGCAAAGGAGATCTCACACAACGTGTTGAATGTCAGACTTCTGTGACGTGCTGCTAAAGACGGCAGACTATTGTCATATTAATGCCACTTGCCAGATGTCCGGGGTGTCTAAATTCAACACTGACTTTCTTCTTCTTCTTCTTCTGCGTTCGTGGGCTGAAACTCCCACGTACACTCGTGTTTTTTGCACGAGTGGAATTTCACGTGTATGACCGTTTTTTTTTACCCCGCCATTTAGGCAGCCATACGCCGTTTTCGGAGGATAACATTAACACTGACAAAGTGCTTTATATAACATGTCATATTTTTCAGTCATCACAAACTGCTGTGCTTTGTGTAACTGTGTCTAGTGTAAGGGCGCCAAAAAACATTATTTCAGGGGAAGGGAGGGTCATGCCGATTATTGACTTGTAGAACTTTAGAGAGAGAGAGAGAGAGAGAGAGAGAGAGAGAGAGAGAGAGAGAGAGAGACCTCTGCGGTTTGTGTATGCGTCCGCGTGTGTGCATGATTGCGTGTTTGTGTCAGCCTATGACTGAAAGAAAATGCCAGAGGCACGTAACGAGTTGGACCGAAACTGCTCCGAAACCAAAACGTCCAGTGCTGTCGAAATGAATCACCACAATGGTTGGGTGAATCACTGCCATTCTTCTTCGTGGTTGTTCGCTCTCCAGGCTGTTGCAACATTTCTCACTGGGCTCCTAAATCGCTTCTAACGAGCTTGGTCTTCGTCGGCATTCCTGGATGAAATGGTACATGGTCTTTATGTTCAGTGTTAGGTCACTCAGGAGGCGCACACACACACACACACGCACGCACGCACGCACGCACGCACGCACACACACACACACACACACACACACACACACACATTCAAAATACAGTTGTCTGCCACGCGCGAACACACTCCGGCGCACACTAATGCCCCACAAACACATGAACACAAACACAGATTCTCTCTCTCTGAGTCTCTCTCTCTCTCTCTGAAAAGAAGCTCGTTTATATTGCTTATGCCACAACCCTCGTAAAATAAAATTTGATTTGATTTGATTTGATTTGATCTCTCTCTCTCTCTCCTCTCCTCTCTCTCTCTCTCTCTCTCTCTCAAGCTGTCCTTTCGCAATGACTTTCAAACATGCGCGCACACACACACACACACGCACGATCTCTCTCTCTCTCGCTCTCTCTCTCTCTCTCTGGCACCATGCATCATCTTCCCCCCCCCCCCCACCACCTCTCCTCCCTACAACCGACATCCTAATTTGCCATTCCTGGAGTCTCGACAAACAACAGCGCATCATGTTATCAGCACCAGAGTGAGAGAGACCGGGTTTCAGGCCACAGAACCAGAGAAACGAAAGCAAACACACTAACAGCACCGGTGTGGGGCTTTTCAATTTCACCTGCTAGCACTATCTGCTGGAAGTCTGGTACATACATGTACTACAACAATGAACGCTTTCTCTCTCTCAGTAAGTCTGTCTCACGGAACAGTTCAGGAAAGCACACCCATACGAACGTGCACACACACACACACCGTCCACGCGCACGCGCGCACGATCTCCCTCTGCGATCTCCCTCTCAGGGCCTAGCATTGTCGAAATAACATCTCCAGTACGCGGAACTCGATTTGGTGTACGCCGAAATGCAAAAACCTGTTATTCCCAAACGGTAAACCCAAACAGTCCCAGCTTTCGTTTAGTGCGCTGTTCGGTTCAATCCTCAATCGGTTTGACAGTCATTTTAGGTAAAAAAAATCTTCAAATTTTCTATTTTCAGGGTTTTTTTTCTATTTCACCACTATTTATATTTATATTTCTTCTTTTTTTTCCCCCCACCAGGGGCCAGACCCCCGCCTTTGTAAGCTGAACTCACTTTTTCCAATGCTAGGCCCTGCCCTCTGTGTCACACACAGACATACACAACACACACACACTCTCTCTCTCTCTAACTAACTAACTATCAAAGTTAAAGCAATATGTCGATATCGCAACACTAAAACTATTTTATCATGCCCACATCTTATCCCATATTAATTACGCATCAACTCTTTGGGGTGGCGTCTCTGATATTCACATGAAAAAGTTAAACTCTCTACAACGTCGGGCAGCTAAAATCATGTTAAATGGTCCACAATTATCAGCTGATTTGAAGTTAAAGAATCTAAACTACCTGCCGCTAGTTAAACAGTTACAGTTTAATAAGACTGTAATGATGTATAAAGTATATCATGGCGAAGTGCCCAGGACCTATTTCACAGAGTCACCGAAAGGTACGGGTCTATCAATTTTCTACCACCAATACCCAGGATTGATTTGTTCAAAACTAGTCGAGCCTTCTCTGGCGCTATAGTGTGGAACTCCATTCCGTCTGTAAATAAGATTATTAACCTCACTAAAGAGTTTTAAACAAGCTCTGCATATCTGCATAATCATTTTATGTCTACCTAGATGTGCAAGTAGCTATCAACAAT
>NC_090256.1:76283231-76351923 GCF_037325665.1 Littorina saxatilis | reverse complement strand
TTTTCTGCCGTTACGCTCGAAACTGTTGAATATACATGTACTCTCTCTATATATATCCCCTTGGTCCAACCGACTCTCCTGGAGACTTTCATTCCTAATCCATATTTTCTTCCCTTTCCAGCAAAACATTTTGTTGGGGTGTTTTGTTGTTGCAGTTCGCAGTTGTGAAAAGAGCTTTTTCTGTCGGACAGAGTGTGGATTGATGGTTGGAACGTTCAGGGAATGAAATACAAGACACGGCAGCAGATCTTGGCGATCTCAGCCTTCAGTTTCAGTTTTCTGATACCTTTCAACAGACAGTGAGCTTCAAAACACAGCCGCATCCTCCAGATTCCCTAATGACATGAGAAAGACAGCTGTGCACTTGAAAACGTTGCTGCTTCCTGTCGGATTTTTCTAGTTTCTTTTTGTCTATCGTGTTTTTCTTCTCTTCCTTCTTTTTCTGGCATTTGAAGGACAGCTGTGCACGTGGTACTGGTTGAGAGTGGGCAACAGGGGACGCCATTCCGGGCGTGAAGAAAACAGCTCCCCGAAGTGCAACAGTCAAATGGCAAAGGGCAACAAGATTCGCTACCAGACACCGAACACGTTCCCTGCGTACTCTCACTCCCTTACCTCCTTCGACCCCCCCCCTCCCCCCTCCCCCAACATGATGCACAATGAATTTGTGAATCAAATGTGATGATGTAGGCTACAATGGATTTGTGAATGAAATGTGTGTACTGGGTAACTTGTAATAGGCATACAAACAGTGGCACGATTCATAACCAGCGAGATGTTTACGCTAGTTTGACACATGATGATAAACAGTTTTTTCTCTGACAGTTAATGATTCCCAGCACAGCCTTTTAACGTTATGATCATTTATAACAACCCTCAACACCCCCCCCCCCCCCCCAATGCACGCGCGCACACACACACACACACACACACACACACACACACACACACACCTACCTTTTTCTCGCCATTAATTGTCTCACCCAAGTTGTGAGATGCCAGACCGTGCATGTGGCCTGCTGATAGGAAAACAAACACAGGAGACACCCTTATGGCTTTCTTGTGCCCTTATCTCAAGCCTGTTGTTTTCCTTGGCTCAAACTGCACCCTGGCATGGACGTGGAAACACAAGCCAGTACCGTGCGCCCCTTTTCTACCTGCATTTCAGTCACACTTGACCTTTACATTTTTCGTTTGTAGCAACGGAAATGATCGGCTTTGTTTTTAAAGCCGAGCACCTGCCATTTCCGGGTGTAGAATCATTTACTGTAAACGTGGCGTAAGATATGATATGCTGGTGTCACGTAACGGTCACAGTGAATGGTGTCGTTCTTGTTTTTTTTGTACGGTACAGTGACATCCTGAACTCAGGTCAAAAATGAGTTACTTCCCTTCGGGTCTCATTCTATCCCTGACAGTATGCCTTTGTTTTCCTTCTCTGGAGAGAAAATCGATTTTGTTACATATTTAGATCTTTTCGTAATGTGTTATGGATATAAGCAGATTCGCGATCGTCGATAATTATTTTTCATGGTGTTGTGTAATTTTTAAATTACAAAGGAATTGATATGTAAGACAGTTTCAAGCGAGCTATCTTTCGCGGATGTATTTACTGTGCAAACAACTCTAAAGTGTCACGTGATAATCAACTTTGGCTTCGGCGCGCGCCGGAGCAGACGATTTTTTCTGTAACCAGTTGAGAGTGATGCAACCATATATATCACGGTCTCCTTCCGACAGCAGTCTCAAAATTTCGACTTGTTTTGACCTTAGAACGATGTCTTTATTATAACTGTGAAGAACAGAACGGAGATCACTGTCGAAGTCGGCCAATCTGCAATCATTTTCGTCTCGCGAACACTGATCTCAAATTTAGATCAGTGCTCGCGAAAAACATATGGGAGATAACTCTGTATTCTTGTTTTGATAGATTCGCGCAATAATTCAGCATGCTGTCAGAGAGAAACTGGCGATAGCCGTGGACCGATGATTATCAGAATGGGTAGAGTGACACTTAACAGTTGTGCTTTGGGGAGCCGTTCGACTATGTGTTTGGTACACTGTACCATGTATGTCGGTGTCATTACGGTTCGGCAAATGGAACAGTGTGCGTGTGGTTTACTTTTTGATGCGTTTTAAGTTGTTAAACTGAATGTGTGTGTGTGTGTGTGTGTGTGTGTGTGTGTGTGTGTGTGTGTGTGTGTGTGTGTGTCAATGCGTGCGTTTGTGCGTGCGTGCGTGTGTGTGTGAACTTTAATTTCCATGTCAGCGCATTCCACACAGACACTGGGGGAGTGAGACACACAGTCATGTACACTCGTTATTTACTAGCAGTTCGTTTAAGCCTCAAGAATGCACATGTATTGTAATACCCCGACACTTGGGATGATCTGGGAGCGTCAGTTACTTCAGTAACACTTCTGTCTTTTCTCTGTCGCTGGTAGGAGTTCCCTACTTCTGATTGTTTACCTACAACTGTGCGTGGGCTGTGACAGTGAAGATATGGCTGTAAAAAAAAAGAGTAAGCACTGCTCAGTGGCGAATCCTTTAACTTTCTCGACAAACATTGGTCATTGTGACAGCACTTACAGGAATGTATAATTTATATATTATATGTAGAACTAGAAGTTTTCGTTCTTCAGACAAAATGTTCACTTGACCTCAGCTAATTGAAGGCCGGGGGCTGTGGTGCCCACCGTCGTTACCGTACCCCCCCCCCCCCCCCCCCCCCCATAGTATCCTTCACCTCCTTTGTCCAACTTCTCGCAAAAAAAGTACATTAGCCACGAGGTGATGTGTTGTCCACTTTTTTTTTGCGGCGAACATCTATCTCATCCAATGTTCCCAACCCCGCCCCCATCTCCCCTACCGTCCCAAATTCTTTTTTCTCTGAGGGAACATAACATAATTAACAAAATACTGCGTTGTCTCCTTTTCGTTTTTGAAGGAGCACGAAAATAGTGTTGGGAGGCGTACGCAGTAAATACGGTGCTCCGGCTCTCGTGTGTCCGCCCCCCCCCCCCCCCCCCTTCCTATCTGCCGTCTGTACACGGGAACGTACACTGAAACCTAATCTTCGTACACACACAAAAAAAAACAACCATAAAAAAAGAGTTAAAAAAAAGAGAGAAAGGCAGCCAGACATACACAGACGCGGACGCATGCACACTCACACATACACATACACACACACACACACACACACACACACACACGCACCACACACACACACACACACACACATATACACACACATACACACACACACACACACACCCCTTGCTCCAAATTCCACGAGGTACAAGTTATCACATACAGAGTTGACATTTACTAGATTTAGTCATGTCTACAACGCCTCCACACACTCTACCCCTCCCCCTCCACCTCCCCTCCACCTCCCCCTCCCCCTCCACCCCACCTCACCTCCTTCGCCTTCCACACCTATACTCCCCGTCCACATTCCAAGATTCACGAAAAGTATAGCTTTATATATATAGAAACACAATACCCCCTTTTCCCCGATAAATCACTCACTCCTTCTGCGTCTTCTACACCGTTTCCTTTGCCCAGCCGGGTAGATTTTCACCGGGGAAGTGTAGAACTAGAATGCTGTGGGGAGTGAGGCAGATGTCACAAAACTACTGGTGCAGAAAACAGATTTCTGTCGTCGGACGTTGACATTGAAAGACCCGTTATACCCTGCAACTACATATACATGTATGACAAGCTAAGGGGGCCTCTGCGAGGCAGCACCGTATGGCGGCATACTTGTGACACAAGTGAAATATATACTTTAAACAGAGCTTTATATCCATTGTCACTGTGGTCCTCTGTAAATCTAGTAAACTTGAGTCTTTATAAGGGAGAGGGGAGGGGAGGAGTCTTCATTATCTTTTCATGGGAAATTCGGGTTGCTTCATCCCATTAAAAAGCTAGCAGCAAGAACCAGGGTGTTCGTGTTAAGGTGTAATAAGCCACCTGCAGTCTTAAAATCAGAATACAGTAAAACCTGCATCCAGCGGACCCTTATTTCGGCGGACACCTTAGCATAACGGACAATTCAAGTGAGGACGGATGTATTTTACTCTCAAAAACACCTTAAAAGAGCGAACACCTCAAAGGCGCGGACGCGGACACCCTTTTTTGGTCCCGATTGGGTTCGTAACTTGTCAACAACGGACAAACCCTTGAAGCAGACAGCTTTTAGCAGACGCTGGTCCGCCATCTTGGTTCTGCAAATACAATCTCGCTGGCGATGTGGTCAGACATGAAAATGAATTCGTATTACAAGTTCAGTGATTTTTATTTCAAATCAGCTGAGTATTATTCAGAGATTTGCTAAAACAAATTGGTGCAAATGACTTGTAGTTATCTTGTCTTGTCATGTCTTGTCTTGTCTTGTCTTGTCTTGTCTTGTCTTTGGTGTTATTATTTGTTTGGTTTGACATTGTTACGACAGAATGGCCCATTTTGAAAACATGGGCTTTTCTGGGGGTCTCTCTCTCTCTCACTCTCTTGACCCCAGTTACCTCAGTGTCGATATTTCAACACCTACTTTAATCCTTTTTTGGCATCAGCATGCTTGCTTCTGAGTGAAGAGTATCTATTGTTCAGCGCCTCAGGAAGAGTACTTATTCAACCCCTCCCCCTACCCCCAACCACCCAAAAATGATGAATTCAAAATCTTAACATATTCTTAAAACTGCAGAACTTACTTAGATCACTAATATCTGTGCAGGAAAACATTTACATAGCTGTGAATTTACAGGCCTATGTATAGTGCATGTACAGGCCTGTAGTGCATGTACAGGCCTGTAATGTGCATTTACAGAGCTGTGAATTTACAGGCCTGTGTATAGTGCATTTACAGGCCTATGTATAGTGCATTTACAGGCCTATTTATAGTGCATTTACAGGCCTGTG
The DNA here is from genome assembly GCF_037325665.1 of Littorina saxatilis. Taxonomy (NCBI): domain Eukaryota; kingdom Metazoa; phylum Mollusca; class Gastropoda; order Littorinimorpha; family Littorinidae; genus Littorina; species Littorina saxatilis. Next base: position 76,347,000 of record NC_090256.1, on the reverse strand, counting down.
TATAGTGCATTTACAGACCTGTGTATTGTGCATTTACAGAGCTGTGAATTTACAGGCCTTTGTATAGTGCATGTACAGGCCTGCGTATTGTGCATTAACAGAGGTGTGTACATGTAATTTACAAGCATGTCTATTGTGCATTAACAGAGGTGTGTATTTACAAGCATGTCTATTGTGCATTAACAGGTGTGTATTTACAAGCATGTCTATTGTGCATTTACAGAGCTGTGTATTGTGTGTATTTTCACTTTTCAATTTACAGGCCTGTGTATTGTGTGCATTTACAGAGCTGTGTATTGCGTATTTACAGGTCTTAGTATTGTACTTTTACTGACAGGCCTGAAAGTGGCGAGTATTTTACTCGCCATGGCGAGTAGAAATGTTCATCTACTCACCAAATGCGAGTAAAGTTGCTGAAACAAATTGTTGGTTTGGCTAGTAAAGTTTGCTCTCTGGCTGGTGATTGTTTAGAATCACTAGCCAAAGGCTAGTACACCATTTGTTGGACTTTGAGGGCTGACTGAGCTGTTTATTGTGTATTTACAGGCATGTGTATTGTGTGATTTCAGATTGCTGGTTGGCGCCCCCAGACAAAAGGTGACAGTAAATACCAAAAAGGTGGGAGGAGCCATTTACAAGTGTGATGCAACCTCCACGAGAGAAAATGACTGCGTTCAACTTACCACTGAGCCCTTTAGTGAGTCTTCTTTAATAACTTACTCAGGGATTGCAATAACGGGAAATAAGATGTTTTCCGGAAATAACAATGTCAGAGTTTTGATGTGATGTGGAAGAGTTGTATTCCTCAAGGTGAGGCAAGATGCAAACACATCAAGAGCACAGTGAACAATGACTTTACATTCTCACCTCATCTTCATGTGACAGGGGAGGCTACCGCTCCTTTCACAGCAGACTCTGCACCCGAGTTGTTGGCCTTTAAAAGTCAACACCGGTGTATTGTAGAATTCTGTTTGTGATAGGGTCTGGTGGTTTCCGATTGTCTGTATGTTCATGGAAACCTTCGGGTTTGCATAACAGTTTTTATAGGGCTAAGAAATTAGCCCTAACATTTTCAATCCTGTTTGATTGCACTTCGCTTCCCGAGGTGATCGTAGTGTTTCGGCACTCGGTTACATCTGGCGCTTGCGAGCAGGGATGGGACTCGGCATGATATGTTCAGGTAATGGCATAATATGACCACTGAACATTTGCGTGCTGTTCCCATTCTGCGAACTTGGGATGGACAGTGGTCCCCCGGTTCGGAACTTCGGGACGAAGTTCATTTCAAACGGGGGCGATTGTGACAGGGGAGGCTACCGCTCCTTTCACAGCAGACTCTGCACCCGAGTTGTTGGCCTTTAAAAGTCAACACCGGTGTATTGTAGAATTCTGTTTGTGATAGGGTCTGGTGGTTTCCGATTGTCTGTATGTTCATGGAAACCTTCGGGTTTGCATAACAGTTTTTATAGGGCTAAGAAATTAGCCCTAACATTTTCAATCCTGTTTGATTGCACTTCGCTTCCCGAGGTGATCGTAGTGTTTCGGCACTCGGTTACATTCAGGGAACATAACTCTAGCACAAGCCACTGAAACTGCAACAGAGTTATTTTCCCAACATCGTTTCCACAATTTATTTATTTATTTATTTTATTTATTTATTAAGGAGATTTCTATAGCGCATAACTAACCATACAAACCAATTCTGGGGGTTGATGTTTTGTTAGACGCATTCTTTCCTTGTAAATCGATTGTAACGACCACTGCATGCCACTATGATTGTCAGATTGGGTTCAGATGAAATATCCACCAGTACCATTCTTCAAGTTGACAGTTTTGGTCCGGGCTTCCCACAGACACTCCACCTAGCGGGTCCTGGGACTCCCAACTTCATGGTTCAAGGACCCCTCAGTGGATCTGTAGAGGGTCTCAAGACCAGAGGTTCATATTCAGAAGGCACAATCCTCGCTGACACGGGGGCCCCGGGGTAGCTCAGGTGGTAGAGCACTGGACTTGTGATCGTAAGGTCGCAGGCTCGAATCTGGGCCGGGCCGGACACAGGTCAACTTTATGTGCAGACCCAGAGACGGTATCCATCTCCCACCCCCGTGTCACCACAGTGGCACGTAAAAGACCTCGGTCATTCTGCCATAAGTGCAGATGGCTGATACCACCTAAACACGCATACACTTGGGTATCTCATCTAAAATCGGGTTAAATCCTGGGAACATGCCCCTAATGGCTTTGCCGTGAGGGCATAACACTTGAATTTCTCTCTCTCGCTGACACATGATTTTTAGAATGCTTATGTCGGTGTATTACTGAATTTTTGACGTTCTCTGAGCCCTTCACAGAAACATTGTGGTCAGATGGGTTAGATTAAGTGCGTAGATTTGCCTTGGTACAGATCTGGCAGAACATTTTCTGAAAACAGTACCAACCCGCGGGGTGAGCATGATAATGGATAGGTAGTGTGTCCCTGTTCTCAGATATATTTTTAGAAATCTGATGCTGATGTTTTTTGTAAAGAGAGGGGGAATGTTGGAGTTGAACCATTTTAGAAAATTCAATTGATTTCAAGTACTAAGATTTACAAGATGAATTTATAGATCTTGAAAATGGTGTATCTTAATAGTTACGTCAGGATGACTATCTCTTTTCTATGTTTCAGATAAACCGCCATCCAATTTTGAGGAGATGGAAGATGGCTGGCTGGGGGTAGCGCTACACAGCTATGGCAAGGGTGGGCAAGTTGTGGTAGGTCAATACTGAATTCTTGTTTTATTAACACTTTCTACCCCACCTATGTTGACCATATTTTTTTTAAGTCAAGACCAGCTGTGCTGCGGCAGGTCACTCAGAATTGTAGTAACTGTGTAGTAACTGTGTATCAACACGCTGGAATGCAGGCAATGGATCGACGTTACAGGAAGCGCCTGAAGCTAACAGTTTGAGCGGATATATCCGTACCTGGTCAGATAGAGTCATATGAGTGAGTATGGATATATCCGTACCTGGGAGACAATGAGTTAACCCATTATTGTTAGCCTAAAGCCATGAACATTGTCTGTAAGAACATAATCTTCTCAGCTGACACACCAAGTCCTTGATACAGACTTTCTCTCATTGCGACATCCAAGAAAACGCAGGCCTGTTGTTTTTGGTCTTTCGTCTTGCATCAATGTTCTTCTTGTTTTACGAACCCTTCATTGTTAGCATAAAGCAACGAATATCGACCGTATACATGATCTTTACACCTGAAACACTTTACGCTTACTGAGACACGTGGTCATTGTTTCATCCAGGGCTGGAGATATTTTCTTTCTCTAATATAAATACTTGTTTATTTTTAGCCTTAAAGCCTGGAACTTATTTAAGACTTTTTTCTGTTTTAAGACCTTACTCTTTCAGATTTTCTGTTCATAATCATTGTAAATTTACCTCCATTTTAAGACTCCCTCCTTTTTATAAGACCTGATTTTCTGTTCATAACCATTGTAAATTTACCTCCATTTTAAGACTCCCTTCTTTTATAAGACCTGATTTTCTGTTCATAACCATTGTAAATTTACCTCCATTTTAAGACTCCCTCCTTTTTATAAGACCTGATTTTCTGTTCATAACCATTGTAAATTTACCTCCATTTTAAGACTCCCTCCTTTTATAAGACCTGATTTTCTGTTCATAACCATTGTAAATTTACCTCCATTTTAAGACTCCCTCCTTTTTATAAGATCTAATTTTCTGTTCATAACCATTGTAAATTTACCTCCATTTTAAGACTCCCTCCTTTTTATAAGACCTGATTTTCTGTTCATAACCATTGTAAATTTACCTCCATTTTAAGACTCCCTCCTGTTTATAAGACCTGATTTTCTGTTCATAACCATTGTAAATTTACCTCCATTTTAAGACTCCCTCCTTTTTATAAGACCTGATTTTCTGTTCATAACCATTGTAAATTTACCTCCATTTTAAGACTCCCTCCTTTTTATAAGACCTGATTTTCTGTTCATAACCATTGTAAATTTACCTCCATTTTAAGACTCCCTCCTTTTTATAAGACCTGATTTTCTTGGATTTGTGGAGGTCTTAACAAAGGGAGTTGTACTGTACTTGTTCATTTTTAGCCTTAAAGTGTGGAACTTTACAACCACGCCCACAATCTCTCCCCTTGATGCAGACCAACCTTGCATTGTCCTTGTTGCAGACGTGCGCCCATCGCTACAACCAGGGCTGTAGATACTTTTTCTTTATCTAATATATAAATACTTGTTCATTTTTAGCCTTAAAGCGTGGAACTTTATAACCACGCCCACAATCTCTCCCCTTGATGCAGACCAACCTTGCATTGTCCTTGTTGCAGACGTGCGCCCATCGCTACAACCAGGGCTGTAGATACTTTTTCTTTATCTAATATATAAATACTTGTTCATTTTTAGCCTTAAAGTGTGGAACTTTACAACCACGCCCACAATCTCTCCCCTTGTTGCAGACGTGCGCCCATCGCTCCAACCAGGGCTGTAGATACTTTTTCTTTATCTAATATATAAATACTTGTTCATTTTTAGCCTTAAAGTGTGGAACTTTACAACCACGCCCACAATCTCTCCCCTTGTTTCAGACGTGCGCCCATCGCTACAACCAGGGCTGTAGATACTTTTTCTTTATCTAATATATAAATACTTGTTCATTTTTAGCCTTAAAGTGTGGAACTTTACAACCCCGCCCACAATCTCTCCCCTTGTTGCAGACGTGCGCCCATCGCTACAACCAGGGCTGTAGATACTTTTTCTTTATCTAATATATAAATACTTGTTCATTTTTAGCCTTAAAGTGTGGAACTTTACAACCACGCCCACAATCTCTCCCCTTGATGCAGACCAACCTTGCATTGTCCTTGTTGCAGACGTGCGCCCATCGCTACAACCAGGGCTGTAGATACTTTTTCTTTATAAATACTTGTTCATTTTTAGCCTTAAAGTGTGGAACTTTATAACCACGCCCACAATCTCTCCCCTTGATGCAGACCAACCTTGCATTGTCCTTGTTGCAGACGTGCGCCCATCGCTACAACCAGGGCTGTAGATACTTTTTCTTTATCTAATATATAAATACTTGTTCATTTTTAGCCTTAAAGTGTGGAACTTTACAACCACGCCCACAATCTCTCCCCTTGATGCAGACCAACCTTGCATTGTCCTTGTTGCAGACGTGTGCCCATCGCTACATCCAGAATAACGCGGGGCTGGGGATCTGTTACACCTTGCTGCAGACCCTGGACTACTCGGAGAAGTGGATCCCCTGCATGGGCAAGTCTCACACCAACTACCTGGAGGACTTTGGACTCTGCCAGGCTGGACTCAGCGCCAAGATCGGACCCCACGAGTCCATGGTCATGGGAGCTCCGGGCTCCATTTTTTGGAGAGGTGAGCATTTTAAGTTTGTTTAGGGGTGAGGCGTTTGGGCTGGGGTTGCGTGGTGTGTGGAGGAGTTGCACAGCCACTACATGGGGGATTTCAGGCTCTTCCAGACGGGATTAAGAGCTAAGGTCGGCCCCCGTGACTCCATGGTCCATTTCTGGCAAGGTGGGCATTTTAAAGGGGGGAGTTGCGCAGCCACTACCTGAAAAATGTCAGGCTCTGCCAGATGAGACTCAGTGCTAAGGTCAGCCCCCGTGATTCCATAATCATGGGTGCTCCTGGCTCAATTTTCTGGAGAGTAGAGCATTCTAAGTTTATTTAAGGGTGGGGGGGGGGGGGGGAGTGGGGGGGGGGGGGAGAAGTTACACAGCCAATACATGAACAATTCCAGACTCTGCCAGACGAGACTCGGTGCCAATGTCAATCCCCACGATTCCATGATAGTTGGGGCTTCTGGTTTTTTCTTCTGGAGAGGTGAGACTCTTTTTTTGAGGGGGGATTTGCCCGGGAAGAGGGAGGGGGGGGGGGGGGGTGGAGTTGCATCTGGAGGACTTTGGCGTCAGCCAGGCGGTCACAGCAAAAAGCCGGTGTTTGATGACTGTGATGTATCTGTTGCAGGCGTGGTGTTCCAAGCCAACATCAGCGACGAGCTGGGGGCCATCCGAGGGCCTTTCAATTCTCCCATCCCGGTCAACCCCAGTGAGGACGGGGCGGCCACCATGCAGCTGCCCCCCACTGACAAGTACTCTTACCTGGGTGGGTACACCAGCTTTTCTGAAACAGCAAAAATGTTTCTGAATTAAGAGTGTATGTTTGTATGTGTGTGTGTGTGTGTGTGTGTGGGTGCTCTGTGTGTGTATGTTAGAGTTTATGTGTTCTCTTGTCCGTCTGCCTGCCTGCCTATTCGTCTGTCTGCGTCTGTGTGACTTTTCTGTCTTTTGATATGACATAGCTGTGTGTTATAGAAAAGTGTTGCCTCTCCCGAAACATTATGACTCATGTTTGTTTATGCTGAATTTCAGGTTATTCCGTGGAAATTGGTAGTTTCGACGGTTCCGGCAATCTGTACTTTGTATCCGGTGCTCCCAGAGCTTATGAAACAGGAGAGGTGGTCTTCTTCCGCAAGCTGCCCAGGAACCAAGTCCTGCAATACGAACCTCTACAGAAACTGAAGGGACAGAAAGACTTTGCTGGTTTTGGATCTACTCTTTTAGCTGTTGACTTGAACAATGACAAGTATGTTCATGGACGTGGTTTTGTTTGACCTTGTGTGTGTGACGTGTCATGCCTAAAAGGCTCATGCTTGATATCTTTTTTCTCGACATGCCTGTTATCATTTGCTAACAGTCAGCATATTAGAAATAACTCATAATAAAGGAGGCAAATGTACCGACATTACAAACAAAGATACATGTAAAAAACATAGGCTCTTAAGATGGTGAAGGTTTTAAACAGGTTATTTAAAGGACGATACCACTGTATTGAGTGCTAGTTGTGCTATTGTGCTATTGTGCCTGCTATTCCGTCGTCAGAATAGCCATTGTGTCTCACAGAATAAACATAGAAATAAATGAAAAGATTTTCTGTGAAATTACAGATACAAACTCATTCTTAAAAACACAATCGACCTTTCACCCACATAATACCCAATCTTTTGGGTGAAGAAATTAGATCCGGTGTTTCAGTAGAAGGCAAGATACTGGCAAATGCTTGGGAAAACTTTTAGAGAAATAAAAATGAAAGTCTTGTGAACAAAACAGTCCCAAACCTTGGAAATTGAACACAAACACACCCACACACTCACCCAAATTAAACTTAGCGTGAACAAGCACAGTATAGGTCAGTTTGCCACTTTCTTGTAGGTGCACTAACATTTTTGCAGAACAGATCTGTGGTGATGGGATCTGTTTTGACTTGGAACTTGCTTTGTTGTGCATGTTTTCCTGCCCCTTGTCTTTATTTTAACACACTGTTTGATCTCTTTTTCTTCAGATTTGATGACTTGATTGTGGGAGCTCCATACCTCTACGAGAAAGGCAGGGGTGGTGCTATCTACATCTACTATGGTAGCACAAACATGGTATGGGTTATTTGGATTAAAGGTGGAATACAGCCAAGATATAAACAGTCTCAAATCTCATAAGCTACACAGTTCTGTTTTGGGTTTGTATTTTGAATCACCACACACCAGGAATACCTTGAAATCATTGTTTGAACGTTGAATAATTCCATTTTTAAAACGGTGTGTTTGGGTTACCTTTGCAGACTGTAAATTCGCTATGCACTCTTGTCTTTGTTTTCTCTTCATGAAGTGTTTACTTGCTAGATTATAGAATTGAGTACAGTAGAACGCCCCCCCCCCCCCCCCGCCACTCCCCCCCCCCCCCCTTATAAGCCCCAGTTATCTCAGATTTTGTTCTGCATAACCTCTTGTATAGAATATAGTCAATGTTTGTAAAGATTTTAGTCAAGCAGTATGTAAGAAATGTTAAGTCCTTTGTACTGGAAACTTGCATTCTCCCAGTAAGGTAATACATTGTACTACGTTGCAAGCCCCTTGAGCAAATTTTTGATTAGTGCTTTTGTGAACAAGAAACAATTGACAAGTGGCTCTATCCCCTCTCCCCCCTTTCCCTCCGTCGCGATATAACCTTGAACGGTTGAAAACGACGTTAAACACCAAATAAAGAACGAAATTTTCTCCATTTTATTTGAGGTCTTAAAAGAGGGTTCCACTGTATCTTGATGCTTGTGTTTTCAGATTGACAACAATTCAGACAGCAAGGTGATTATGAGCCGTAAGATGAGCGACGCTGACTGTGAAATGCTGGGTTGTGAGCATGCTCGTTTCGGCATGAGTCTCGCCAAGCTGGGAGATGTCAACAATGACGGATTCCAGGGTACGCAAAACACTCAGTCAAGTTTTGTTCATGTGTGTCTCTTCTTTGTCTGTGTCTTTGTGAAGTGGCATTGATAATAATAGTAATAATGATAATACGAATATTTGTAACGCGCACATATCTCACCAACAGGCGACTCAAGGCGCACTTGTGTGATGTGTGTGTGTGTGTTGTAGTTGTGTGTGTGTGTGTTGTAGTTGTGTGTGTGTGTGTTGTAGTTTGTGTGTGTGTGTGTGTGTTGTAGTTGTGTGTGTGTGTGTGTGTGTGTTGTAGTTGTGTGTGTGTGTTGTAGTTTTGTAGTTGTGTGTGTGTGTGTGTGTGTGTGTGTGTGTGTGTGTGTGTGTGTGTGTGTGTGAGAGAGAGAGAGAGAGAGAGAGAGAGAGAGAGAGAGAGAGAGATAGAGAGAGAGAGATATATGTGTGTGTATATATAGAGATATTACTATTAGTATATATGTATTAATGTGTATGTGTCTGTGCTCAAGGACAAACTAGCATTTCATGTGAACACGAAATACTGATTAAACAAATTTGGATGGTGACTATGATGATGTTGAGGATATTGACAACAATTATATGATTAGGATGACGACAACGACGGCAACCTTACACTAAGATCGAAAGGAAGAAAAGATTAGAGTTTCATTTTTCACCATAAGAATTTGATATTTATCATGCAGATTTTGCGGTGGGTGCTCCATATGAAGGCAGGGGTACAGTGTACATCTACCATGGCTCCAAGGATGGTGTGTCGGACATGTACGCTCAGGTATGTTTTAACAAGTTTTTATTCAAGAAGTTCAAATAACAATATTGCATACATGTAGTTAAATCAAAGGAGCGCAACAAACAATGTTTATGAGAGTGCTCTTAAACAGAATAAGGTAAGAACTGGCAGACGATGTACCAAGCTTGAAACACTGTCAAGAGAATAGTGGGAGGGATATGTGATAGGGGAAAAAAAAAGAAAGATAAAGAAAAAGAAAACACCTTGCAATAGCAAAAGCAACATCAAACTAACTTTAGTAACTTCTTCTTCTTCTTCTGCGTTCGTGGGCTGAAACTCCCACGTACACTCGTGTTTTTTGCACGAGTGGAATTTTACGTGTATGACTGTTTTTTACCCCGCCATTTAGGCAGCCATACGCCGTTTTCGGAGGAAGCATGCTGGGTATTTTCGTGTTTCTATAACCCACCGAACTCTGACATGGATTACAGGATTTTTTCGTGCGCACTTGGTCTTGTGCTTGCGTGTACACACGGGGGTGTTCGGACACCGAGGAGAGTCTGCACACAAAGTTGACTCTGAGAAATAAATCTCTCGCCGAACGTGGGGACGAACTCACGCTGACAGCGGCCAACTGGATACAAATCCAGCGCGCTACCGACTGAGCTACATCCCCGCCCACTTTAGTAACAACACATGCACTCACACTCACGCACGCTCAGGTATGTAGTCGTGCCTTCAACTCCCCAACTTCCAACGAGCATCTCAGATATAAGAAGAAATTAAAGAAAAACAACACCCAAGCGCTACGTTGCGTTTTTGACAAGTTTTGTGTGTTTTTGTTGCAATTGTGAAAATTCCTTCTTTTTTTTTTAAATCAATGATACTTATTTATTTATTACTAGAGGAATACCCGGCTTCGCCGGGGTGAATCGCGAGACAGAGACAGACAGCGTGGCGGTTCATCACAATCACCTCTGCAGGCGAAGTCCTGTCAAATGGGATTGAGAATTTTAGAGCTTATTTCTTAGCCCTATATTATCTGTTGTGGCTTCTCAAATGCCAGAACATACAGACAGACAAAAGCCGCTAGACCCCATCACAAACAGAACTCTACAATCCACAGGTTTTTGCCCACACACACACACACAAACACACACACAGAGAAGCCGTATATATAAATATGTATATCTATATCTATAAATATATAGAGATAGGTGAGAGTGTATTTTTCGCGTGGCTATAAATTGATTCGACCTTTTCACTTTGACAGTAAGAACAACTTACGGGTGCAAGGGAAGCGTTCTGGACAGCGCAGTGACATTCTAAAAATAGAACCTCAGAAACGGGAATTTGGGGTGAACGGCGCGAGACAGAGACAGACAGCGTGGCGGTTCACCACAATCACCTTTGAAGGCGAAGTCCTGTCAAACGGGATTGAGAATTTTAGAGCTTATTTCTTAGCCCTATATTATCTGCTGTGGCTTCTCACATGCCAGAACATACAGACAGACAAAAGCCGCTAGACCACATCACAAACAGAACTCTACAATACACAGGTTTTTGCCCACACACACACACAAACACACACACACACAGAGAAGCCGTATATATATATGCATATCTGTATCTATAAATATATAGAGATAGGTGAGAGTGTATTTTTCGCGTGGCTATAAATTGATTCGACCTTTTCACTTTGACAGTAAGAACAACTTACGGGTGCAAGGGAAGCGTTGTGGACAGCGCAGTGGACAGCGCAGTGACATTCTAAAAATAGTAATAGTAACTTACAACTGAACGGGAAAGCCACACGAAGTAAGGGAGATAAACGCCAAACACTGGAGAAGATAAGGAAGAGTTACTTATAATGGTGAAATGAACACAAAAACCAAAATCAGTTCAGCGCTGCGCGCTGAGAGCACGTGTTGAAATATCTCATCAATGATATTGTGTCCGGGGTGTAGCTGAATACGGTGTCCAAATTTGAAAAAGATCCACCGAGAACTTTGGCGTTGTGATGTGGTGTAGCGGCTATGGTGTGTCGGTATGGGGGCCCGGGTAGCTGAGGTGGAACCAAAATCGGTTCAGCGCTGCGCGCTGAGAGCACGTGTTGAAATATCGACCAGGTTGTGTCCTGTACCGGGTCAACCTGAATATGCCCACCAAATTTGAAGCAGATCCATCGAGAACTTTGGCCGTGCATGGCGAATACACAAATACACAAACACACAAATACACAGACACACAGACACACAGACACACAGACACACAGACACAAGTCGTATATATATGACTAAGTGCCAAAAGGTGCGCACGAAAAGCGGACAAAGGGGCTAAAAAATAAAAGTTGACAAACACGACTGATATTGTGATTTTTGTTAAGACAACAGATGCTGGAACCCAATTACGAAAAGAAAAGATAAATTTACCCAAATGATTTTACAAATAACGATAATTTTGTTCGTTATATCATTCAAAACGGCACTGAGTCATAGCATTAAGGTTATCTCGCACGTTTTTAAAGCTAGGGCTTTGAAACTTGGCACACAACCAAAGTATAATGACCTCCAGGTATGGTGCACATCACATTAAACAACATTGAATTTCAAGGTCACAGCGAGGTTAAATTTCCTTTGCAAACTGGAAAATTGTCGTTGTCACGTCTTACATGTTTTAATACTAGATCAGTTAGACTTTACATACTTCACATACTTTCAGCATTTTTATAAAACCTCATTAAAAGTGACCTGCTGGTTAATCTTTGTCAAAGTTCAAGGTCACAGCGGGGTCACATCTGGTCCAAATGTGGAATATTTTTAATTTATTCAGCGCGTTTGTAGCACGAGCTTTGAAAATACACACAGTTCTAGTGTATAATGTTCACACACGATTAAAGTCTGGTTGAAAAAGTCAAGGTCACAGCAGGGTCGCGTTGAGGTCAAACATATACATTTTTCAATGAGGTTTTCTCATATGTTTTTGAAGCTAGGGCCTTGAAACTTGGCACACTACGCAAGTTAAATTAAACCTCATCAAATTCCAAGGTCACAGTAAGGTTAAAGATCCTTTAAGGATATTTTCTAAAAAAGGTGACCGCCTGGTTAATGTTTGTCAAATTTCAAGGTCACAGCAGTGCCATCTGGCTTAAACTTTGAAAAATTGTCAATTTCTTCAACTAGTTTTATAGTGTTTGAAGTCATTCACACATGATGAAAGTCTGGTTGATAAAATCAAACGTCAAGGTCGCAGCGGGGTCGCATTGAAGTCAGACACATACAATTGTCATTTTCACGAACGCCTTTTAAGCAACACCTTTGAAACTTCACACATTCCAAAGTTTTGATGTTGTTTGGTTATAATCAAAGTGTGGTCAATTTCCATGATTGAGAGCATTCAGAGGGGTCAAGTTGAGGTCACACAAAAAGTGATAATCTTTATAAGACTCACGTTTGCTGCTATTGCTCACTTGACATTGGTGAAAGTGCTTATTTTATAATTGTTGATCTTGATGTTTTGACCAATTAATATTACCAGGATCAACCATACCAGATTTCAAAGTCCAGAAGTTGTCAAACCTCAAACCTGTTGGAAGTTTCAAAGATTTAAGCATCAACAAATTTCTATTTGATATGACCTTAAATAACAGATTTGACCTTAAATCTTAAAACAGATCAACCAGACTTTGGTTTTATATAAATTGAAGTTCAATACAATTTCCTTTTTTTTTTTACCCAAACCATAACGCCACTTTGACCTTGACATTTGACTAAGGTCGACCAGACTTGGTTCATGTTTGCTGGTGTTGTCCATTTGTAAATGTACTGATATCTGAAATATGACATGACTTATGTTTTGTCGTTCCATGCTACATGCAGTGTCCGAACAATCTCATTTTTACCCACACGAGACCCTGCTATGACCTTCACATTTCTCAAGGATCAACCTTGAATTCTCCATGTTGAACAATCATTAAGCAAAAGCGTTGTTTGAAGTTTGAAGGTTCTAGCTTCAAAAATCTCTGAAAAAATATGTTTCATCCGTTTTCTGAACCACATGTGACCCAGCCGTGACCTTGAAATCTGACAAGGGTCAACAAGACTTTTACCATGCATGGGGGCGATTAAACCCCAAATGTGTGTGAAGTTTCAAGGTTTCAACTTAAAAAACGTCTGAGAAAAATATACATTTTCCTTTTTGGACAATGTGTTGCACGCAAGACAACACGACAAACGCTCGTGTTATCATTCTTTTACTTTTAGGTCGACTTGCGTGCCCGCTCTTTCGCTAATCTCAATTAAAATTCATCTTGGAAGTTCGGTTTTATTACGCTTTTAATTAAGAAGATTAAACTAAGACAACAAATAGTTAGTTTTACCCATTAAACTCGATAAGGTAGTGACATTTTATGTTGAACGCAAGATGGTGTCGCACGCAAGATCTGAAAAGATGTTGACGACATAATTTCAACACTTGATAGCGCATTCGTGGTTCGTGATTTCTTCACAAATTTTGAACACAGAATGTGTCACGTGGTTCCGTAGATGAAGTAGATCTTTGTACATGTAAATTTTGTTTTTAAAAGAAAATAACCGTTAATTACCGAACATTTTGTCGCACGCAAGATATGACGAAATTTTCAAATCGTTTTCAAAAATGCTGTTCAAAAGTTCTGCAGTCTTTGCCGGATTACTTGAAAGACAGCAGTTTGATACACCGTTATCGCTTGACGTGTCGACATCAATTCCAGAATTTTTGAAAAAGAAATTTAGTAAATATCTGCGATTGAAAAATGTATGCCGTGATGACGACACATCTTGCGTGCGACACCTTAAAATTCGGTTATCGAAAAAAAAAAATTCTCTCGAGATTTAGATTTGACGTTTGGTCTCGTCTGTAAAGCGATGTTTCAGGCATTCAATCAAACTAAATGCAATTCATTTGTGCTTCTTGTTATTTTTCTGTGGCATATTCAAAACACGAGGTATCACGATGTCCGTTTTCAGATGGCCGGTTTTGGCGTTATTTTTGACTTTAAACAAAGATAACTTCAAAACCGTTCAAGTCAGACACACGAAATTATGTCCACTATCTCTTCGCACATTCATCCACACACACACCAATTTTCAGCAGACACACGTTTTTAGAAACATTTTTATTGTAAAACAAAGTCGTCTTCTGTTCTGTGAGCACCTTTTGGCACTTAGTCATAACTAAAAGCACTATGCGCTTTAAAGCACTATACTGGGTTTTCTTGTGTGCTGGCACAAATGAGGGAGTTGATAGAGCAGCGACGGGCGCAGGGGAGTGGTGGTAAGATGTCGGCCTCCTAATCGGGAGGTCGCCAGTTCGAATCCCGGTCGCTGCCGCTTGGTGGGTTAAGAGTGGAGATTTTTCCGATTTCCCAGGTCAGCTTATGTGCAGACCTGCTTGTGACTTAACCCCCTTCGTGTGTACACGCAAACACAAGACCAAGTGCGCACGGAAAGGATCCTGTAATCCATGTCAGAGTTGGGTGGGTTATAGAAACACGAAAATACCCAGCATGCCTCCCTCGAAATCGGCTTATGCTGCCTGAATGGCGGGGTAGAAACGGTCATACATGTAAAATCCACTCGTGCTAAAAACATGAATGAACATGGGAGTCTAAGCCCATGAACGAAGAAGAAGAAGAAGATGGAGCAGTGTGATAAGGACTCTGTTCTCTTATGTTGTGTTGTGGTCCGTCCTGTTCTGTATTCTATTGCACACATCACTCTCTCCACAGCGTATCACAGCAGACGACATGCCTGACGGAGACCAGTTCAAATCCTTCGGCTACTCCCTGTCTGGCGGCCTTGACCTTGACGCCAATGGTTACCCTGACCTCCTGGTGGGGTCGTATGAATCGGGTGCCGTTTCTCTCCTGCGTACTCGAGCCATCATTCGTCTAAAAGCAGAGGTCAAGGTCATCCCTAACATGATTGATCTTGCCGCGGACGCGTTTTGCCAAGTGGACAGCACGATGCGACGGTGCGTGGAGTTGGAGATTTGCCTTACCTTCACAGCTGATCCCCAGGAAAGGTGAGAGACTTTTTACAAAGCTGTTCTCAAATCAAAAACTAGACTGCAAAAAAGCCAAAAACACCACTCATGAGAATCTTCCGACTTTAGGCAGAAATCAGACTTCTTCTGTGAAGTGTAGGGGTATGATTATTGAGGAGGCTGTGAGCTCCAGACTCAGGGTTTCTTTGTTATTCAGCTCGCTTACATCATACATCGGTAATGCTTGTTCAAATCTGTCTCTTATATCAGTGTCAGACTAATTCACGTATCCGAGTTCCAATGCCCGTCAAATCAGAAACGCTTGTTAAAGTAGGCTTATTAAATAAATTTTAGTACAGACTTTTTTCAACCAACCACATTCGTTTCGAGCCATATAAGGAAGTGCTACATCACAAATGTTGCGTACACGTCATTTCCGGTTGGCGGTGAAACGAAGTTCACACCTAAAACACAAACGACTTTCGTTGATTTGGGCGATTCTACGAATCTACTTTTGTTGACTTTGTAATAATGTTTTGGTTATTTTTTTTATGGAAACTTTTAATCTATTGGATATAGGTTCCCTGATCGTTATTTTAACTGTTCATATCTTCCTACTTTAAGGTCTGGAGTGGACGCTAAAGTCGATCTTTCACTGCATTTCTGTAGCATACATTTGCGCAGGTTGCGCTTGGGAAAATCAAAGATGGCGGCCCGGAGCCGGTTGCCGCTTCACGACTTTCGAGTTCTATTTCTTCCCTAATATAAATAGAATACTTATATTTATAGGGCAGACCTTAATTTGTGAACTGTCTCACTTTGAACAGTTATAAATTGTATGAGTAGAGCTTCGGGTTGCAAATTAATCGCACATAACACACATCGCGCTTCTTCTGCGAACATAACTTCTCTGCTGGCGTCAGTCTAAACCGCGACACTTTTTAACACGCACTGTTGAGTTTCGTTGTGCGCGCGCATCCCAGCGGGCAAGAGAAAATGAGGTGGCGAAGGGAAAGTAGTGGGCTTTTTTCTTCTCTCTAAATCTAGCTAATGTGTCACAATAGTTTCAGACTAATTTACGTATCCGAGTTTCAATGCCCGTCAAATTAAAAACGCTTGTTAAAATCTGTCTCTTACAATAGTTTCAGGCTAATTCACATATCCGAGTTTTCTACCTGTAAAATCAGTAATGCTTGTTTAAATCTGTCACTTTCATCAATTTCAGGCTAATTCACATATCCGAGTTTCCTACCTGTAAAATCAGTAATGCTTGTTTAAATCTGTCACTTTCATCAGTTTCAGACTAATTCACGTATTCAAGTTTCCATGCCTGTCAAATCAATAACTCTTGTTAATATCTGTCTCTTACATTAGTTTCAGACTCATTCACATATTCTATGTCCTCTATCTTTGACATCAGTTTCAGACTCATTCACATATTCTATGTCCTCTATTTCGGACATCAGTTTCAGACTACGCATCCGGTGATTCGAGGATGAAAGTCGCTTGTTCATTTCAATGCTTGTTATTCTCTCATGTGCCAGGAGACTGGTTCTGCGTAACTTATAATAATGATAATAATTAATCACTTTTCTACAGTGCAAGTCCTGATTCACAGCTCGAAGCGCTTTACAATTCCAATAAACACCTGACACACACCACACACACACCACACCACACACACACCACACACACACCACACATACACCACACACACACCACACACACACCTAACTCTCACTGTCTTACTCTATTGCACATGTCACAGTCATGTAGAGACCGGCACGGTGGCCTAGTGGTAAGGCGCCCGCCCCGTGATCGGGAGGTCGTGGGTTCGAACCCCGGCCGGGTCATACCTAAGACTTTAAAATTGGCAATCTAGTGGCTGCTCCGCCTGGCGTCTGGCATTACGGGGTTAGTGCTAGGACTGGTTGGTCCGGTATCAGAATAATGTGACTGGGTGAGACATGAAGCCTGTGCTGCGACTTCTGTCTTGTGTGTGGCGCACGTTATATGTCAAAGCAGCACCGCCCTGATATGGCCCTTCGTGGTCGTTTGGGCGTTAAGCACAAAAAAAAAACAAAAAAAAGTCATGTAGAGCGTTTACTTCCCTTTGTTTCTCAGATGTATCCAAGTTCCCACGTCTGTCAAATCAGTATCACTTGTTTACATGTGTGTGTGCAGTTTCACAAGTCGGCCGATCATCCAGTATGCGGTGGAGGCGGAGAGAACGCGGAGCTTTGCTCGCCTGGAGATGGTGCAGTCGCAGGACGCCAGCAAGAAGGTGGTGGAAGGCTCCATGGAGCTGTTCAGGCAGGGCTCGGGGCGCGTAAAGTGCGTCAAGCAGCTCGCTTATCTCAAGGTTAGTTAATAGATGCGTATGTATGCAGTTCTGTTTGCATAAACACACACTAAATGGACTGTAGACCACAGAGGGGATGAAGCAAACTTGTTCCATTGTATGCATAAACACACACTAAGTGGACTGTAGACCACAGAGAGGATGAAGCAAACTTGTTCCATTGTTTGCATAAACACACACTAAGTGGACTGTAGACCACAGAGGGGATGAAGCAAACTTGTTCCATTGTATGCATAAACACACACTAAGTGGACTGTAGACCACAGAGGGGATGAAGCAAACTTGTTCCATTGTATGCATAAACACACACTAAGTGGACTGTAGACCACAGAGGGGATGAAGCAAACTTGTTCCATTGTTTGCAACCTGAACTCCTTATTCACACGTGCGTGAGTGCGTGCGTGTGTGTGTGAGAGACAGGATAGACTCGTAAAAGAGTGTTTCTGTGCATTGGGAGGTTTGCGCATGTGTGTGTCTGTGTGCATGCGTGTATGTGTGTGTGTGTGTGTGTGTGACTCACACATCACATATGAAAGCGTGTTTTTGTGCAGTGGGAGGTTTGCGTGTGTGTGTGTGTGTGTGTGTGTGTGTGTGTGTGTGTGTGTGTGTGTGTGTGTGTGTGTGTGTGTATGTGTATGCATGTGACGTGTGACATACGTGCCAGTGTTTTGGGCAATGGGGTGTTCACCAAATGGGGACCCTGTCCATAAAGACCACCTGTCTAAGAAAACCACTTTTGCTCAGTCCCTTGAGTGGTCTTTACAGACAAGTTCAACTGTATTTATCTCCTGAAAATGGACACATATTTACACCTCATATTCTATGAATACTTCGCCATGCTCTCACAAACAGGGTGTGGCCTCTGCTCTCCAGGATCATATCTATTTAAATATACGCATTTTAATATTCATGTGGAAACAACTACATACAGTGCCAAATGAACTCTACTGTCTGCATGTGTTGCAGGACGTGTTTGCGGACAAGCTGAACCCCATGGAGCTGTCAGTGAAGTTTTACCAGGACGAGGCTGTGTTCAGTCGCCCCAACCCCGGCGACCCCCTGCCGGACATCAACCAGTACCCCATCCTGTCCACGGAGGGAACGGCTGCAGGGGCCGAGGCCAACACCGTCTCCACTTATGTGAGTTTTCAAAGCTGCAGTAGACGATTTTGGGAAATAACTCCGCCGTTCTATCACATCAATAGTGATTCACAAGATGCTGTACAGGAAAGATGGACGAATTCCCAAAATAACTCTGTCGGGGTTTGTATGGGTTGTGGAAGAGTGAATGCCCTTGTGTTTCCTCTGACAAACATTGAAGGGGCCAATCACTAGCGAGAGTTGTGTCAAAAACACGTGGATCAATCAATCAATCAATCAATCAATCAATCAATCAATCAATATGAGGCTTATATCGCGCGTATTCCGTGGGTACAGTTCTAAGCGCAGGGATTTATTTTTTAATTTTTTAATTTTTATTTTATGCAATTTATATCGCGCACATATTCAAGGCGCAGGGATTTATTTATGCCGTGTGAGATGGAATTTTTTCACACAATACATCACGCATTCACATCGGCCAGCAGATCGCAGCCATTTCGGCGCATATCCTACTTTTCACGGCCTATTATTCCAAGTCACACGGGTATTTTGGTGGACATTTTTATCTATGCCTATACAATTTTGACAGGAAAGACCCTTTTGTCAATCGTGGGATCTTTAACGTGCACACCCCAATGTAGTGTACAACGAAGGGACCTCGGTTTTTCGTCTCATCCGAAAGACTAGCACTTGAACCCACCACCTAGGTTAGGAAAGGGGGGAGAAAATTGCTAACGCCCTGACCCAGGGTCGAACTCGCAACCTCTCGCTTCCGAGCGCAAGTGCGTTACCACTCGGCCACCCAGTCCTGCCACGTGGACAGGAGCATGCGTTTCCGAATCAACCCTCGCTAGTGATTAGCCCCTCAAATGTTTGTCAGAGGAAACACAAGGGCATTCACTCTTCCATAACCCATACAAACCTGACTTTTGAAATTCGTCTATCCTTCATGTCCGGCATCTTGTGAATGACGATGGAGGTGTTCAGGTTTGTGCATGGAATAAAAGTTTCCTTCCATCTGGACAGGTAAACAAAATGTCTACACCCTGGGAATGAAAATAAAGTATTAGATTAACAAGTAAACAAATCTACCGTATTTGACGGATTACAAGACGCACCGTTTTATAAGCCGCACCCCCGACTTTTAAAAAAAAGATTGGGACGAGCCACGTATGGGCCGCGTCACTATATTAGCCGCCGTCGAAAAAAATATAATCAGATCGTGTCAATCAATCAAAACAACCAGGCAAACGAAAGTACGGTATTTGGCGAAATCGGCTCCGAGAATAAACAAGTGAAACAAAGAAGAAAAGTGAAAAAATTTGAAGAAAAATATCACACACACACAATTTGTAACCAACACACACATGTAGTCTCGCCCGGAATAAGCTTTTTTGGGATGATTTACGACTTGTGCGCACATCTCGAGCAGACGAAAAAACAACATGGCGGCTCTCGCTCCTCCAACTATCGCGAGACACAAAAGAACGAAATCTCGCACGCGCGAGATCCTGATACATCCAGTGTTTCTCTGTACGCTATCTTGTCACGACGACTTGTTGACAAACGAAGATTCGCGAAAGAAAGAGAAAAGCGCCGAGTCTTGAGTAGAGAGCTAATAAAGTACCGGTAATCGCTAATCGAGCGAAATGAAAATCCGCGGCGACGTCCATTAGGTGAATGCTATTCAAGTTTAGGTAACGTTTTAGCCGCATCTTTTTATAAGCCGCAATGCGATTTTATGGGAAAAAAAGTCGCCGCTTGTAGTCCGTCAAATACGGTAGTTATTACTTGGTTTCAACATAAGGTCTTGATCATAAAATAAAATAAAAGGAGGGATGAGAGAGAGAGAGAGAGAGAGAGAGAGAGAGAGAGAGAGAGAGAGAGAGAGAGAGAGAGAGAGAGAGAGAGAGAGAGAGAGAGAGAGAGAGAGAGAGAGAGAGAGAGAGAGAGAGAGAGAGAGAGAGAGAGAGAGAGAGAGAGAGAGAGAGAGAGAGAGAGAGAGAGAGAGAGAGAGAGAGAGACAGAGACAGAGAGACAGAGACAGAGAGACAGAGACAGAGAGAGAGAGGGAGATGAGAGAGAGAGAGACAGAGACAGAGACAGAGAGACAGAGACAGAGAGAGAGAGAGTGTGTGTGCATTTACATGTGTGTGTGTGAGAGGGAGAGAGAGAAGAAAATAAGTACAACCGAGTCTTTTTTCTTAATACATGATGGTGTTGTGCAGGTGGACTTTGTCAAGGAGTGCGGGGCGGACAACAAGTGTTACAGCAACCTGCAGTTCGAGGTCAAGCTGGACGCCAAGAATGAGGGCGGCCGCTACGTCCTGCGTGACGGCGAGTTCTCCCGCGTGGACATCAGCTTCACGGTCACCAACCTGGGGGAGGCGGCCTACCTGACAATGGTGTACATCAAGAAACCCCCCAAGCTGGACTACCAGGGAGTCAGTGGAAAAGGACAGGTACGATGCATGTTTTCTGCATTTGGTTAAAAAAAAATTTTTTTAAACCAAGCTGGACTACCAAGCTGGACTACCAGGGAGTCCTTGATATGACGCATGCTTTCTGCATTTGGTAAAAAAATAAAAAAAAAGTTTGTTTCCGATCAAAACAAGGCCCAAAACTTTAGTGTCAGGAAGTGTTAAAAAAAAAAAAAGTGTTTGAACATTTATTTACACAGGCTGTAGATCAGTGTCCCCTGGATGTACGAGAAGAGTCTGCAAAATGGTGTTTTGTCATTTTTGAATAATGTTGTCTTTTTAATGTTTATTTTATTAATTCAGTGCAATAGCAGATAAAACCCATTCAAATTCACGTACAGTGGAACCCACTTTGTTTACGATATGCACACACAAACGTTGAGACAGTGATCTTCAGGTATTGCTGGTGGTCAGCAAGGGGTGTAATGAGATCATTTTAAACCACCCCCCGTGTATACTACATTGGGTGTGCACGTTAAAGATCCCACGATTGACAAAAGGGTCTTTCCTGGCAAAATTGCTTAGGCACATGCAGTTAATAATTGTCTACCATACCCGTGTGACTTGGAATAAGGCCGTGAAAAGTAAATATGCGCCGACATGGCTGCAATCTACTGGCCGTATAAAATTTCATCTCACACGGCATCACTGCAGAGCGCCTAGAACTGTACCCACGGAATATGCGCGATATAAGCCTCATTGATTGATTGATTGATTACAAAACCCAAACCAAGCTGTGTAGCCCTTGCAATGCTTTGAGACCGTTTCCAGACCTGTCAACCCCCTCCAAGGCCAACCTGTATTTATATGACTAGAAACTGTATTCAAGGTAACAATCCCTTACACACCAACTTTTTTTTTTTTAAATACAAAATGTGTGTGTGTGTGTGTGTGTGTGTGTGTGTGTGTGTGTGTGTGTGTGTGTGTGTGTGTGTGTGTGTGTGCACTCATGCATATGTGTGTGTTTGTGTGTGTGTGCAGGATGGAGTGGATGTGAAATGTCTGCCACAAGAGGGCGACGACACACTCATCTATTGTAACGACATCGGAAACCCGCTCAAGAAAGGCTCCTCTGTGACCTTCACCTTGAAACTCAACAACCGCATTCAGTCTTCAGAGCAACTGATGAATATCACAACCTGGGTCAACACGTGAGTGTTACCTTTTGGCTACTTTCTTGTCAGTCAGGCTCTTCTTCTTCTTTAGCGTTCCAGAAATTCTGGTGACGTTTGAGCTCGTTTGCCCATTTGGGTTCCCCACACTATACTCTGAGAGCATAGTCAGCTTCACTCCGCTTTCATTGGGTAGGCATACTAGGTATTTTCGTGTTTCCATAACCCACCGAACTCCGACATGGATTACACGGGATCTTTTCCATGCGCACTTGGTCTTGTGCTTGCGTGTACACACAAAGGGGGTTAAGTCACTAGCAGGTCTGCACATAAGTTGACCTGGGAGATCGGAAAAATCTCCACTCTTAACCCACCAGGCGGCAGCAACCGGGATTCGAACTCACGACCTCCCGATTAGGAGGCCGACGTCTTACCACTGCGCGACTTCGCCCGTAGTCAGTCAGGCCCAATGGCAAATGTAGGTCTTTGTGCCTTGAGGTACAGTCTTGCAATGTTTTGCTGGTACAGGTCAGTGGTACCTGCGATGAGATGAGATGATAATAACCCACCAATCAATTTGTAACTTGTTTTGAAAGTAGTTATTTGCCATAGCAGAGACAACTGCAATGTTGTTTCAGACAGTGAAAGGTAAGATGGTCACTGTAATCAGCAAAAACATCAAGCTCTTTGCAGTTTACAAATTGTAATCAGTGATATTCGTATGTGATTGCTCTGCTGTGAAACCCAACTCCTGTGATATGAGAGGGTAAATTTACATAGTGCAATACTATATTTGATTGTGGTAGTCTTACAGACATTTGACATTATTTAGAATTTATCTGTAAATTTATTAAATTTAAAGATGACACGGACAGCACTTTAGGTCAGTGTTATTGGAAATATGATAGGCGTGCTTGTTAATACATATGTGAACCTATGTTTTATGTTTTATGTGTGTTGTCCAATACAATTGTTGTTATAATCGTTTACAGGCAGGCAGGGTGTGTCGAAGAAAAGTTTCCATTTTTATGTAATATTTTAATGGACAATAAAGTGCTGTTATTGTTATTGTTATTGTTGTTAAATGCATTTCTCTGTTGACCACTGTCAGGTCCAGCACAGAGCAGACGCCAGAGAACGACAAGCAGGTGTTCCCCTTCATGGTCATCAGAGAGGCCGACCTTGTGCTCAGCGTGTGAGTTCTCTTCTTCATTTTTTTTATACTGAATGTGATCAAAGACTTAAAGAAAATGGAACATGTCACTGACACACGTCTTTGGACAATTGATGCATTCCCCACCTGTGGCTCTTTCATTTTGTGTGTGACTGTATGTGATCAAAGACTTACCGTGCCTCTCGCCAATAGACTAATTCCAGAATTAACTCTGTCGGGAGACATGTATAGATGTTTAGAATGTCACGTGGGATTGATTGCGTCCGTGTTTCCAAGAAAACAACCCTTTTGCAACCCATACAAACAGGACAGAGTTATTTCCCAACAACGTCTGTTGATGCATTCCCACCCAGACAAACACGACAGAGTTATCTCCCAACAACGTCTATTGATGCATTCCCACCCGGACAAACACGACAGAGTTATCTCCCAACAACGTCTATTGATGCATTCCCACCCGGACAAACACGACAGAGTTATCTCCCAACAACGTCTATGGATGCATTCCCACCCGGACAAGCACGACAGAGTTATCTCCCAACAACGTCTATTGATGCATTCCCACCCGGACAAACACGACAGAGTTATCTCCCAACAACGTCTATTGATGCATTCCCACCCGGACAAACACGACAGAGTTATCTCCCAACAACGTCTATTGATGCATTCCCACCCGTGTGAGTTCTCACTTGCGTCGTTTGTTTCAGAATATGATCTTCTTATACATATACACACATCTATATCCATGTCTCCTGATTGATGTCACTTGTTATACACACATAAACATTTCCCCCTGATATGAGAACCAGCTGCACTCTCCACATACTTTGTTCAGTCTTTTTTTTCCTAGCACACCTGGTGAATACCTTTTGGGCAAAAGACTTGTATCATGCACGCTGCCCCTTTGCCACACAGCGCAAATATTGGCACTCACGTATGCAACCGTGACACCTGGATTCATAACACATGTGCCCTCCAGCCTTCCACACAACACAAATATTGGCAGTCACAAAAGCAGCTATGATACCTGGATTTATTACACATCTGCTGGGCGAAAAAATTTGTCCAGAATCCCTCAAGGCAAAACTGTAATTGAAAAACTTACAGAGGGACTAACAGACTGAATTAGTTATGGGTGGTGGTGATCATATCCTGACCCATGCTACAGCAGTGGCTTTCAGACAGTAATATCTGTTCTTAATTGTTTTTCAGCAATGTGCGACCAGACGATCAAATTCTGTGTTCGGGAGACCCTCGAGGGGCCAGCGCCATGACGACAGAGAAGGACATCGGGCCTGCTGTTAATCACTCTTTTATTGTGAGTTTGCATGGGTGTTTGTCTGTCAGCATGTGCCTGATGATTTGTATGTGTGTTTGTGTGTGTGTGCGTGTTTGTGTGTGTGTGTGTGGGTGGGTGTGTGTATATGTGTCTGAATCGGTTTGTCCGCACAAGCAAACGAACCAATGGTAAAAATGTGTGTCTTAATGTATATGCATCGATTGAACATTAGAAGATTTCCATTCTTTGAGCCATTTGACGTCAGAGTCCAACAAAAACTCATATTTAAGCGGTTAGCTGAGATGACAAAAGAGTGCATGATTGTGTGCGTTCAATCGTAAAAAACTAAAGGAATTCTAACAAAAATCGATCGATACATCAATGTTATTTGGATTGTTGACCAAAATATGACATTTTACACAGATCTGGACAGTCATTGTTCACCTTGACGGCTGGCGCGGTCTCAGAGGAACACTGACTGTCTCGATCTGTGTAAAATGTCATATTTTGGTCAACAATCCCAATAACATATAGTGTGCCTGTGTGGTGTGTGTACATGTATGTCTGTCTGTGTATATGTGTATGTATGCACAAACAAGCGAACCAATGGTAAAAATGTGTGTTTGTCAGTGTGTGTGGGTGCTTATGCTTGCGTGTGTGTGTTTGTGCGTGCATCATTCTCTTGTTGATCAGATACTATCCAACTACTGGTTGGTCCGGTGTCAGAATAATGTGACTGGGTGAGACATGAAGCCTGTGTTGCGACATCTGTCTTGTGTGTGGCGCACGTTAAATGTCAAAGCAGCACCGCCCTGATATGGCCCTTCGTGGTCGGCTGGGCGTTAAGCAAACAAACAAACAAACTATCCAACTGGATGCTTATCTACCAGATACCCGGCACGGTTGGCCTAGTGGTAAGGCGTCCGCCCCGTGATCGGGAGGTCGTGGGTTCGAACCCCGGCCGGGTCATACCTAAGACTTTAAAATTGGCAATCTAGTGGCTGCTCCGCCTGGCGTCTGGCATTATGGGGTTAATGCTAGGACTGGTTGGTCCGGTGTCAGAATAATGTGACTGGGTGAGACATGAAGCCTGTGCTGCGACTTCTGTCTTGTGTGTGGCGCACGTTAAATGTCAAAGCAGCACCGCCCTGATATGGCCCTTCGTGGTCGGCTGGGCGTTAAGCAAACAAACAAACAAACAAACAAAATTATCTACCAGATGCCCCACTGCCAGATAGGGACTGACTTTCCATTGCGGCCTTCATGACAAACCTTAGCAAGTACCTATTTGACTGTGACAAGTATGTTATGTTTACGCTTTTCAAATACATTGTACTTGTACAATTTTGACGAAAAAGGATAAGCAAGCACCCAGCAACAAAAAAGAAGATTTCTTTTAACGTATTCTTCTTTCTTTTATCATCGTCGCCATCACTGTGAAAAAACAAAGCAATTGAAAAGATGTTCAGATACTTTTTGTGTGCCGAGTGTAGGATTGACCTGTTTTTGTGTTTCTGGTTATTATCATTATCATTATCATTGTCATTATCATTGTCATTGTCATTGTCATTGTCATTGTATCATTATCATTGTCATTGTCATTATCATTGTCATTGTCATTATGATAGAATGGACCTGCGATCCTTGTACCTTTCTAATCAAACGGTCCTTCACGGTCATGATGCCTTCTGTATCTTGCTTTGCCTCTGTCAACATTGACCAGCCTTTATCTTAGGGAAGGAGGGGGAGAGAGGGAGGGGAAGAGAGAGCAAGAATAAAAGGGATTGATAGAAGAAATATACAGCCCGCTACTGACCGATGGACAAAGTCACAAACAGACTGGTGAACACACATTGATAGACAGGCAGATGGTAATGCTCACATGCAAAAACATTTTCCCGCACACACACACACATGCATACACAAAAACAAACGCACACACACAACACAACACCACACCGCAACATAACACCACACCACACCACAACACAACACCACACCGCAACACAACACCACACCACACCACACCACACATCCTTGCTCTGTGCTTATCACATTGTACGCAACTCCTCCCCTTGAACCTTTTCAACCCAGTGTTACTCTTATCAGTCACACACATACATGTCCAGTCTTGTCCACTGAGTAACCCTTGGTCAAGGACTCTGGTCACTCACTATCTGTGACATGTAGGTCATCATTTCCCACACAGTTTGCAATACTTGCTGGGTGAAGCAGGTTGTGCGTTTCTTTGCTGGCTATTCGGGCAGCACAGGGAAAAATGACTTGAGAAAGTGTCTGTTTTTTCTTGTGCTGCTTGGGGCAGTCTGTGGTTTTGTTCTTAATGATGTGGTGATGCTTTGTGATGGTAAGCGTTGAGTGTTTATGTGGTTGTAATTAGGGTGTGTGTCTCAGAGAGAGAGAGAGAGAGAGAGAGAGAGAGAGAGAGAGAGAGAGAGAGAGACAGACAGAGAGAGAGACAGACAGACAGAGAGAGAGAGAGACAGAGAGAAACAGAGAGAGAGAGAGTGTGTGATGTGTTATCCAAAACGGCCTTACTCGGTGTTCATGTTTTAAAGACATTACCATCCAGAAGTTATGTGTATATAGATGTTAGAGTTCCTTTGAGAATGAGGAACATATGAAAGTCACTTGTTCATTTCAATCCTTGTTATTCCTTCATGAGCCAGGAGATTGTTACCCCCCGCGGGTTAGGGGGAGTCCCATATTGGTTGGGACGAGAAAGAATTTACCCGATGCTCCCCAGCATGTCGTAAGAGTGGCGACTAACGGATTCTGTTTCTCCTTTTACCCTAAATTGTTAAGTGTTTCTTGTATAGAATATAGTCAATTTTTGTAAAGATTTTAGTCAAGCAGTATGTAAGAAATGTTAAGTCCTTTGTACTGGAAACTTGCATTCTCCCAGTAAGGTAATATATTGTACTACGTTGCAAGCCCCTGGAGCAAATTTTTGATTAGTGCTTTTGTGAACAAGAAACAATTGACAAGTGGCTCTATCCCATCTCCCCCCTTTCCCCGTCGCGATATAACCTTCGTGGTTGAAAACGACGTTAAACAGCAAATAAAGAAAGAAAGAAAGGAGATTGTTTCACATGTTTTATGCATTTAGAGCGCTTACGTTCTTTTGTATGTTAGATCATATCACTAATATGACTTCCTATGCGAAAGAATGTGTATGAATGCGCCTTGAGTCGCCTTGTGGTGAGATATGTGCGCGTTATAAATTCTCGTATTATTATTATTATTCATATGCAAGTGACAAAGTGAGAGTCGAACAATGTGTGGCATTTCACCTGTATTGCGTTCACCTGTGATTGACTGAAACTGCTGTTTGGCTGCACCGTGACTTATCAGTGCTATGAACCTTGATGTGTAGGTGACCAACAGAGGCCCCAGCAATGTGATACGGTCAACGCTGGTCATCGAGTGGCCGCACGAAGTGAGCGATGGAAAGTTTCTCCTCTACCTCATGCAGGCCCCCATCGTGAGTGGTTGTTTCAATACTTTTTTTGCATGTTGGGGCCGATTTTGTGCCTTGGGCGTTTGTGTGGGTAGGCATAATTCATGCAGCAGAGGAAATAATGAATAGAGAAAAATGATTTAATGAAAGGACAAATGAAAAATGAAACAACAAAAGCAAGCAAGTAAACAAAGAAAGAAGCAAAAAACCAATACCAAAAAACAAAAGTGTATTCAGTAACACAGTCACCCTATTCTTTGCAATTATTTCAAGCAAAACCGTTGAGTCTTTGGTTAATTGGCGGCTTGCTTACTTTGTTAATTGTGCTAATTATTATTATTTTTTTTTTCTTGAGTGGCATTTTCCTGTCCTTATTTTCAGCAACAGTTTCTTATGCGTGTGTAATTTTTCCCTTGAGTAACACTTCTTTGTTCTTAAATTTCCTGTGGGTCCATTTTCTTGTTCTTTTTTCATTGAATGACATTTCCTTGTGTTTTTTTTCCCTTGAATAATGTTCGCTTTTGTTTTGCAGGTGGAGAAAGGGGATGCTACCTGCAACCTTGAAGAAGACACAATCAACCCACTGGGTATCACAGTAAGTACCATACTTATATGTCGGACTGGGTGGCCGAGTGGTAATGCACTTGCGCTCGGAAGCGAGAGGTTGCGAGTTCGACCCTGGGTCAGGGCGTTAGCAATTTTCTCCCCCCTTTCCTAACCTAGGTGGTGGGTTTGGTTTAAACAGTGTTTTATTAAATCAAACATGATACAAAAATACAACGATAAACAATAGGGACACGAACTCAAGCAAACGCTTATATTACGCGCCCTACGTAGTAGGAAAATAACGCAAATATGATGTCGGACAAGCAATACTTATCAATTGTTGAACTATCTACAAGAAGAGCATAGTTAAAGTAAATCAGAAAGAATAAGAAAAAGCTAGCAGGAGGAAGAGGGGGGAGGGTGGAGGAGGGAGGAGAAAACGGTAGGTACATTTAAAAGATGAAGTTGGCAGCGCATACAAATAAGAATTACATAGTACATTACAAACCATAGTCCTGTGGCAAGTAAGCAGTAGCTCGCTAAAATATACATTTGAAAAATGCATATAAAATAAGGTTTGTTGGCTTGAATATGGGTACTGAGTCAAATCAACAGAAACGACCAGATTCATGGATAAACGATTGGACACTTTCAAAAACAAAGAGAAAGGTTTTCGCTACCATTTAACAATATTTCAACATGTCTGTAATTAACAGGAAGTGCGTTTATTGTAGACAGGCGAGCATCTACGTACAAAGGACAATGTGTCAAATAATGGTCAGCTGTTTCGTTCGGGTAGCCGCAAGCGCACTGTGGGTTTCCCTGTAGGTGGCGTTTACACAGGTCAGAATTCAAATTACTCATGTTTAGGCGCATTCTGCAGTGGTGAATCTCTTCCAGTCTTTTACCACAGTAATAATAGGCAGGTACGTTATAATCAGGAGTAGATAAATAGCGTTTGAAATCGCTGATTGAGTTAGTTGTTTTGATGTTGTCTGGCAAGGTGTTCCACAGGACAGTAGTAGATGGTATAAAAGATCGACGGTATAATTCAGTTCTGCACATGGGGACTCTTCTTTCTAATGGTCTTCTATGATGGTAGGGGTTAACATCAGAAGTTAAAGGTGGCAAGAGATCTGATAAGTAATGAGGGCATTTGCCATATACCATCTTGTAGTATAAAATCAGTTTGTGTCTGCTCCGTCTTTCTTTTAGGTTACAAAATCCGCTTTCTTTATACAGTTTTTCGTGGCTTGTGCCGCGCACACCACCGATTATAGTCCGAATGGCTTCCAAATGTAGTTTTTCGAGTGCAGTTGACCAGTACTCTGTGCAGTTGTCCCAT
Source organism: Littorina saxatilis (assembly GCF_037325665.1). Lineage (NCBI taxonomy): Eukaryota > Metazoa > Mollusca > Gastropoda > Littorinimorpha > Littorinidae > Littorina > Littorina saxatilis. The sequence continues at coordinate 76,317,053 of NC_090256.1, read as the reverse complement.
ATGATGTCTGCGTAGTCAAAATGTGGAAGAACAAAAGATTTATACATAGTTTCCAGACTTTTACGATTTAATCTATATTTATAATATCTTAAACAATTAATTAATAAGGTGACCTTTTTTATGATGCTTCTCACTTGGAAGTCCCACTTACAATCATTCTGCAAGATTACGCCAAGGTGTTTATGTTGGTTCACGTTTTCCAAAACAATATTATTAAAAATGATTGGTTCGGTTGGTATATTATCACGTTTTATGTCTAACAGTTCCGTTTTTGCTTCGTTAAATTTAACTTTCCACTGTTTTGCCCAGGTATTAATTTTATATAGGTCTGCGTTCAAAATCTGTGCTCGTCTAGTTGGATCTTCTAAGGACATAGACATGCTCGTGTCATCAGCAAACAACTTTATAACAGATTCAGTATCATTCACAATGTCGTTAATATATATCAGGAATAGCAAGGGGCCTAGAACAGAACCTTGTGGAACACCTGCCGGGATACATTTTAATGCAGACTTAGCACCCTTAATAACAACCGCCTGGTGGCGATTTGTTAAATAATCGTGAAACCATTTCAACAATTGTCCTCTAATTCCTACTAGTTCCAGTTTATATAATAACCCTTTGTGCCAGACTTTTTCAAATGCCTTTGACACATCACAAAAAACAGCTTGAGTGGTAATTCCCATATCGTAATTTAAACAGAACTCGTCATAAATAGAAGCCAGTTGACAACTGGTAGAGTCACCAGGAATAAATCCTGACTGTGCCGGTGTTAATATATCATTTCGCTGTAAAAAGGTGTAAACATGGCTGTGGACACAGCGCTCCATTACCTTCCCAACACAACTTAATAATGAAATTGGTCGATAATTGTTACAACAATCTGCTGGGCCGGCTTTGTAAATAGGAGTGACATGAGCCGTCTTCCACAAACTAGGATATATACCTTCTCTAAGGCTTCTATTAAACAAATATGTCAGGGGTTCTGCTATGGCGTCAACAGCAGCAACTAGAAGTCTGTTGTGAATGAGATCCGGACCAGTGGCTTTACCTTTATCAAGGGCTTTAATAACCTCTTTAACCTCGTCGACTGTAAGATAAATCTCATTAAGTTCGCTGTCGAAAAAATCAGTTTGAGGCAAATTGTCGTCTGGCGTTTTAAGAACGGAATTTTGTATGAAAAAATTGTTCAGAACGTTAGCTTTTTCCTGGTTTGACTGGTAAATCTTGCCTTCAAAATTAATCGGAGGAATTTCATCAACACCAAGTCCTTTCTTGTCCATAAATGACTTTACCAACTGCCACCACTTTTTAGTACCAAAGGAACCTTGGTCGGAAATGCGTTCGTCTAACTCTGTATAAAATTGCTGGACTCTGTCTCGCTTAGCTGCTGTAACACGATTACGCGTCTGACGATAACTCAGCCAATCTTCTAAAGAGTTACTCGTTTTTGCTCTCAGGTGAGTTTGATCTCTCTCGTCGATTAACTTTAAAATTTCTGGGGTAATCCAGAGTGCGTCTTTAGGGCGTACAACAACTTCTTTAACAGGCATGAACTGCTTTGCAACATTCATAAAAGTTCTACTAAAAACATCAATGCTATCATTAAACATTTCATTCGTCACCATACCTGTCCAATCAACTTGTGAAAGAGCGTTACAAAACCCTTCTATATTCAATTTATCGTAATTGAAAATAGTTCGTTTAAATGAGTTACTTACATTTACAGTACTTTTTAATATCGCCCGTGGTACGCTGTGATCGCTGCAAACTGGTGGCAAAACATCTACAGATTTAATTATTTGTGGCGTTTGTGTAATTATAAGGTCTATGCAGGTACTGCTTGTTTCAGTTATACGTGTCGGAACATTGACAAGTTGACAGAGTTGATATGAATGCAACATATTGAAAAAATTGTGAGAAGGAGAACTTAAAAAATCAACGTTAAAATCACCACAGATCACAAACTTCAACACTTGACTATTTACTTTTCTTAAACTTTCGTCTACTAATTCCCAATATTGAACATTTCCATTTGGTGGACGGTAAAATGAACCTATCAAAATACTTTCTTTATTCAGTTTTATCTCGACCCACACGGCTTCTAGGCCGACGACGTTAAACTCAGGACGGGGTTTATAATACAAATAATTTTTTACATAGATTGCTACTCCGCCATAAGGATGGTCTGGACGGTCAAGTCGAACAGGGGGACTGAAATTTGGAATCAGTAATGAGGAGTTATCATCAGAAGGCGCTAGCCATGTCTCCGAAAGTGTTAAGACATCGTGCCGTTGAACTTCGGGTTGCAATAAATTAATTTTATTCCTAAGGCTTCTGACATTCATGCTCGTGTTCAGGACCTGGGTTCTTTTCTACATCACCTGATAAATACAACTTCGACTGTGCAAACGGAGTTACAGAAGGACTTGACTGCGGGTCATTAAAATCAACGTTATTTGTTTTTGGCAACTTGGTGTTGGTTAATAAAGCCGACCAGTTTTTAAAGCTGAAGGTAACACAACAAAAAACGAACAATGATAACGGAACACGGGCTGGTGATTTAAGGGAAGTTAAAATCACAAATGGTAACACAGAAGATTCACATAAGAAAGCAAGTTTGCGACAGAGAACTACTGCTTTTCCATAGAAACACCCAATTCTGGCCCTGTACATGCTTAAATTAACTGACATATCCAATCAGGATCAGGAACAAGAAAATGGCCAGGGGGAGGGTGTATCTGCGGGCTGGTCTGGGAGGATTTGCGCTACAAAAAGACAGCAGAAAAAACAAAGGTAAAGTTTGTAAAGAGGGTTCAAAAACAAGATTAAGTAAAGAATGTATATACAGAGTTCCCAATGGGTAACGGTTTTCCATTAGAAAACAACGACAACAAAAAACAACAACACTTCTGTAGCTCTCAGCTCGTGGTTCAAAAATATACACATGCACATGTATGCAGACACACACACACACACACACACACACACACACACACACACACACACACACGCACACGCACACGCACACACACACGACGTGTCAGCACTTGGTGTGTGGCAATGTTCAATAAACGTTTCAATTTCTGGTGGTGGGTTTAAGTGCTAGTCTTTCGGATGAGACGAAAAACCGAGGTCCCTTCGTGTACACTACATTGGGGTGTGCACGTTAAAGATCCCACGATTGACAAAAGGGTCTTTCCTGGCAAAATTGTATAGGCATAGATAAAAATGTCCACCAAAATACCCGTGTGACTTGGAATAATAGGCCGTGAAAAGTAGGATATGCGCCAAAATGGCTGCGATCTGCTGGTCGATGTGAATGCGTGATGTATTGTGTAAATAATTCCATCTCACACGGCATAAATAGATCCCTGCGCCTTGAGTCCGAGTCTGGAGATACGCGCGCGATATAAGAATTCATATACTTATGTTAGCGGTTAACGTAAAATTATTGTTAATTTAACGTTTTATTATGGTTTTGTTTTGTTAAAATGAACGTGAAAGTAACATTAGCGGTAAACGTTAGATTAACGTTAATCAGATGAGCAAAGTAGCAAAATTTAATGTTAATGCTTACGTTAATTTAATGTTAATTTAACGTTAGCATGCTATCTGGGTTTGAACTACCCGTCATAAAGAACTAACCTGTTGCGTTTGAGTGCAGACCTTTGTGTTGAGACTGTTCATTGGACGGGCACAGTGGCGTGGTGGTAAGACGTCGGCCTCCTGATCGGGAGGTCGTGAGATCGAATCCCGGTCGCTGCCGCCTGGTGGGTTAAGAGTGGAGATTTTTCCGATCTCCCAGGTCAACTTATGTGCAGACCTGCTGGTGACTTAACCCCCTTCGTGTGTACACGCAAGCACAAGACCAAGTGCGCACGGAAAAGATCCTGTAATCCATGTCAGAGTTGGTGGGTTATAGAAACACGAAAATACCCAGCATGCCTTACCCGAAATCGGCGTATGCTGCCTGAATGACAGGGTAAAAACGGTCATACACGTAAAAATCCACTCGTGCAAAAAACACGAGTGTACGTGGGAGTTTCAGCCCACGAACGCAGAAGAAGAAGAAGAAGAAGACTGTTCATTGTAAAACATGTTAAGTGTATATGACTGGAAAGGACAGATTGATTTCACATAAGGTAGCGTCTATACAGTGGAACCTATAACACAGACACCCTAGAAAATCAAATTCACAAAACCAAGGTTCCAGGATTAAAATTGACACAAAGTCAGAGGAGCTAAAACTGAGCAAGTTTTGCATGTCATTGGAATGATCAAATTTGTACCGTACTTTTCGGGTCATAAGGCGCGACTTTTTTCCTCGAGTTCGACCCCTGCCTCTTGTATAACGAAGCGTCTAATCCGTGTATGAAATACGAAAAAAATCAAAGAGACCGCCTGAGTACCAGTCAAACAACTTGTGATAATGCATGTTTCAGCTACTAGGTACTGCCCTGGCCAAGTTTCCTCGAGCTCTCAAGCCACCCAGCTATCACAATGGACCTGCCTTTGATCTGGCCGCACACACAGAACACACATATTTCCACTCTGTTAAACTCGGTCACTGACCCCGGTGCAGGAAGTGTTTCCTCTCTCAGATATGACAGGGGAACCACCTCTCATGGCAAAAACTGGGTCATTGACCCCTGGGAAGAAGGTCGTGTCTATAAACAAGGCCACCCAGCTATCACAATGCCTTTGATCTCGCGGCACACACAGAGCACACATATTTACACTCTGTTAAACTCGGTCACTGATCCCGGTGCAGGAAGTGTTTCCTCTCTCAGATGTGACAGGGGAACCACATGGACCCCTTGGAAGAAGGTCGTGTCTATAAACAATGGACCTGCCTTTGATGTGCGGCTTATTTTCATTCTTTGACCGTTTGTTACCGGTATACTTTTTCAATTTTGGTGCGCCCTATCGGCCCCCTGCGCCCAATGGGTGACGGGATTACAATTTTTTTTAAAAAGAAGGGGGTGCGTCGTGTATAACGAAGCGCCTTGTCACCCGGAAAGTACGGTATCCAAAACTGCCAGTTCCGTTTACCTATCTTGTTTACAAATGACGCTATAGCTTGCTGAACTGTGTAGATGTCATGCTTTTCAGAAGACCTAAAAGGTGGGTTTTGAAGCCATTTTAGGAGGTAATGAGACACAGAAAACAGCACATTAAATTACTGTTACTCCTTTATCGAATTGCCTTCAATCATTCAGAGCTTTGTGCTAACACATCTCATGTGGTCTGGGTGGCCGAGTGGTAACGCACTTGCGCTCGGAAGCGAGAGGTTGTGAGTTCGACCCTGGGTCAGGGCGTTAGCAATTTTCTCCCCCCTTTCCTAACCTAGGTGGTGGGTTCAAGTGCTAGTCTTTCGGATGAGACGATAAACCGAGGTCCCTTCGTGTACACTACATTGGGGTATGCACGTTAAAGATCCCACGATTGACAAAAGGGTCTTTCCTGGCAAAATTGTATAGGCGTAGATAAAAATGTCCACCAAAATACCCGTGTGACCTGGAATAATAGGCCGTGAAAGGTGGATGCAGCGCCTAAAGGCAGTCGATCTACTGGCCGATGTGAATGCGTGATATATTGTGTAAAAAATTCCATCTCACACGGCATTAATAGGTAACATGCGCCTTGAGTCGCCTTGTGTGGTGAGATACGTGCGCGATATAAATCCTCGTAAATAAATAAATAAATAAATAAAATGAAATACACACAAAATCTGGAGTCATTTGAGACGTTGCTGTAATGCGACATGTCTTTGTTTGCTTTTTCCCTGATTCTTGCAGAATGTCATTTATGCGGTTTCACAAGCAATCTCAAAAGATAGTGTGATGAACTGCTGTGAATATGGATCTGTGAATATTATCTGCTTTGAATAACATTTAGAAAATGACTGCATACGCTGATGGTCAGGTAAAATAATCTTTTGCTTGAGTTCGTGTCCTCGTTGCATACTGTCAATTCTTTCATGTCATGTATTTTGAATACAATTTCATTTAAAGCAACTCTTTATAAACCAAGAGTGAACGATTGCTGGATAAAACAATAAATCTTCTGCAATGTTGCGTGTGCAGTCAAGCATACCAGTCACGGTTGACCGATTCGAGCCGTTGGACCCTGGCAGGAGTCGAGGGAAGCGGCAAGCTCAGAGTGAAGCTAGGGTCAAGCGCGCACAAGGGGGTCTGGAGGTTCTGGTGAGTGTGGATAAAATGTTATAGTTTATGAGAGGATAATGTATGTGTCTCAATGTTGTGGTCAGTGTGGATGTTGCTTATCCTCAGTAGTAATCTCTGACAAAACACACCTTGACTTTGGCTGTTTGTTGGTTGCTGGTTGTTGTTTTTTTATAATAAAATAATGGTTTATTACCCATCCTTATTTCTTTGGTTCTTTACACTTTTTGTGGGCCTTTTCAAAAACAGGAAGTTCTTTACAAGTACAGTCCTTGATCTCACAGAAACCAGTCACTCTGTTGCGCCAACCAGTTAAACCAAGTCTAAAAACACAGGGGGTAGGGAGTAGTTGTTTGTTGAGATTGAGCCATTCTTTGTGTGTGTTTCAGGGCTGCAAACAAAACACAGCGAGGTGTCGCAAAATTACATGCCAACTGGGCAACTTGCAGGGAGGTCTGGGGTATGTCAAGATCACGCTGCGAGCCAGGCTATGGGAGAGCACTCTTCTGCAGGTAGGTTCCTTTTGTCAGTGTGGTTACTTCCCTTAGGGCACGGGTTATTCCTTCTTGAACCCCTCCACTGCCCCAACCCATCTGTATGCAGTGGCACATATACACACCATCAGAAAATATATACAATAGAAGTCAAGCAGGACAACTAAACTGAAGATCACACACCCACACAAACACACATGCACACGCTGACAATGACATGCACAAACATACAGACACATATCCACAAACACACTCACTCATGCACACACACACACACACACACACACACATCAAGGAAGCAAGCAGCTGTGCCATTGAATAATATAATCCAGCTGGAGAATAAAAAGAATAAAAAACTTTTGTTGTTCCTGAAAACATTTGCCATTGTGTTAAGAATTCCCAGATTGAAAAAAAGAAGATAAAAAGAAAAAGAATTACCAGATGTGATGCCAGTTTCCATTGTCTTGTTGCAGGATTACAAGAAGGCAGGTGATGTGCAGATCAGTTCCTATGGTTACCTGCAGATTGATCCTGACCTCAGGATTCAGCAGGATACCAGCAATGATAGGATAGAGGTCAGTGCTGAGTCGTGTTACTGATTGATTTCTTGTTGAGACTGCTAAACTTTGTGTGCCCTTTGGATGTCCTTGAACAAGAGCAAAAACTTCTGCTGCTACGTTCAGGAAAAACATTGTATTAAAACAAAAATGGAAAGCAAATTGAACGGAATGTTTACAACGCAAGACAGAGTGGTAGGTATGGCGAACCAGTCACCTAGCAACGAAGACAGTGATAAGTATTGAATGCAACTTTTATCCTCAAAACTTGGAAGCTCAGTCGGTAGTGGCGCTGGGTTCAAACACTGGTTGTCGCTATTGGCGTGGGTGCGATCCCCACGTTCGGCGAGGGATTTATTTCCCGGAGTCAACTCTCCTCAAAGGCTGAACACCCCCGTGTGCACGATAAAGTACCCAAGTTCACAGCAAAAGTCAAAGGGCTTGAAAACACGAATACACGCATGCAGGAAAAAGAAGAAAAATGGGTAGCGTCCTGCTGTATGGCAGCTCGCATTTCCCATTGAAAAAAGCAGCCCGCATTTCCCATTGAGAAAAGCAGCCCGCATTTCCCATTGAGAAAAGCAGCCCGCATTTCCCATTGAGAAAAGTAGCCCGCATTTCCCATTGAGAAAAGCAGCGCGCATTTCCCATTGAGAAAAGCAGCCCGCATTTCCCATTGAGAAAAGCAGCCCGCATTTCCCATTGAGAAAAGCAGCCCGCATTTCCCATTGAGAAAAGCAGCCCGCATTTCCATGAAGGTAACCTCACAGGACTGTGCAAAATCTTATCCTTATCCTGTATTCATGTTATAAATTGACGCTGATGATCGTGTGGTGGTTGTGACAGGCTGTGACGTACGCGGTGCCAGACTTCAAGGAGTCCGGGGCAGGAGCGGTGGAGTGGTGGTGGATACTGCTGGCGGTGCTGGGCGGCATTCTGCTACTTGTACTCATCATCTTCTGTCTCTATAAGGTCTGTGTGTGTGTGTGCGTGTGCGTGTTTGTGCGTGCGTGTTTGTGTGCGTGTGTGTGTGTGTGTTTCTGTCTGTGTGTGTCCTTGTTTGTGTCTTTGTGTTTGTGTGTCTTTTTGTGTGTGTGTGCCACCTGACTGAGTAGGCTGAAGGATAATGGTGTTGTGAAAGGAAGTTCACAATGTTGATGGATTATTGCCTTGTTAAAATAGTCCTTCCAGCTACATCCACCTGTCGGTTTTGCATATATCATCTCTTCTTTGCTGTTTTCAGATTGGTTTCTTCAAGCGCAAGCGACCAGAGGAGATGCAGATGTACCAAGCAGAGAAAAAGCATAATAAAATGTTGGATGATACGGAGGAGGATGGAGTATAGATAGCATCTTTCTCAGCATTACTTCCACTGTTGCCTTCCATCAAGAAAAAAGAAGCATTTAAAAAGAAAATGGTTTTAAGATTTTGTTTTACCTCTGACAATGCTTGAAAGAATATCTCATTTGATAAGGAGTTAGTATTTTCACTGAACATCTCATGTGACATCTCAAAGTCAGACCTGTTTACCAGTACGATTTGGGCGTATTTTGTACGCCAAATTATTATCGGTACGCAAATACGCGACACACGCACAAAATACGCCTAAGAAAAAGTCTAGAATACGTTTTCCGGTGTTGGTGTGCTGATTACGGAATGGTACAACTGATACCGGTTTCAGTCGAAGGGAGATAACCATGGCAGCGAGTCTTCAGCTGTGGAAACCTTGTTCAATCAGTGTTGGCACGTGCGATCGTCTGGACAATCGTGGCAAAATGAAGCGGAAAAATGCGCCAGTTTCGGATGACTGTACCAAGTCTAAAAAGCAGAAGCAGCAGATTTTCTTGGAGAAATATAAGAAAGAGCCAGGAATTGTGGAGTCTACTATGGGAAAAGTCATGCACACCGCAAGTATTGTAAATCAGATTTCTCCGTTGCCCATGCTGGGAAATATGACATCGAACGACACTGCAGTTCTAAAACTCACCTGGACAAAGTTGCTGCAAAGAAATCCGCTGAAAGCTGCCAAGGAATTATGAAGTTTATTCCCACAAAGCAAATCCTGCCAGAAGAAAAGGCTGTACGTAGTCCGCGCTGAAGCAATGTTTTCTGAGATGATTGTAAAACTGAACTTGCCACTGTCAACCGCAGATGTTATTTCACGAACTTCATCTTGTCATTATCAATCTGTTTGGAAGACACTGGTTATAATGCTATAAACTGACAGGTAAATACAATTGTTTTATTCCTGTTGTATGGGAAGGAGGTAAATTCTGAAGGTGTTCACAAGACATGCTATTCTTACACAAACACGTTTGCACTCACGCGTACATTTTCCCTACCCCATATGGCTTTGCTTGCAAAGTACACCAACTTTTTGAAAAATACACTCAACTTTTTGAGAAAGTACTCTTGTCTCGGGTTTAGGGTAAACAGGTCTGCAAAGTTTTGCAGTTAGCACCAATTTGTTTACTGTCATTTTGAAGGACTCGGCATTTTACACAGCATTTTTCATTTTGGTGTGAAAAATTCATGGATGTCAAGCTCACTGGTGTAGTGCGAGAGTGTCATGTGCGTTGCAGTTTTATCATTATTGACATTCCAGGAGATCTGAAAATGAAGTGTGGTGTTTAAGATGTGTGCGAAACACAAATACTTTCATCATTTGTGACCAACCAACATTTTGTGCGTCATTATCATGGGATAGTTCGCTCCCTTTTTTTTCTGACCCTGGTATAGACCCGTATGTTTGTGGGTGTTAAGTTTAGTGTGGGATCAGTATGAATTGAGGTGTGTGTGTGTGTACATTTTATGCTTGTCGAGTATGTGAATATTCCATGCTCACGTATCTTCATCAGGGTCAAGAATAATGATTGAATTACAATGATGCCTTCTTTGTGTTTTGATGTAGAGCAACTGCATTTTGTATTCAGCATTTTAGGCACAGTTGATTCTGTCCAAAAGTCTTCTCAAGGGTGCTCTGTACTATGAACATTGCAGTCACACATTTCATTGCTTCGCAGTAGTTTTTTTAATTTTTTTTTTAAACATTTTTATTTGAGATCATTGCTCTGCTGTGTCATGCTGCAGCAGTTTGGGGGGGTGGGGGGGGGGGGGGGGGGGGGTTAGTTGCTTAAATGTGGGTCATCAAGAATTGGTGAGTGTGAAATCACAGCACTGATCCAAGTCTTCTCTTACATCCATGGCTTGTCTGGTATATCTTATATTACCCAGTTGTGCTATGTCTGTGATTTTCTGATGACATGCAGTACGAGGTCTCATGTGGCATTAACACTTGGTAAAGAGAGCAGACATTGTCGTATAGCTGTCCTAAGCTGTTGCATGGAGCATGCTCTGGCCCCACAAGTTGCATCAGATTGACTTGATATTGCTTCTGTCAGAACATCATGGCCTTAGTGTGATAAAGACAAGAAGGTGATGTCAATTGCCTTGTGTGACAAGGGAGTTTATCATGAGGTCTCTGCAATTAGTTGGCATGGGGTTGCAATAAAAGAAGATTGGGGTATCTCTCTGCCAGATCAACTTCTGCAATCCAAGTTAGATATCCCCCAGACAAGCCTTTGGTGTTTCACTTCAATCAATCAATCAATCAATATGAGGCTTATATCGCGCGTATTCCGTGGGTACAGTTCTAAGCGCAGGTTTTTTAATTTTTTAATTTTGTGTAAATTTTTTTTTTTTAATGCAATTTATATCGCGCACATATTCAAGGCGCAGGGATTTATTTATTCCAGGAATGGTTATAAATGATTGTGCCTTAAAATGCCCCAGTTATAGCATGCCCTATCACAGTTTGCTTCTTATTTGCCCTTGCCGCAGCAGAGTATGGATTTTATATTGACTTTTTCATTGATTTTGCTCCGACACTTTTCTTTAAATATCACATTTGTGTCTTTTTCTTATCACATTTGTGTCTACATTCAGAATTGAAGCAAACAAACACCTCTCTAATTCCTTTGCCTGGAAATTAATAAAACGAATTTGCAAATGAGTAGAATTTTGGCCAGCGGCCTATTTGACTTTGTGTTTGTAAGAACTACTTATGACTCCTAAAGCTGCTGCTATTGCCGTACCAGGTGACCAAAGATACATTTTGTGTTTCGAGTTTGGTGCTAACATTAATTGCTAAGTGTGCTTGTCTAGTGATGCTTTTTTTTAATTATCGGGGAAGGAACAGTTGGTCTGAAAACTTGGACACCTTACGATGTCGGGGTATTGTTTACAATTGTTTTGCCTTATAAAAGAACGGACAGGGTTTTTGTTTATGTCATTTTCTGTTATGACGAGAAAAGAATTCATGAGCTTGTCCCTGTCTTTTTGCATTTTGTTTTTGTGTGTGGATTTTGTTTGGTTATTTTGTTTTGTTTCTTGGTAAGGGTGAGGATGTGTTTGGGTAGATTTTGTGTGTGGCTGTATGAGAAGTCTTGTTAAAATTGTCACCTTTGAACGGAAGACTTCTTTCTTCTTCTGCGTTCGTTGGCTGAAACTCCCACTTACACTCGTGTTTTTGCACGAGTGGATTTTTACGTGTATGAAGACAAACTCGCTTCAACTCTGTTATTTGAGTACAGTATGAATACATATGTTTTCCCAGTATCTCACCTGTGTAAAACCTGTCTGTATTTATTATCTATCACTGGCATTCCACATGACGTCTATGATGATGTGTTGTTTGTTGTTGAAGTGTCATGTTACAAAGCACACCAACAGTTCAGTGTTTAAAGTGCTCATTTTTAGCCTGAAGGTTAGTGATTTTGTACGGTGAGCGAATGTTGATTTATGTCTGTTCATACATAATGTATACATGTATCATGTTAGCATCCCGCAGTGGGGCACTGCGGTTATGAAATTAAAAGCCCCTCCTGTTTTTGGAACCGCAGGAGCTTTCTAGTTTGCTGTTAGGTAGATTTTTGGTTCCTCTTTCCTGTCATGCTCTCTTTTTCTTCATGAATTCTTTTCTTTTTTCTGCCTTCTTGCTCATTCACCTGTATTTTTTCCAAAAATCTCTCCTCTTGCCGCTTGTCTCGCGATTCATGTATAGTTTAATCTGTTAGTGTTCTGATGTAAGTCCAGCAGTAGATAGGTTAAGCCTATTTTAACATACTGGAAACTGGTAATCTTCCAGTAGGTATTAATTTAGTTTTACTAAAGCCTGCTGGGACACAAGTAATGGGTTAGTGCATTTGTAAACAGGAATCGCTTGACAAGTGGCCCCCTTCATCCCCCCCTTCCTCGTCCTGATATGGCTCTGCGTAGTCGGCTGGACGTTAAGCAACAAATAAACAAACAAACAAAACAAACAATCATGTTAGCATGCATGTCAGCATTTGTGTAATAGCATGTATTATAACATCTGAGAACTTACTAAACCCCTTCCCAAAATGATAATAAGCATTTTGATCAGTTGTATCATTCTTCTCTTTTTATTTTTGTTTTGTTTGTATTTTGATTTTGTATGCATTTTTGTTTTGTTTTGTTAGATTTGGAAGAATTGGTCACAAGATGCATGCAAAACTGTCCAATTATGACACTTCAAAACAAAAAGTAAATTAGAAGGATTAAGACTTTGATTTTGATTAGTCTGTTAAACTAACAATCACTGCCAATGGAGTAGTTGAAGAATGACTGGATTGGTCAGTTTTGTGACTTTAAAAGCTGCAAGAAAAGCTAGACTCTTGTAAATTACTGAACTGTTTACATGCTTCTTGGTTGTTATACTCATTTGTTTGATCTCTTACAGTGGTGGATTTATTTTTAATTTCTGAAATTTTATTGTTGTTGCTTGCATCTTGGGATTTGTGAAAGCTGCCAAAAGGACTAGGCATATGCTGTGTAAATGTTCTTTGCTTCATGTGGTTTGATAGATCAGAAACAAAAGTGAACGTTTGAAGCAAGATGAGAAATATGGTTTTCTATGTACCGTATTTGACGGACTACAAGCTGCGACTTTTTTTCAAACAAAATTGCATTGCGGCTTATAAAAAGATGTGGCTAAAATGTTACCTAAACTTGAATAGCATTCACCTAATGGAAGTCGCCGCGGATTTTCATTTCGCTCGATTAGCGATTACCGGTACTTTATTAGCTCTCTACTCAAGACTCGGCGCTTTTCTCTTTCTTTCGCGAATCTTCGTTTGTCAACAAGTCGTCGTGACAAGATAGCGTACAGAGAAACACCGGATGTATCAGGATCTCGCGCGTGCGAGATTTCGGGGTTTTTTGTCTCGCGATAGTTGGAGGAGCGAGAGCCGCCATGTTGTGTTTTTGTCTGCTCGAAATGTGCGCAAAAGTCGTAAATCATCCCAAAAAAGCTTATTCCGGGCGGGACTACATGTGTGTGTTGGTTACAAATTGTGTGTGTGATATTTTTCTTCAAACTTTTTCACTTTTCTTCTTTGTTTCACTTGTTTATTCTCGGAGCCGATTTCACAAATACCGTACTTTCGTTTGCCTGGTTGTTTTGATTGATTGACACGATCTGATTATATTTTTTTCGACGGCGGCTAATATAGTGATGCGGCCTATACGTGGCTCGTCCCAATTTTTTTGTTAAAAGTCGGGGGTGCGGCTTATAAAACGGTGCGTCTTGTAATCCGTCAAATACGGTAGCTAGAGCACGGTTGCTCCAAAATTGTGACCCCAGTGTAAAGGATGAAAATAATGATTGTGTCATTTTTGTGGGCGATACAAAATGTTCCCCAAGTTAGTGCCCCTTTCTGTTGATGACATGGGAAGTTCTGGCTTAAAATTGTTTTTTAAGAATCGTCTTCACATTTTGTCAGTCATCGTCAGTGACCATGTTAGTGTGCTATTTGAAATGTGTATAAAAGGTAATTGGTGCGTTTGTTTTTTGATTTCTAGTGATCTTAGCACCATGATATGTCACCAAGACAATTACTGTACAAAACTATGATGATTAGGATGTGTTGATTTTCTTAATTAATAACCAATTTTCAATAATATTTAATAGTGGTGTGTATATATACATGTACCTAAAAACCGTGTATTAGGATATGTACTATGTATTCCGCTGCCTGCTTTAATTAACGCGCGGAGCCTCAATTTGAGATACCTCTCCACATGTAAAAAGCTTTTGCTGGTTTGCCGTCTTGTGATTTTGTCTGTTGTCGAGTGTGTGTAGATTTTGTGTGGCTTTCTGATTGAAATGTATCGCCATGTGTGATGTAAGCATGAGTGTTTGAAGTTGGCTCTTTGATTAGAGTTGAGTGACTTGTAGCTTACAGCAGACTTTGAATGTTGAGATCTGTCTGTGTTACAATTAAACTACCGTATTTGACGGACTACAAGCCGCGACTTTTTTTAAAAAAAAATCGCATTGCGGCTTATAAAAAGATGCGGCTAAAACGTTACCTAAACTTGAATAGCATTCACCTAATGGAAGTCGCCGTGGATTTTCATTTCGCTCGATTAGCGATTACCGGTACTTTATTAGCTCTCTACTCAAGACTCGGCGCTTTTCTCTTTCTTTCGCGAATCTTCGTTTGTCAACGAGTCGTCGTGACAAGATAGCGTACAGAGAAACACCGGATGTATCAGGATCTCGCGCGCGCGAGATTTTGTTTTTTTGTGTCTCGCGATAGTTGGAGGAGCGAGAGCCGCCATGTTGTGTTTTCGTCTGCTCGAAATGTGCGCAAAAGTCGTAAATCATCCCAAAAAAGCTTATTCCGGGCGGGACTACATATGTGTGTTGGTTACAAATTGTGTGTGTGTGATATTTTTCTTCAAACTTTTTCACTTTTCTTCTTTGTTTCACTTGTTTATTCTCGGAGCCGATTTCGCCAAATACCGTACTTTCGTTTGCCTGGTTGTTTTGATTGATTGACACGATCTGATTATATTTTTTTCGACGGCGGCTAATATAGTGACGCGGCCTATACGTGGCTCGTCCCAATTTTTTGGTTAAAAGTCGGGGGTGCGGCTTATAAAACGGTGCGTCTTGTAATCCGTCAAATACGGTATATAAGAAGAATCAAGTTTGAAATCATAAAATCATCTTCCTCTTGCGTTTAAACATGCTTGAAACATTATTGAGAATAAGCTTGAATTTTTGTTGTAATCAGAATATTTGTAGCTGAAACTAGGCTTGGTAGTGAATAAGTTGAGTCTCTGTTTTAGGGTGTAAAAACAATGTTTGGAAAAACTGATGTCTTGGTGTCTTAAAATCATGTACATGATAAGTGATGGGCAATTTGTCCTGTCTCCATTTTGAGCTTTTTTTAAATATCGTTAGGGTGATATTAGGAAGCCCAACTGTGGGTGTGTGTATGTGTGCATGCGTTTGTGTGTATGTGCGAGTGTGTGTGCGTGCGAAGAATCAGAGAGAGAGAGAGAGAGAGAGAGAGAGAGAGAGAGCTAGATGTACCAGGAAACTGTGCCAAATATGGGCATCTCTTGGATGTGTGTGGCAATTACAAGTTTAGCTTGACATCCCAACAATGCCTGGGTTATGTAAAGAATCAGACATTAGTGTCACATGATCTCAGCGGTCTGAGAGAGAACAAGAAACTGCAGCTGTCACTCTCTGGATATTTCCTATACCTCCCGCGGGTTAGGGGGAAGAATTTACCCAATGCTCCCCAGCATGTCGTAAGAGGCGAGAATGGATTCTGTTTCTCCTTTTACCCTTGTTAAGTGTTTCTTGTATAGAATATAGTCAATGTTTGTAAAGATTTTAGTCAAGCAGTATGTAAGAAATGTTAAGTCCTTTGTACTGGAAACTTGCATTCTCCCAGTAAGGTCATATATTGTACTACGTTGCAAGCCCCTGGAGTAATTTTTTGATTAGTGCTTTTGTGAACAAGAAACAATTAACAAGTGGCTCTATCCCATCCCCCCCCTTTTCCCGTCGCGATATAACCTTCGTGGTTGAAAACGACGTTAAACACCAAATAAAGAAAGAATATTTCCTATGCCCCTCCCCCCCCCTCCCTCACACCCCCCCCCCCCCCATTTCTTTGCCCCCTCCCTTCATCTTCCTGCAAACTTGATGATTTGATTTGCTGGGGTGAGAGAGGAAAGAAGCACCCTTCATTGGTTTTATTGTCAGCACTGCGACCTGTTCGACCTGTTCCCAGAAAGTGATGGGGACATTATCCTTTTTTGCCGACATTTGCTTCCTGCTATACCTTTCACAGAATACAATTACAACGTTTAAATAAATTGTATTCTGTGAAAGGTACAGCAGGAATTACAACGTTTAAATAAAAAATAAACGCTGGTTAGGGGGAAGAATTTACCCGATGCTCCCCAGCATGTAGTGAGAGGCGACTAACGGATTATGTTTCTCCTTTTACCCTTGTTAAGTGTTTCTTCTATAGAATATAGTCCATGTTTGTAAAGATTTTAGTCAAGCAGTATGTAAGAAATGTTAAGTCCTTTGTACTGGAAACTTGCATTCTCCCAGTAAGGTCATATATTGTACTACGTTGCAAGCCCCTGGAGCAAATTTTTGATTAGTGCTTTCGTGAACAAGAAACAATTGACAAGTGACTCTATCCCATCTCCCCCCTTTCCCCGTCGCGATATAACCTTTGTGGTTGAAAACAACGTTAAACACCAAATAAAGAACAAATAAAGAAAGTTTAAATAAAATAACGTGAATATTAATTGTGCATCAGAGAAAAGTTGAATAAGATGATGTGAATATGAATTGTTTAGTTGAGGGAGAAAAAGTGG
Source organism: Littorina saxatilis (assembly GCF_037325665.1). NCBI lineage: Eukaryota > Metazoa > Mollusca > Gastropoda > Littorinimorpha > Littorinidae > Littorina > Littorina saxatilis. The sequence goes on along the minus strand of NC_090256.1, from coordinate 76,300,097 downwards.
TAAAAGATGTTTTTGCAAAGTTTAGTATGGGTTGTGTCCACACACAAAAATCTGGCACTGAAATCTTAAATGCAGAAGAAGGTTGTGAATATTTGATTCAGTTACAGAGTTTTGCTTTTTCATACAGCAAGGATAAGGTTTTGCGTAACGATTCAGAAATAAACCTGCTGCTGATGGGGAGTAGTAGAATATGAAAAATTGAAAAAAACAAAAACGGGAATAGATAGTGGTAACCAAAAATGATAAATGCTGAGATTGTATCATATGACTATTTGGTGTGTGTGTGTGAGTGCATGTGTGCGTGCGTGCGTGTGAATGTGTATAATGTACCGAAAAGTCTGCACACAATTTATGCATCAAAAAAGCCTTTTTAAAGTGACAAAACTAAACAGACTCACGGAAATGCAGGAGAGAGAAAGAGAACTGTTTTAATGTTGTTTTGATGATTTAGCGCTTGTGCTTAAATGTGCTTGACATATTTGTGATTCATGTTTTGTTTCTGTTTGATGCTTGTTTCAAAATGCAAACATTACTGTAATATATTAACATTGAGTGTCTGTTAAAACGATGGCCAAGTTGCAGAACATAACTGCATGGAGGAAAATAAATACAAGAGATGGGATCCTTTTGACCGACCTCACAAGAAATGTATTCTTATGCTGCTGATAGCTGTAGTGGTTTTCATTGATATTTGATAATGCTAACATTTTTTTTAATTGGGTGAAGATAAAATGATTGGACAAAATTATTGAAAAAGAGATCAAATTTATGTGATCATGACAGGAATATTCTTTTTACTTCAAAGACCACTTTTTGTGTGTGATTTTAGTCATTGTTTCTCTTTGTGAGTTGAACAGTTTGTTTTGAAAGTAAGGTGCAATAAAAATGATATAAAATCAGAGGTTCGGATTACAACTTATTTTTTCTTCCAGACCCCAGAACTTTTTTTTTTGTCTCTCCAAAGAAAAAGAAAACAAAACAGAATCTTGGTTTGCAGACTTCAGAAGGGAAGCTACCCTTATCCGAAATCTAAGGGACACAACTGGCACAAATTATGACCAATGAAAAGCCTTCGTGGAAAAAAACCTTAAAATAAATTAATAAAAAAGAATAAATAAGTAAATAAATACATACAATGAAAACGTTTCTAAACTTTAACCCCAAAGTTGTTGGCCTTGTCACTGGAAGCCACAACTTGCGTTTTGATTAACTCTTTAATAATGTTCACGTTTTAGTCTTTTCTTGAAGCAAGCTCGTAAGCTAGTTCCCTCCCCCTTATGTCCGTGTGGCAAGAATCAGGTCAGCAGAGCACATCCTGCAGGCTTGTCCATACCACGGTGCTCTGAGGGGCACACATTTGGCCAAAGGAGACAGCTCTACAAAAGACTGACTGACTATTAGGGTTTGACGTCCTCTTAGACCAACTGGTCTATATTGGGACAGGTATTTGTAATACGCTGAAGATATGGAGTGATACTTTGATTCGAACAAGCCCGCTGTGGCTGTCTTCTTCGACACACCAGCATTGGGTTTGTCTCGTCAAAGTATCAAATTACGATCATGATAATCAGAGACGAGAGATGATGCATGCGTGTCTTCGTGTTTTCCAAGCCCTGAGACTTTCGCTGTGAACGTGGGATCTTTTTCGTGCGCATGTGTGCACACGGGGGTGTTCGGATACCGAAGAGAGTCTGCACAAAGTTGACTCCGAGAAATAAATCTCTCGCCGAACATGGGGATCGAACCCACGTTGATAGCGACCAACTGGCTACAAAGCCAGCGCGCTACCAACTAAGCTACATCCCCTCCCCTCTACAAAAGAAGCTATACGGCCCCAGAGAGGACTTGGAGAGGACAGCACGTTTCGCCCTGCAGTCCGGACTGACAATCTAACAGCGAACGACAAAATGAAGAATCAAGCTCGTGCACACTAAAAGTGAAGGGCATTCTGCGTCTTGAGATTTGTTTCCGAACATGTCACTGAGTTTCTAGATCACTCAGAGGAAAAATCTAACATTTGTTTCTCACCTATTTTTCTTTTCTCATGCTGTGATGTCAAACTTCATTCCATTTCGCTTGTGCCAGAAATTCTGCTTTTATCAGAACTGATATCAAGTGTCATGCATCAATGTGGAGTAATGTGCATATGTGACCCTCCACCACGAAATGAGTCGCATGTCACCTCGCGCGGTTCTGCGCTAGGCTTAATACAAGTCCGGGGAGTGTCTGGTAACAGTGTGAGGGTCACCTTAGTCACAGGCTTATAACTCAAACAGTTTTCGCTCTTTTCTAAAACGGTTTTCACCACTGGATAGAGCATAAAAAACTCTTCAGGAAAATGTAAAAATATGAAAATCATGCAAAGGTGACATGCGAATCATACCGTCGTGGAGGGTCACATATATGGTGCAGTTGTAATGACAGTGTGTATTAGTATGATTGTGCTGTATTTATACTTAAGTAGAACGTGTTGTGAACAAAAATCACTGTCCAAAAGTCTTGGAGAATTTTCTTCTTATCATTCCAAATACTTTTCTTCAACTTCAAGTAGATTTTGCCTTTGTCATCTATTTTTCTTAGTTTTTATTGTGTTTTTTTGTTGTTGTTTTTTTCCCCCATTGATTACAATGATTTTAGTCTTTTTTCAAAATGTGAAGATGCCTGGAATGACAGAACTAATTTTGAATTTATTTTTAGATATTTGCTCAGTTGAATTTAAAGAAAACAGGTTACATAACATTTTGTTTTCACATGGGGATTTGCTATGCATTATTCTCGCCTTATCATTATATTTTCGTGTCCATTTATTTTGTTGAACCTTGGCAGGAGGAGGTTCATGTATTGATTATTCACTGTTCCCTTAGTAGTGAGAGTGTTTGCCTGGCATGTTTACATGAGTTTTATGTTCACCTCTGTTGCCCAAGCTAAACTTCGCAGTCAGTATAGCTGCATATGTATTTGTAACCATACTGTACATTTGTGTATGCCTTTTCAAATGTGGAATTGTCTGCACATATTTGCAATAAAAATACTTTTCGTATACTTTGGAACCGTGTGTCTGGCGTGTTTTCCTTTTTTAAATTTTTTTTATTTTTTATCAAGCATGAATGATTGCTGATGTGTATAATATCAGAAGGCACCCAAACTCCGTTTTCGGGAATGTCTGATTGGTATTTTTGTGTTTCTTTAACGGAACTCTGAACGGGAGATCAGAAAGATCTCCACCCTGAACCCACAAGGCTCGGCCGGGATTCAAACATTCAACCTTCCTCATGGGAGACCGACATATTATCCACAACGCTAATGCACCCGTCACTGTTATGATTGAGACTAAAAGTAATAGAATAAATAAATTAAAAAAATAAACATAACAAAAAACTATCCAGCTAATAATCCGTGGCAAGTTTTGACCGGAATGACCACCATGTGTCATCTTTCTTACGGTCTTGTATCTGTTGTTTTCCTTGTTATTTGTCCTTCAAAGCGCAGAAAATATTACATGCTTAGCTTTAGAAACTGCATCAAGCACAACTATTTCTTTTTGACGAGCAAAACAAACTTCAGCATAGTACACGCCCTGGCAAAACACGCACATTTCCGATGAAAAACGGAGACCTGCTGAGAATTCCCTCTACAGTTTTCTTAAGGGTCTGTAAGCCCGTATAAAACGTCGTCACGCAAGGCATAGGCCTACTTCTCCATCAAAGGTTCATGCCTGGCTTTCAAGTATTTGTGGACAACAACAAAACAGACGCCCCCAAAAGAATATAAGACACAACCATTTTGCCGTTTCCGTGCCCTCTTTTCACTAGTACCCCCCCCCCCCCCCCCCCCATCATTACGCCGTCTGATCTGTCTCCCACCCACCCACACAGCCACAACCCACTCTCCTTTGGTTTTGTACAGGAAAATGTGGGACAAGGGCCGGTGTAACACGAGAAAATTACTCCCACGAGATTTTTACTCCGGAGTAAACATTTCGTACGAAAAAGTTACTCCCTTTACGAAAAAAGCACTCCCCCATTGCACGAGGAAATTACTCCCCAAGACAGGTGAGTTCCGAGTAAACATTTCGTACAAAAATGTTACTCCCCTGACGAATAAATAACGACTAAATTACTTCATCCCAACACGAGCAATTTAACCTCCCATGCCAGGTGTACGACATGTGTACTCACTTGTCCCCTGTTAGTCTTGGTGGTGGAAGGAGGGTACCCTCAGCGTACCTAGCGCGACATTCGTGTGCGCGAGATCACTTATTGGCATTATCCCTTCGCCCGCATCCCATTTTTGCGTACGAGATTTTTACTGGAAGTAAAAAAACTGGGAAGTAAAAATTTCGTGGAGGGAGTAATTTTTTCGTGCCTTGGGGAGTTCTTTTCTCGTACGAAAAGTGTACTCGGAGTAAGAATTTCGTACGAAATATTTACTCCGGAGTACATTTTTCGTGGAGTAAAAATTTCGTGTTACACCGGCTGTCAAAAGCTGGGTCTTATTTGCTTTGAGGTCAACTACTAAAAAAACACAAAATAGAATAAACCCCACAAAACGGAAAACAACAGAAAAGGGAAAAGAAAAACAAGCTTCTTTCATGAATGGAAGTTCTCTATGAACTCGAAAACACAATGTTTGCTGAGGGCAAAGTGTGCTGAAATCGTGTGTGCGATCAAGTGTAATATGATCTGGCCTCGGTGATTGGCCATGTCAGGCTATCTCCGAGTTCAGTCTTTCATGTTTTTATTTTCTTTAATGGGTTTTTTTTATGCTGGATTTCCTCACAATGACTTCATGGTAAATGTTCGTTTTTGCGGTCCTCTTCCCCCTCCCTTATTCAGACCCCATCTCCCCACCCCCAGCTCCCTGATGGTCTCCCATCCACTTTACACACAGTTCCTTTGGGTTGTTAGCTTTTTCTCGGCATCTTGTCAATTTTGTCTTGTCTTGCAAACTTTCTTTTATCTCCCGTGCGTTACTTCTCTGCAGTCTCCGCTCCCTTCTTCCCGCTGACCAAACTCTTTTTCTTCTCCTCAAATGTGTGTGTGTGTGTATTAAATTGAAATTAATGTAATTTGAAGCTTTAAAATGATTTAACATAGACCAGGGATCGAGACAAGGATGGTGGAGGTGGTTGGGGTGTGTGTGTGTGTGTGTGTGTGTGTGTTTGTGTAAGATGTTTTCCAGAATTCTGTTCTTTTTAAAGGTATCTGAGTGAAACATATAAAAACAGTGGCTTTGTGGTTGTACTGTTCTCTGTTTGTTCAGCGTTCTATCGTGTGTTGTGTGTGTGTAGTGTGTGTGTGTAGTGTGTGTGTGTGTGTGTTAGTGCTAGTGTGTGTGTGTGTGTGTGAATGCAACCCACAATGGCTGCGCAATGGGGGCCCAGTAGCTCTGTTTCCACAGCACTCAACTTGTGATCCGCGGGTTACGCTGCCAGAAGTGCGGTGTGACTGATTACACCTATTGACCCAAACAAATATGGGTAGCGCGACCCTTGTTACTGCTAGATGTCATCTAGAAGGAAACGACCCCAATTTCCCAACAATTCTAACTGCAAGGCCTTTAAAATTGTCAGACAGACAGACAGACAGACAGTACTACGTCTTCATCCCATGTCACCAAAGCACAATCTGTCGGCCGCAAACAAAAACATCAACACTGAAAACCTGTCATCACCAAGACTACAAGTAGTAAAGCTTGGCTAGTCCATACCCGAATACCGAGACGGATTCCAAGCTGAAATGCAATCCCACAGTCAGACTGAGTGAAATATTGCTTGACCAAAATGTCAATCAATTTGGTTAAAAAATGAGGATGGAACAGTGACGCCTCAACTTTCACTAAAAGCCAGATATTCCGTCGAGTCCTCAAAGAAAACTTATCAAAAACATGAGAAAATGGAAAATTCGGATGTAAAGTTTCATGAAGATCGGTCCAGTAGTTTTCTGTAAACCGCTCTACACACACACACACCGTGGCACACACAAACACACACACACACACGCACGCACGCACACACGCACGCACGCACGCACGCACGTACAGACACACACACACATACACACACGCACGCACACGCACGCACGCACACACACACACACACACACACACGTACACACACACACATACACACACACACACACACACACACACACACACACAGAATACCCTCACACACACACACACACACACACACACACACACACACACACACACACACACACAGAATACGCTATAATATAAACTTGACGCACACGATGCACTTTGTGACTGCGGTACCTTTCACTAATATTTATTAATTAAGGAAGATTCCATTTGACGTCATCAACCCAAGATTACAAGTTCATAAACAAAAGTACGGATAATCCCTTGTTATCAAAAACAAAATTTGTCAATTGACTAAGGTTTAAATCAAGCATTACAGATTTCATGTCATTATCTTCGGCAAAATCTTCAAGTGACAAAGTTAGTTTAATGGATCAGGACTAACTGGGTGTTGGTGGAAGGTGCCAATGACGTCATTTGACTTAATGATGATAGTTTTAACCAAAGCGCGTGAAAAGCAGAAGCACAAGATAAGACCAGCATGTTGATATCGATTTTGTCAAAATAGCCAGCTGACGGCACACCGTCACTTAATCCAGAAAAGTTTCTGACAAACTGACAAAATAATAATGAACAGATTATCCAGAAATATACCATGACGCCATTTGTAAGTACGGGATTTGTGGTAGGCTAGGCTATCATGTCTGTCTGTCTGTCTGTCTGTCTGTCTCTTTTTCTATTTGTTGTTGTTGTTGTTATTGTTGTTGTTTTTAATGTTGTTGTAGTTGTTGTTGTTGTTGTTGTTGTCGTCGTTGTATTTGTTGTTGTTGTTGTTGTTGTTGTTGTTTTCTAAAACAATTGTCTTAAAAAGATATCTTTTATCCCAAACGTGTGATATACAGCTAAAACAATTGCCTTGAAAAGATATCTTTTATCCCAAACATTTTGTATTTGGGTTACATGTGTTGCAGAGTATTTGAAACGGAGGTATTACTGTATATACAGTGGTACCTGTGGTTAAAGGATACGATTGGGACCAGCCATTGGCTGTAAGATTGTGATGCTCTGGACCAATGAAATACAATACTATTCTGGACATTGTGTTTGGTTGTATTGATGTTATTATGTGCTGTTTGGTACGGTACGGTTTGAGATTGTTTACAGAGGTAAGCGGCAGAACTGTGACTCCGCGTCGATAGCATTTGAGAGATGATCGAAGATTGTGCTTCGTACAGTTGGTTTAAAACAATGTTTTATTCATGTATTACATATGTTCATGAAGTTTACATTGACATGAAGTGAAAACAACAAGCCTACGGCTAATGGTGGTGTCTTCAACACAAACTTACAATCATAGATAGGAACATGGCAGACAGTCAAGTACTTACACAACATTTAGTTAAATCGACATTTAAGTAAATAATGGTCGATTGTTTCTGCAGCAGTACCGCATTCACATACACTATCGTTACTTAAATGTCGATTTAACTAAATGTTGCTTCCTACGGTAATAATATGACAGTATAAATAAAACGACTCTGAATGGTATAAATGGTATTCTGGCGTTCTTGCAAATAAGTTGGGCATTCACTGAAAGAAATAATGGTCGATTGTTTGAGCACCAGTGCCGCATTCACATACACTATCGTTACTTAAATGTCGATTAACTAAATGTTGCTTCCTACGGTTCTATTGAAGAACGAATGGATTTGGTCGATTGGTCAGTCTGTCGCATGTTGGAATGTGATTAACATCATGTGGGGCCCCATACGGGTTGAAAGGGACATTATTCTTTTCTTGTTTTTCAAGTGAAATCCTTCTCGAGTGCACTTTTTTCCCAATTGACACCATGTATGACAGATGAAACAGAAAATGGGTGAAGATCGGACAGGGGACATACAGAGAGAACAGTGCTCCCCCCTTGGCTATTAGACCAGAACAAAACGGCCGACTGTGTGCCAGAAAAAGGCTAAAGCCTTTGTGTCAGAGTGATGCAATAAACGTCCGGTCTTATTTCTTTGTTAACAGCTTAAACTTGACGTGTGCGCCATTGCAAACGAGGTGATTGGGTTAATCTGGCCTGCTTTTTTTCAAGGATACGCATATTGCTGACGAAACTCTCTCTCTCTCTCTCTCTCTCTCTCTCTCTCTCTCTCTCTCTCTCTCTCTCTCTCTCTCTCTCTCTCTCTCTCTCTCTCTCTCTCTCTATTTATTTATTTATTTGTCGATATATGTATGTAACAAAATCAAGAAAGAGAAAAGTGTGTATTTACGTCCATATGATTTTGTTTGGTCTCTTGTTGTGCTTTGCATTTGAATGTGTGTGAATGAATGTGATTAAGAGAAATCCCTGTAAAGGCGAGTGCTGGTCGGAAAATAAGCTCGTTTGCAACCCGTAAATAAAGATTTATTTTTTACCCCTTCCAACTTTCTCTCTCACATTCTCTCGCAGACCCCCCCCCCCCCCCCGGCATTTATCATTGCTATATTTATTGACATGAGCTTCATCAGATGAATTACAAATTTAATCAAATATAATATTGTTGCTCACTTGCTTTGCATTTTGATTAACTTAGCGTCTTATAGCTCATCATTTCCTGCCGAGTGAAATGAAATCAGACATTGTTGATTATCGCGCGAACCAAGCCTATTAAGAATAAGAATAAGAATAAGAATACTTTATTATCTCATAGAGAAATTCAGGGGTGGTACATAACAATAATACAAACAAGACATTGATTTTACATAAAACATATAGCACTATATAACATGGACATCTTTAAAGCACTGCGCTTACATATTCTCGCACACCTACGCGTATAACGAACTATGGCTAAACATCATTGCAAAATATCATAACATACAATATATCGCAGGAAATATACGGTTGTACATAAAACCAATACATACATGTACATTACTACTGATTGCACTGGCAGAAGAGGGGCTGAGTCGGGTATGTGGATGTGTTTACATGTTGCTAAGGGTGATGGATTTGGGGATGAAGCTGTTTTGCAGCCTGAGTGTCCTAGCTTTGTGCGTGCGAAGTCTACGGCCAGAGGGAAGGAGTTCATAGAGGTGGGCTAGGACATGGGACCTATCTGAAGCTATCCGCCTACTCTTTCTCACCACACGCTTTTCATACAGGGACTCCACACTTGCTTGCTGCCTGCCAATCACCTTGCTACTGACATTCACCATTCGCACTAAGACATTCCTGTTCTTCACACTCAGACCTCCATACCAGGACACAAAACCAAAAGTGATGACAGACTCGATGAAAGAGCGGTAAAAAGTTTGAAGGATAGAAGAGTTCACATTCAACTTCCTGAGTTTCTGAAGGCAGTAGATGCGTGACTGACATCTCAATGGAATTATGGACTTGTCGGAGCGAAAATATGAAAACGCGAAGATAATTGTTTCTTCCCCTATTCGGAAGCTATTCATCTTAATGTTGACTGAATTGTTATATTGAAGAGGTAGCCCTTCTAAGAGAGAGAGAGAGAGAGAGAGAGAGAGAGAGAGAGAGAGAGAGAGAGAGAGAGAGAGAGAGAGGCAGAGGCAGAGAGAGAAAGAGAGAGGCAGAGAGAGAAGAGAGAGAGAGAGAGAGTGAGAGAGAGAGAGAGATAGGCAGAGAGGGAGAGAAAGGGAGAAAGGGAGAGAGAGAGTGAGAGTGAGAGATAGGCACAGAGAGAGAGAGAGGTGGGGGGGGGGGGGGGGTAGAGTGCACCTATGCTGTTGCCCTGTTTCTTTAACAGTGTCCGACTAAGAATGAATGGGTTTGTGTGTGTGTGTGTGTGTGTGTGTGCGAGAGAGGTTTACAGGTGAATCGGTCAGTAATTCTGTAAATCATATAAATATATTGTAGCAAGGCATTGAGTCAAAAACAGTATTCTGAAGAAAAATCCAAAAACAAAGAGACTGCAAACGTTCAAAAATTCAGAATCAAAAAACAAGAAAGGTAGGTTGTTGGAACGTTTGTTATTGACAAAACAATACATTCACAGATATTTCGACCCAACGGTCTTTTAAGTGAACAGACAAACAAATATTCACACAACACTTATCTTGATAAGTTTTCAAGATAAGTTTTGTGTGAATATTTGTTTGTCTGTTCAATAAAAAGACCGTTGGGTCGAAATATCTGTGAATGTATTTTTTTAAGTATTCTGAAGAAATACAGAAACTCAAAACTCCCGAAGACAGACAAAAACAGACCTCTGAAGACACAGACAGAAACCTTAAACTCCTGAGGACAGACAAAAACAGACCTCTGAAGATACAGACAGAAACCCTGAACTCCTGAAGACAGACAAAAACAGACCTCTGAAGATACAGACAGAAACCCTGAACTCCTGAAGACAGACAAAAACAGACCTCTGAAGACACAGACAGAAACCTTAAACTCCTGAGGACAGACAAAAACAGACCTCTGAAGATACAGACAGAAACCCTGAACTCCTGAAGACAGACAAAAACAGACCTCTGAAGATACAGACAGAAACCCTGAACTCCTGAAGACAGACAAAAACAGACCTCTGAAGATACAGACAGAAACCCTGAACTCCTGAAGACAGACAAAAACAGACCTCTGAAGATACAGACAGAAACCCTGAACTCCTGAAGACAGACAAAAACAGACCGTTGAAGACACAGACAGAAACCCTAAACTCCTGAAGACAGACAAAAACAGACCTCAGAAGATACAGACAGAAACCCTAAACTCCTGAAGACAGACAAAAACAGACCTCAGAAGATACAGACAGAAACCCTAAACTCCTGAAGACAGACAAAAACAGACCTCAGAAGATACAGACAGAAACCCTAAACTCCTGAAGACAGACAAAAACAGACCTCAGAAGATACAGACAGAAACCATAAACTCCTGAAGACAGACAAAAACAGACCTCAGAAGACGCAGAAATCAACAGAAATCCCGAAAACCCTGAACACAGACGAACACAGACCTCTCAAGGCACAGATATAGAGAGAAGTGAGGTACCCCCCCCCCCCCCCTTTCCTTTCACGGGGAGTTCACTCGTGTCTTCTTGAAATTCCGGACCATCATCACCCCCTCTCAGTTTGTCCTTGTTCCCCCATCCTCATCGCTTTCACCCTTCACCCTCCCTCCCCGCCCCCCTAAATAAAAAGCACTTCTTTCTTGATTGAAATCGTGCTACGTTAATATGAGTTAATTCTAATATGCTGACTGTTAGCAAATGATAACAGACATGTCGAGAAAAAAGATATCAAGCATGAGCCTTTTAGGCGAATGCTGATATCGTTTGTGGGACATGTCTGTTATCATTTGCTAACAGTCAGCATATTAGAAATAACGGTTTTATTATCGTAATTCGAACAAAAGAAATTTCGAAGCGACCCCGCGAATTAGACAGAACAGCCGCAATGGGAACTTGAGCGCTCCTACCTGATTATGCCTGTCAGTCAAAGAATTCTCGTGACCTGGGTCAGCCAATCAGAGTAACACACCTGACGTGATGAATATTCACAGGTCAAATGCGTTTGACACACAACAATCTCACAAGTTAAACCATGTTGAACACGCGTTTTGGTTGCTTCGCTTTTTCTTGTTGAACGGAGAGCGACATATTTAGAACCGACTCCAGACGAATGGGAAATGACGTAAAGATACATTTGACATAAAGCGAGTGAGCAATTTCACTTGATTTTTCCGAACTTAGATAATTTAGATTTCAAGTGAGCGGGTCCCATTGCACACTCAGAGGATGGGCGGTGCCTTGCTGTTCCGTAAAGCACCCACCGACAAAACTAGCTTTTCGGTATTTTTTTTAGATAAAGAGAGTATTATCTGACAGCATTTGAAGTGTCATTCTTCAGAAAAAATCACGCGCGTACGCTAATATTGTTGATTTAAGTTTTTACTTTGTCTTGTTAATTTTTAGCTTGATAAACAAAAAAGGTCCCTGCCTGAACGTTATAACATTTAAAGGGTCACCTAGAATCCGTCCTGTTTGGTCAACAAGCCATATGGGGCACTGAATTGGTAATAACATGATATGTTGGGACACGATATCATATTCAATCCACCGTCTCATTTCTGCAACAGTAATATTGTGGGATTACCATCATTCATTACCAGTTCATTTCTCGAAAATAAATTGGCTTAGCCAAAAGAGATATGGTTATTGTCCGACCTTTTCTTGCACGGTGATCCTGTTTGAATTAAATGAAACCACTTTTCTTTCCGAGAAGTCAATGGCAAGGTCAGGTACTCGGAAACATTATGTGATATTCTTTTGTTGAACACACACACACACGCACACACACACACACGCACACACGCACGCAGGCACACACAAGCACACACACACACAAACACACATGCACGCACGCACGCACGCACACAAGCACGCACGCACGCACACACGCACATACACACACACATAGACACGCACGCACGCACGCACGCAACCACCCACCCACCCGTCCGCACACACGCACGCACACACACACACAGACACAAACGCACGCACACACACAGACACACACGCACACACACACACACACACACTCACAAGGTCAAACTTATTTTGTTTGCTTGTTTGAATCAATGAACCCTGCAGCTATTACACTGGGGCTGGTTTAGGTCGTCAGTGAATCAGTGTTGCAGGTATTTAATAACACTGTTTACCTGCCAGTGTCAGCCAGCCGGAAGTGGTACTGCCATGGACGTCAGTTGTCTGTATACGAGAAGCTCCTCTATGGAGAAATGACGGGTTTTGTGATGTTATTCTGATCGAACCCTGTATTTGCTGAATGACGTGTGTCTTCTTCCTCCGGTCCATAACAAGTTTCCCCTTTGTCAAATGAATACGGAAAGCTCATAGGCTATCCCCTTATCTCTGATATAGGCTATTCCCTTATCTCTGATCTCTTTTCTCAATTAGCCGTTGTCGACTTTCTAACAGAAGCGTTATGGTAATTGACGTCAAAGTTTGACGAGAGTCGGATCGTAGTTCGGAAACAAAGTTAATGGAGTACTATTTAAGGAGCTATTCTGTGCAAGGAATAGGAAGAAGAGACTGCAGGGGAGAAGAACAAGATAACAATGAAAATGTACTCACCAGTACCAACAACACGATCACTAAAAACACATCGTTGTTGTTGTTGTTGTTGTTGTTGTTGTTGTTGTTGTTGTTGTTGTTGTTGTTGTTCAAAAATAAAACAAACAAAAAAACTTTAAAAAAACCACCTTTGAATCTACTCTTTCTTTCTTTCCTTTTCTCTCCATTTCTCTCTCCCCCCCCTCTCCCCCCCTTCTCTTTTTCCAAAGATCTTCCAGAAGAGCTTTGCTCTCTCTCTCTCTCTCTCTCTCTCTCTCTCTCCCTCTCTCTCTCGCTCTCTCTCTCTCTCTCTCCCCCTGTCTCTGTCTTCCTCTCTCTCCCTCTCTCTTCCTCTCTCTCTCGCTCTCTCTCTCTCCCCCTGTCTCTGTCTTCCTCTCTCTCCCTCTCTCTCTCTCGCTCTCTCGCGCTCTCTCTCCCTCTCTCCCTCTCCCTCTCTCTCTCTCCCCCTCTCTCTCCCTCTCTCTCCTCTCTCTCTCTCTCTCTCTCTCTCTCTCTCTCTCTCTCACTATCTCTATTACAAACTAGCATTAATTAACAAGACGAGAAGGTATCATTTCCTCTCTGACTAGCTATCTCTTTCTCTTGTCAACTCTTACTTTAGCAACTATAACCATAAACAAGTCGCGTAAGGCGAAAATACAACATTTAGTCAAGTAGCTGTCGAACTCACAGAATGAAACTGAACGCAATGCAACGCAGCAAGACCGTATACTCGTAGCATCGTCAGTCCACCGCTCATGGCAAAGGCAGTGAAATTGACAAGAAGAGCGGGGTAGTAGTTGCGCTGAGAAGGATAGCACGCTTTTCTGTACCTCTCTTCGTTTTAACTTTCTGAGCGTGTTTTCAATCCAAACATATCATATCTATATGTTTTTGGAATCAGGAACCGACAAGGAATAAGATGAAAGTGTTTTTAAATTGATTTCGAAAATTTAATTTTGATCATAATTTTTATATTTTTAATTTTCAGAGCTTGTTTTTAATCCAAAAATAACATATTTATATGTTTTTGGAATCAGAAAATGATGGAGAATAAGATGAACGTAAATTTGGATCGTTTTATAAAATTTTTTTTTTTTTACAATTTTCAGATTTTTAATGACCAAAGTCATTAATTAATTTTTAAGCCACCAAGCTGAAATGCAATACCGAAGTCCGGGCTTCGTCGGAGATTACTTGACCAAAATTTCAACCAATTTGGTTGAAAAATGAGAGCGTGACAGTGCCGCCTCAACTTTCACGAAAAGCCGGATATGACGTCATCAAAGACATTTATCAAAAAAATGAAAAAAACGTCTGAGGATATCATACCCAGGAACTCTCATGTCAAATTTCATAAAGATCGGTCCAGTAGTTTGGTCTGAATCGCTCTACACGCACGCACACACACACATACACACATACACCACGACCCTCGTTTCGATTCCCCCTCTATGTTAAAACATTTAGTCAAAACTTGACTAAATGTAACAAAATGAGCGTACCATATTACCACGTATTTTACACTCTCAATATAACTCCAACTGTCACCAGGACTAAACTGTGCCTACACACATTGCTGAATAACATTAATCTTATTTTCACTCTCAGGACAAATTGTACAGATACATGTATTCAACAATGGACCAATGAACCAAACCAGTAAACGTCAACTCTCTCTCGCGCTCACGTTTTTTTCTAAGACCACCTAGCAATAATGATTAATGAAATAATACAAATAATTTTATTTTAGCATTACATGAATGTATATTGATTTTTTTAAGGATGCCAGAATCAATAGATGGTTTCCACTCGATCTAGAAAGCACTTACATTCTATGAAATAGGTTTTTCAGTAAATGTAAATTTTTCCTACCACTTCAGGAAATTTACAAATTTTCGAGAATTTTTTGGAAATGTGTAAATTCTCCGACTGAAACAGTAAATTTGGTGAATTTACTGAATTGTTTAGGAATTTTTTTAATTTCTTGGTTTTGTCAATTTACTGTTACATATCCCGCATTATATTCAACATCAGTGTGACAGAGTATATTCAGCATTAGTGTGACATATAGTATATTCAGCATCAGTGTGACAGAGTGTATTCAGCATTAGTGTGACATATAGTATATTCAGCATCAGTGTGACAGAGTCTATTCAGCATTAGTGTGACATAATATATTCAGCATCAGTGTGACAGAGTGTATTCAGCATTAGTGTGACATAGTATATTCAGCATCAGTGTGACAGAGTGTATTCAGCATTAGTGTGACATACTATATTCAGCATCAGTGTGACAGAGTGTATTCAGCATCAGTGTGACATAGTATATTCAGCATCAGTGTGACAGAGTGTATTCAGCATTAGTGTGACATAGTATATTCAGCATCAGTGTGACATAGTATATTCAGCATCAGTGTGACAAAGTGTATTCAGCATTAGTGTGACATAGTATATTCAGCATCAGTGTGACAGAGTGTATTCAGCATTAGTGTGACATAGTATATTCAGCATCAGTGTGACATAGTATATTCAGCATCAGTGTGACAGAGTGTATTCAACATTAGTGTGACATAGTATATTCAGCATCAGTGTGACATAGTATATTCAGCATCAGTGTGACAGAGTGTATTCAGCATCAGTGTGACATAGTATATTCAGCATCAGTGTGACAGAGTGTATTCAGCATCAGTGTGACATAGTATATTCAGCATCAGTGTGACAGAGTGTATTCAGCATCAGTGTGACATAGTATATTCAGCATCAGTGTGACAGAGTGTATTCAGCATTATTGTGACAGAGTGTATTCAGCATCAGTGTGACATAGTATATTCAGCATCAGTGTGACAGAGTGTATTCAGCATTAGTGTGACATAGTATATTCAGCATCAGTGTGACAGAGTGTATTCAGCATTAGTGTGACATAGTATATTCAGCATCAGTGTGACATAGTATATTCAGCATCAGTGTGACAGAGTGTATTCAACATTAGTGTGACATAGTATATTCAGCATCAGTGTGACATAGTATATTCAGCATCAGTGTGACAGAGTGTATTCAGCATCAGTGTGACATAGTATATTCAGCATCAGTGTGACATAGTATATTCAGCATCAGTGTGACAGAGTGTATTCAGCATCAGTGTGACATAGTATATTCAGCATCAGTGTGACAGAGTGTATTCAGCATTAGTGTGACATATAGTATAATTATTCAGCATCAGTGTGACAAGAGTGTATTCAGCATTAGTGTGACATATAGTATATTCAGCATCAGTGTGACAAGAGTCTATTCAGCATTAGTGTGACAGAGTGTATTCAGCATCACTAAATTTCCAATGGCAAGGCTCCATAGGAAGAAGTCAGCTAAGCGAGACAAGCCAGCTTTTAGCAGTGATGTATTTGGCCTGGCATGCAACTCAAACATTGACCCACACATTACAGGCGGCGACTCACACACGTCAGCACAGACGTTGCAGTGTCCAGAAACCGGCTTACGTGATCGACCGTGTTTTGTCTCGCCCTCTTACGACCGGAAGCGGAACTGTCCACCGGAAGTGCCTTGCTTGTTTTTTCATTGGCTGATCGATGTTGCCTCCATTAGCGGCAGTCCCCTCTCTAAAGTTACTTCCGCTGGCGGGGAAACCTAGCCTTTGTTGTCGCTTACGTAGATAGGTACGTGCCTTCGTGATTTGAAAGATATGTAAACCTTCCCGTGTCAACCGTCATGTCAACTACCAT